>NC_136898.1:6741540-7341540 GCF_949152265.1 Phoxinus phoxinus
AATTAAAAATCCAATGAGATCATGTGTTCCAGCAGTACCACATGACATTTTTAGTGTGTAGTTATATTCAATTTATGTATTTTAGGCCCGGTTTCACAGACAGGGTTTAGAATAAGCCAGGGTTTGGCCTTAGTTCAATTAGGGCATTGAAGTAGGTTTTATAAATGTGCCTTAGAAAAAAAAAAACATTACTGTTGTGCATCTTGAGACAAAACAATGTCACTGACAAGTTTTAAGATATATCAGTGCAAGTTGCTTTCAGTTAAAACAGTTTAAACATTTTAGTCTGGGACTAGGTTAAAGCCTTGTCTGTGAAACCAGGGTTAGATCTGCTATGCTGCTGCTACTATACACAGAAACTGCGGCTGCATAGATAAACAGACATAAAACTCCTATAATATCTAGACAGGTGGAGCTGGGGAAGGTGGAGGGTTTCAGAGGAACTCCGAGGACGAGCTTACAGCAAACACTGAACCAGGCTATTTAAATGTCCAGCAAGCAATTTAATTGGCTGCAGGATCAGCAGAGCCAATCAGCTTGTGTCATATGATGTGATTGCTTGCAAACTATATGCCTGCACCCTCTAGAGTTTCATGACTGAACTAGATATTTAACTATAATAACTATGCGCATGACCTCATCACATTGAACGTTAATGGCATCCAGTGATCATTTTGGATATAAACATTTTTATTTGCATTTTGCTTTGTTTAGAAAAAAAGTAACATCTCATAAGTAATAGATTATACAATTTCGACTGTAATTATTTCTGACACTTTTTGGACAGTCAAATGCATTGCGCCACACTTTCTAACCAATGGTTTTTTTTTTTACTGACATTTTGCCTTTTTATTAGATATTGGAAAAGTCATGGAAATTAATAAAATGTTAAAAGGTCATGGAAAAGCAATGACATCTTTTTTTAAAGTCAATATACATTTTTCTAGTCATCTGTTAGACAGAACATGCAACCACAGCAAATGATGGAGGCGATGCACAAAGCTCCGAATCACAACTAAGTCATTTTTAAAAATCATTTGATAGATTACAGTCCACAAAAGAGCAATTTCAAGCTAAAAAAAATACATTGACTTTAGAAATTTCCATGATTTTTCCATGACCTTTTAACATTTTATACATTTCCATGACTATTCCAGGGGTGAAAATAACACTTTTGAAATTCCCTGATATTACCAGGCTTTCCAGGACAGTGTTTGTGGCACACAGTATTTTACAGTCATCCAGGTATTTCAAACATACAGAAAAATCCAGTATATACTGCAGAAATAGTATATGCTAATTTAAAAACGGTTTGATATACAAAAAATCAATTTTCGTTAGACATCCTTTTATATTTAGTGATAGTTGTAGGCAAATTATTCACAGTTTAACCGTGCGTGCGAATCTCCAGAAAAGGCCTCCCATTTGTTCATCCTCGAGTTTCCTTTGAAAGGAAATGATGAATGAACGGAGCCGAGTTCCTCTGTCACCTGATCCGTCTCTTTTTTACCCCAGTCTCCCAGAGCTCTACAATGTTTGCATTTGCCCTGCTCTTAAAAAAGGTTAAGCAGGGAAGTCAAGCATTCTGCTTTGACAACCCCGACACCATCAGCGGCTCAGGGTCCCTTAACCTCGTTCAGAGCAGTTTAGCGGAGAGATGATCTAGAAGAAATCCCCCTATTCTGCTGTCATGTGATGCTCTCTGTTCCTGAACTCATCTCCAGTAAAGGTTGCATGGTGATTTCTTTCCATTTCATGACTTCCTCTTGCCATATGTGCAGTAGGGGAAGAAAAACAACACAATGCCAGTAGACGAGCAGTTTTGGATTGATTCTTTTTTAATATTTTGTGTTGCGCTCCTAATTGCTTTGTGCTGTTGTTGAGCAGCAGGTTGATTCTAAACTTCATCGGTTCATTACACACAGAAAAATAAATGGAAAGTTTTCTACTTAATCTTCAAGATGTTCTCAAAAGAAAAATAACAATCTGTCAAAAACAGGGTACTATTGTTTTGAAAATTTAATTTTTCAATTTAGGAAGTTTTAATGGAGAATTGTCCTTGCTTTTGTAGTGTAGGTGTAGTTATCATCTCTAACAGCACCACAACTTGTTCAAACCAGCACATAAATATAGACACAAATCGTAAAATATTTATTATAGTTTTACAAGGATTGATTTTTTTTCCGGTTTGTTGCCTTTCATAACCAGTGTTAGGTAAGTTAATCTAAAAAGGTAATTGATTACAGCTACAAATTACATCGACAACACTGTAATTAGATACTAATTACTCTCTCTCTCTCTCTCTCTAAAAAGTATTGTATTACTAACTACTTTCTAAATCTCATATCAATCTCGACCAGTTGAACAATAAGGATAGACATAAAACTGCTCTTTTAATTCTTTCAAACAAATAATATGAAGTTGCATAAATTATTCTTGAACTGACAAACATACGTAAAGGGAGGTTACATTAAAAACTTTAACATACATTAAATTTTGATGTTAAATCCACTCTATATTATCAAAATATCCTCTATATCACGAAATATTGTCATTAATCACACTTTTTTTTGTTGAATCAACTTAGATAATTAACGTGGTTCAGATAACATAATATTTTGAGTTTCTGTTGATTAAATGAATCTCCATTGTATGAACTAAATTCTTTCATTTCAATGAACTCAATATTTTAAGGCAACCAGGTAACTTACTTTTTTAAGTTAAACCAGCAAAGTTTTTTATAGTGCACTAATGTTTTATGAATTGTTCTAAAGTCAACAGTATTTAATTCAATTACATCAGAAGTAGCCTAATAACATACAAATTAAGTGTAATCCTTAGTTTTTCCAGGGAAAAGTATTAAACTACAGTAATTAATTACTTAGTAAAGCATTACACCCAACACTGTTAATTGTAGATGAAAATATCTACATTAACTAAAATGAATAAGCACGATAAAGGTATGGTTTATTGTTATTTAATAGGCTAGTTCTTGCATTGGCTAATGATAAAGTGATACATGGGCTTAATAGTCTTATTTAATAACCTTGGGGCAGAAAAACAATAAATCACATTTCTATTTTTTTACCTCTTCCTCTCAGATTGTCTCTGTTTTGAATTTTCAGTATGATTAACCACCATGCACAGTGACGTTCAGGAGGATGGAGTGCAGATATACGTCTCACGCAGCGCCCGTATGAAGCTCGGGTTTGTAGAAATGTTTCATCATACATTCAGAGGCTTGAATCATTTTCCTGCAGGTTTCGCACAGCGCAGGGTGAGGAATGACGACGTTTATTTAGGGCTTCATATGTCATATTTCTGAGGCTCCCAGCATGCTGTGATCATCAGTTTCGGAGCGTTTGGAGGGATATAAATGTGCATACTTGTATCTTAATTTACATGAAGATCTCGGTGTCTGCTGTAAATTTGAGTGCGCGAGAAGACTCGGTTGAGCAGCTCTGACCACGCGCGCACCTGTGTCCACAACATCACGTGTGTGTGTGTGCAGCAGCGCGCGCCGATAAAGTTCAAGGCACGAGCTCAAAAGTTGTGTGCAGTCTGGATGGGGCTAAATTGAAGCATTAAGCTGCCATCACTTCTGGCCGTGTGCAGAATCAATAGATGCATCCTGAAAGTGGCTGCAGAAGTAATTTACTCAGCGCTGGTCACAACAGATAGGCAAATTCAGCTCCAGCACTCAGGGCTCCACACACACAGCGCAGGCAACTGGAGAATGTGCTGATGAAGGCTTTTCCAAATAGCTGCACTTACGAAGTGTGTGACTAGACTTTCGATTAAGATGACAAAGCCGGAAGCAACAAGGACTGTAATTTAATCCAGTGCAAACACGAGGCTCTGTACCTCCAGTAAGATCATCCTTTGAAGTCCATTTAGTTTCAAGATGGATCCTGTCGTGGTCAGGCCAACCTTTAAAAGCCAAGATGATGGATTAAAGCCACAGTAGAACTCATTTGTATAAAGATGTTTGGAGGGTTTGTGAAATATCATTAATGCTATCGCGGCGGGGAGATTATATCAGGTTTGTCCTCTGTTGCTTTAATTCAAGGAGGGCCTATTCAGCTTAGATTTGAATAGAAGAGGATCTTATGACTGCATTTAAAGACTTTAAAGAGAGCATTTTCTATGCTCATGTATGTTATTTTTGTTAGTGCATTAGCCATTAGGTAGGTATCATGAACAAACATCAAACAACAGCATCTATTAATGTATTGTAGGTTATTCAATTTGTTCCTGGAGTTCAATTCCAATAATAAACACATCAGAACCAGCTTATCTTCAGGATAACTTGATTAGACAGTTTGATTAGGGCTAGAACTAAACTCCCCTGCTGCAATTCTTAAAAACCCGTAATTATTCATTAAAAGAATCAACTCATTAGAGTCATTCGTTCAGGAATCAGACTACTGTGAACCGGCTCATGAAATCACATACTTCCCTACTATACGAAAAACAGTATGTGACAAAAGAAGTTTGTCCAAATTCACAGTAGGCTACTTATAAAAGAGTAGGCAAAAAAGAGTTTTGCCTCACATTCACCCATTCATACACCGACGGCGGTGTCAGCCATGCAAGGCGCCATCCAGCTCGTCGGGAGCAGCTGGGGTTATGGCTTGGTCAGGTGGAACCTAGATAGGTTTGTAGATAACCTACATGAACCACTGAGCCACTGCCGCCCACTACATCTGGGTTATGTTCATACTATTGTTCATAGTAAGAACAATCTTTTTTTACCGGTCGCAAAGAAATTACAGGCCATTCAAAATAAAGAAAGTAGGCCTATGCAATTTTGAATTCGTTTAGGAATCGGACTACACTGGTGGTTTGATTCACTAAAAAAACCCAACTCATAAGAGTCATTAATCAGACTACACTGAGTCTGTATATTGAGGTCTATAGAAAGAACCGACTCATAAGACCCATTTGTTCTCAAATCAGACTACACTGCGTATGCATATAGCTTGTGAGGATAACTTACAGTAACTGCAATTATACCTGCTAAAACTCTACAGCACAGTCTTTTAATCACATTCACAACTATGTGATATGATCTCTCCTGCCTGCCACAGATTCAGCGGTGAACGGAGCTCCTGCAAAGGTTGCAAGTTGTTCATCAGTAATTCATATTCATACATAATACATTGAAAATGTATTGGTATTTAGAAATAATTATGAAATGCTGTAAAATTGTTACTTCTTGATACACAATGCATAAACTAATGTTAACAAATTTAAGTCCACTCTCTTTTGCATACTCATAATTTAGGCTTATTTTATTACTACTATACTGTTCTTTTCATATGAAATTCAGTAAAGTGAATACAAGCCATCTCATCATTTTGTCTTAACCAGTTGCATAGTAACATGAAACTTGGTCACTTGTGTTTTTATTTCTGTGCCATTGTGACAAGTAGCTAAATCTAGCTGCACATTATTACTATATTAAACATCGCATATGTTTTGACTATCTGTGATAGTGTTGCATCATGCAGCGTTTTTGCTGTTAGAGTGAATAGCCTGTTTGTCACACAGTGTTAGAGTTTTCTTTCCAAAGAGCAAGGAAATCTGATCTGTCTCCTTTAAACGAAGCATAAGTGAAAACTTTCATAACCTATTCATCATACAGCATGCATATTTCAGTTGGTACATTTGAAATGACCCTCTGCCGGCATAATCGAATTTGACAGGAAGCCATGAAAGAAAATTACATGGACCAAAAAAAAAATAAGACGCCACCTCAGCTTTAATGACCACAGAACATCGTTCCCACACACTGTTTTATTCAACACTTATTTTGTAATCATGATTATTTGATCAGTGTAATTGCTCTGATGCGCAGCTCGAGTTAAAGTCTCACTCGGAACGTTCTGCAGGATCGTCCGACGGCGGGAGGCACTTCCTGCATCAATTAAGCAATGTAAACGTTTACGCCAGATATTCAGGGGGGCTGCGGGAAAGAGAAGCTTACTTAAAACAGTGAGCTTAAACATATGGCAGCCTTAAAATAAAAAGAACATCATAAAGACGTGGGGGAAACATGATGAGTTCAATCATACTCCCACCAGAATGGGGGGTTTATGAGCAATGATGCATAGAAAAACAACAACTACAACAACAACACATTGTTGGAGGTATAAAAAAAGCGTTAAACAACAGAGCGTTCGAATTCACAGGACGTGTACATATGCAAACGCACTTATTAACCATGAAGTGTTGAAATGATCAGCTCACATTGAATACGTCTTTAGGAAATAAAGAGAGGAAAAAATTGGGATTTACATTCTGGTCCCTGGCATGTAAACACTATGCTGTCCACGTTAGCAAAAGCTCCTGAAGAACTCTCCACACATGCAGTTTGGCCACACATTCGCATTGCATTAAAAAAAAAAAAAAAAAACACATAGCATGAAATCATAAAGACGAGAGACCACGGAGAGAGATGTAATTAAAAAACAGTTTAGTGCACACACGTGATATCTATCTTACAGTCTTTAGAAAAGCACAGAATGATCATTTTCAGCGACGACCTCAGGAGGATAATTCATCCTCGTTTCGATTTCTTTATCAGCAGAGAAACACTGCGGTTGGCATTGAACAGACACCCTTGTGCTTTGGGCCACAGCAGAAGAACTACAAAACGGCCCAAGTTTGCCTCCTTATTAAAAAAACGAATACAAGCCTCGAGTTTCCCCCGCACCCGACTGCCAGGTGCCGAATCCCAGGCTGCGCGGAACAGATTAGATCGGCTCACCGTGATAGTCAATGGCGATTGTGTGGATGGACTCCTGATTGTCATGTTATAAAACGACATCCAAGGTTTTTTCCCCCCGCGTTTTCCTTTTTCAAACTCGCAAGCCTTCCACACAGAATATGAGATATAAAAAACACGTTACTTTTCAAAATATACAGAAAAATGAGCTTGAGATGTCGGTATTGTCTTTCCAAGCTAGCGACGCTTGAATTTGTCCACGAATGATGCATGAAGCACAGGTGACTCACCTTCAGTGTTCGTTCAAAAACACGTTAAACGTGCGTCTGCATTCGTTTCTGCAGCGGTCGGGTCAGGTCCGAGTTTTGGGACGACGACTGTGAGTAGTGGGATGAAGACGACACGGAGGCTTTGCTAGCTTTGTCGAACTGCACGTATCCGTCCTGCTTGCTGTAGCTGCTGACACTGCTGTCGCACTGCGTGTCCTGGAACGAGCTGGAGTCGCTCAGAGATCCCCTCTGGAACTCGCGTTCGCACAGTTCGATGGAGCTGCTGCCCATGCCCAGCACGAAACGCTGGCTGTAGTCGTATAGGCGGTTGGGACCGGCACCCAGCGTGTTGTAAATGTTGGTGTAAGACATGCCGGTGGGGACGCGGTGCTTCCCGAGGGTCGCCGTGGCGGGGTTTCGGACCTCTGTGTTCTGGTTGGCTGTCAGAGAAACGGTCGGGGTCGGCTGTTCTTTGAAGGTGTTCACACTGTAGTATCCATTGGTTGGATCCTATTAGATATAAATAAATACATTTCATCAATCATTTAACTTTTTCCCTGCCATTGACGGAAATTTCCGTCATTTATGAGACAACACTTCCCCGCTATTGACAGAATTTTCAGGCTTTCCGTGTTATCACTGTTAAACGCTAGGGGGCGCTATGACCCGTCTTCTGAAAGAGTACTGAATATCCGGATCAAAACACAGGCGAAAAAGAAGCAGAAACAAGCTAGCATATATAAGCAAATGACACGATCATCAACAATAAACAGCAAAACTAAAACTAAAATAGCAAAATCAAAACTTCCTAACGTTACTGAATGAAATGTCGACCCAGGACGAGCTATGGGACTGTGAAGCTTTGGGGGTGTTGATGGACTCGATCGACTCCATCTATGTTTTGATCATCGTTCTGAATCCGATCTGAATGTAGTCTTCGACAAAAAGTATTTTTTTTTCAGCTTTTTTATTAGAATGTTGCTTTTTAAAAAAAATGAAATTAACCACATTCAAAAGTTGGCACCTTTTAAAAAAAATAACTCTGGCGGGGAAAGAGTTAATTATTTGCACAATTTCTATGCAAATAAGTAATCGGAAAAAGAATGGCAACGACTTAAATTACATATGCATGTCGCAGCACTATGTAGCTGTATATAATATATATATAATGTAAGTTAAACTGTGGCTGATATGTAAATAAAATCGGGTCTTTTCTGTTGAAATAACACACTAAAACAATTAATGAATTCTCAACTCAAAGAAGTCAATAAATCATTAAACACATCAAATTAATCTTTCTTTTTGTTTGTGGACATTTGGATGTTTGCACGAAGCTTGCCATCTAAATAATCTGTTTATCCAGAGAACTGTTAGCACAACTTTTATTTATCAATTATAACAATTATTTAAATTACAGGACTTTTATAGTATACAGATACACCTTTCAGCCTGAATTAAAAGCTAAATGAGAGAAAAAGAAAAAGGAAACTGTAATTTTCCTCTCATGTATTTGTAAGCTGTAAAAAGCCAAGGTCAAGTTCAGCTCACACTAATTATAGGCAGCGTGACATGGAAATTAGGGAACAGACTGATAACTGTCCCACGCTAAGAAGATTACATGGTTTAGTGGTGTGAAACAGTCATCTCCAGCATAAACAGTCAAATCCTGTTATCAGCTAATTAAATGGGCCTTGACGATTCATGTCGGCATTAAATATGCGAAATAATCTCCATAAAAATTCACTCACATTTTATTTTTGGCCAATTTCTATATAGATAACATATATCTGCTCTCTCTCTCTCTTTTTAATCCTAGCGGCCTTGGGTGAGCGCTGAGGTGAAATAACTCAAGGATTCCTGGAGAAAAAAAAATAGTATGTTGTTCACTTTTGCTGCTGTCAGAGACAAGGCTGCACCTCTCTGATTGGGGGCCAATGGCTTATCGTACTAGATAGAATGGAATATTTGAAGATTGACGACGATTTTGCCTTAGAGGGATTGTTAAGGCAAGTGCGGTTGTTGAAAATACAATGATCAAGTTGATTTTTGACTTATTTTTGTTTGATTTTCTTGAGTGCCCCTGCAAAACTCACCATGACTGATCCAAGTCTACTTTTAAGTCTCTATGATAGGAAAAACCTATATTTATAGAGGGGAAAAAATATTTTTACTTTTACGTTCTCTCGCAAAAAGTTTTGCATACTCCCAAGAAACTTTGTTCATTTCGCAAAAGTTTTGCACTCCCCTGAGAAACATTGTATTCTCTTTGCAAAGGTTTTGTGCGCCTCCAAAGATAAAGTATCTCGGAGGAATGCAAGACTTTTACAAAAGAAAGTAAAAGCATTTAAGTATTATTTTTCCTCCCATCTCATATATGTTTCCATTTTCACTTTTCTACCTCAAATATTACCAAAGGAACGCAAAACATTTACAGGACAATGCAAAGGCATCAAAATAAATGTTTATGTAATCTCATATTTTTCCACTCCCTCGCCCTTTTAGGGACTCCATAGGCTCAGTTCTTAAATCTATAGAATTTTTACACTTGTTTTATTGTCTGGCAGCTGAAAATCATAAGTCTAATCGCTTATAAATGTAACACAATTCACCATTCATATTCTTCTAACAAGTTACATGATTGCGTTAAATACTGATGTAAGGAACAGACTGTTTATGCTTTATGCTCAAAAATTATTTTTTTAATGCTGTAAGTTAGATTTACAAACCTTGTTGCAAGACAATTATTTTAAAATACTTATAATAATATATCATTTCAACCTTTTTTTTCCGTAAGTCATACTTATCTAAATGAAAGTATATGATGTTTTATCTTTGATAAATGTTTTTCTCTCTGCAAATGCCACTCAATAGAAAGTCGCAAGTCAAATTTTCCATCCCTTGTTAGCTACGCTTGCCTAAGCACATATGACTAATGATGGATGCTGTGCCTTAAATGTGCAATTTCCAAAGATCTTAACAAGTCCTTGAAATATTGAGCTTTTGAAATGATCTGAAAGGCTGAAAAGTTCCAGGCAAAAGTTCCAGACTGAAGTCTAGCCAAGCGGCTTTCATTAAACGAATTAGCATGCACATTCAACCAAACGTCCCGGTATACTCTCAATTACTAGAGAACATAATGAAAACTTGCGCACTGGAGATCTGACATGCAGTCAGTCAGTATGACAACACGTCCATTTAGGAACATTTCTTTAATGGACTCGGTAAAGAAAAAGAACATGGCCAGGAATTCTGAAACAAGTCAGAGAGCGTGAGTTCCCCCAACTCGGCTTTATTAGATTCTGTGAGATTACGGGGCTGTTGTATTAAATCTGTTTTTTATGAGTGTGATGGAGAAATGACTCTCTGGGGTTCTTTAATGGTGACAGATGTGAGTCCTGCAGAGTTCTTCCCCCCGTCTCTCCATCCCTCTGTTCATCACCTTAATGTGTTGTAGCTCCCTCTCCTCCTCCTGCAGGACCTCCAACTGTTTTAACACCGATTCTTGCTGAAACTCGGATCTCTCCATCTAAAAGCAGAGAGAAAGTGAGATGATGCAGTAGATGTGTGCTGAAGCACCAGTGACTGGTATTGATTTCAGCCTGTTAGCATGTGCAGGAGAATTTCAGCATCTAGCGAGAACAGAAATTCCCTCAAAGCTCTGGTCTGATCTAAACCTGGTCAAAGTTCAAGGATGCTGCAGTGCTGTGATTTGAGTTCTGCAGGGGTAGATGGGAAGGAAGACGACAAAAAAAAAAAAAAAGTTTACTCTGACAGAGACTTAAAGCGAGGACTTGACAAGAAACTGGGGATTGTGACAGCGACGTGGTTGTGTCCAGCGACTCAACAAGGTTGAGAAAATTACAGCTTTATGCAAATTAGCAGCAATTATTTATGCAAACAATTCAGTGACTACCAATGGTAGTGAAGACGTGATCATTCCAGGCACATAATAAAATATAATGTGTGGGAAAACTTTGGCGAAATTGGCGTCATTCTGACCGAGTTTACGTTATGCACTGATAATCTGGTTCATGATGTATAATTTATATACAAACACTTTCCTCTTTAGAATGTACAGTAAGAAAAAAGATTCCTTGTCAAAATAGAATTAAATTAGAATACCAATAATGTGATGGCACCTAGTGACAAACTACTAGAACATTACAACTACACAAAACGAGGCTAAAGACAGCAATATACTGTACACTATCATATCTTAAATCTTTAGGATAACGTTTGACTTTTCAGACTCAAAACATACGTATGTGTACGCAAACGTTTCTAGCTCGGCTTTGAAGCTCTGAAGCTCATTTAATCCTGCATTGGGAGCTGAGAACATCAGAATAACTGAGAAGAATGCTAACCAGATGTAAAGGAAGTCAGAGAGAAGTGGACAGGGAGGATTAGGAGAGCAAACTCACCACCATTTGCTTCATGTTGCTGTGTTCTTCCGGTTCTCTGGCTGCATTATGGTCCTTATGGACAATCTCCACTCGAATGTCATTTTTAGCGGATACGACCCCTTTGAGATCTGGCAGAAATCATCCTGATTAGCCATAGCGACGCAAACCACACAATATACTACAGCTTCTAGCTTTGACATGATTCTGAGACCACTTGTGAATGTGCAGCACTCGCTCGTGAACAACATGCATGTATATTTTCCCAGAGCATGCCCGCTAATATGAAAGAGGTGAGGGAAAGGCTTACTTTCGCCTTTTAACGTGCCGGAGAGCTCTCGCTGCCGAGAGGAGAGTGACACTGGGAGTGATGACATCACCAGGTGCATGTCCTCTGTGGAGCACGGTCACAACATGCAAAGAAAGAAATATCACTTGTTAAAAAATGAGGTCTTTACAGTCCCGGCCAGATAAAGTCAGGCTGCTGCTGGTAAGGTGCTGGAGCTCACCGCTAATGGAGGCAATTTGCGAACAGAAAGATAAGACAATAAAGACCTCAGATAGACTAAGACGTGAGTAAGGTGCGGGTGTGCTCTTATCATTGTGTGGTACAGTGATGAGGAAAATGTGGCTTGCCGAGCTAAGCTACTGGAACCTTAAAGGAGTTCAACTACTGTCAAGCCTCCCTTTTGAACAGATGTAGCTGCATTACAGGTTAAAGTAGCTAACTACACCAAACTAATCATGCAATTTCAATTAAATACTATAATATATATATACTGTATATATATATATATATATATATATATATATATATATATATAGTAACACTTTAGTTTAGGGTCCAATTCTCACTATTAACTAGTTGCTCATTAGTATGCATATTACTAGGATATTGGTTGCTTATTAGTACTTATAAAGCACTTATTAATGCCTTATTCTGCATGACCATATTCTACATAATTTAATCAACAACCCAATACCTAAACTTAACAACTACCTTGCTATTAATAAGCAGAAATTAGGAGTTTGAGGCAAAATTCTTAGTTAATAGTTAATATATATGTATATATATCGATAGTATTAAACAGAAATTTACAGATAAACTGTACTCTACATGCAACTATTAAAACTAAAAGACTACATAATTCATGTAACTGAGTAAAAACAGTGATAAATAGCTAAATATTTTGTATTATTTATTTTAATTATTCATGTATTTTTTAATTGTATTCATTTCAGACTTTCAAGGAGAGTTTGCTCAGCTTTGTACAATATAACATAAAAAGAGCGTTGTAGTGTTTTGTCACGCTACACTGCTAATTGTTGGAAAACAACACTAATTTTGACAACATCTGAGCTGCCGTCATGCTACAGGAAAATGTAGTTAAGCAGTGCTCCTATTAATTAGTGTATGTGTGGATGAAGTTGTGCTACAACGTGCAATAGTTGAGTCTAAAGACGCCGGGTGTCTCAGTGGACGTGCAGGCCGAGTCGCCTCTGTGTTTTCTGTCTCTGTAGAAACAACGAGCTCACTTACTCCTCTGTACTCGAGCGCAGCAGAACGCCCCCAGGGTCCCGATGAGGACGATGAGAGCCAGGAAAGCTCCCACTGCAACCCCAATGATGACGGCCAAGCGCAAAGACCCTAAGGAGAACACAGAACCGCTGGGATCATCAGACAACCAGTGACAGAACGTAGAACCCATGCAACGTGCACAGTCCGGATCAGGAGCCTGTTTGTCACTTGAGGAGACATAATGAAGTCGTGTTCCAAGAGCCTTCGATTAAATCCTACGGGAATGAGCTGACCTCTTTGAATAACTCAGCTCTGCACCTTGGGAGTCGGCTTTACTGGAGGAAAATGGGCCAGTATTTGAATAAAAAATACCATCTAATTTCATTTAAATATTTCAAAGAAATCATAAAGGCAAGTAAAAAGGATTAAGGGCTGTTTAAATTGGATCACAAATGGAAGTTCTGAATATGTCGGAATTCCATTAAGGAAATCCACAGATTTAAGTAGGTGACATTTACCTGAATAAACAGACTATGATCCAGTCTTTGCCCTAATGCTCTGAAAAATCAAATCAGGGTACTTAATCACTGCGAGACGCGAGTAAAACAGACTCGCACACACTTGAGGCACACGCACGCACGCACGTAACTTGATTATTACCTTGCTCTTTGAGGCGAATGATCTCCGTGTCAGAGCCGAAACTGTTCCAGGCGGTGCAGTTGTAGATGGTTTGGAAGTCAGCAGGGACGATGTTGCTCATGGTGAGGGTGGAGATGACACCTTCCTCTGTGCTCACGGTCTCCACGGTATAACGGCCCGATGTTCCTGATTCCAGCACTGTTTCTTTCCACGACCATGCCTGCATAAAATAAAAAATTCTGTAAATAATGCTGATAAATAAATAAACATTGTTATATTATATCATTTTATGGTGTGTGTGTGTGTGTGTGTGTGGAACACAACTTTCAGGAACACAAGTAAAGCATTTCAGTGCAGTTTTGCTATTACGAAATACTCTGTTTTCTAAAGTCGAGCCCACAAGCACAGCAGGTCAGTTGGATAAATGCACTTTTTAGCTCAAATAGGCCTAGACTGAAAAAATGCTTTTGCGGTTCAGTCCATTCTGCTTCTTCCCAGCATGCATCGAGTCATGAATAATTAATACGGTTGCATTGTCTGATGGTTTGCCAATTTGATTTGCACTCGTTGTTCTGTGATGTCAGGAGGAGTTTGTTCCTCGATTTAAAGTGATTGATTGTTTAATGCAAGTGTTAACGGTCTGTGTGTGGTGGTATTTCACAAAGTTTTTTTTTTTGTTGCCTCGTGAGAGGTCATGTGATGTTGTCAATAGTTTTGGACAACAAGTACTTTAGTCTCCTTCATATTCATCTAGAAAACATGAGTTTAAGCACATAATAAAACTAACCATTTAATGTTGCATAAAACTCTCTGATTCTTTGAGTTGCTATAAATAATTATATAATTTAATATTACAGCAGAAGTCATGGCAACTTGACATTTTAAATTCAGTCAAGACATTTACTTTAAGAAAAGGAATTCAACTTTAAAAAACATGTTCCCTTATTATTATAAACAACCTTTTTTCTTTTTTTTCAGTGCACGCATACACCCAGCAGATACGGCGTATGAGACAGAGTTCTCTTAAAGGGACTCAAACCACTGAAATACAGTATCAAGTGATACATCCTGTTTAATAGATCGTCAATGCTTTAAAAGACCTGTAATCTAAAGTCTAAAAGCATCAACCTGTTTCATGGAGTCATATTTTGCACCTCTTAACTGTTTATCATCTAAATAGACGGTAGTCTCGAGTAGCATTCAAAATCTTTGGAGTTGGTAAGATTTTTGAAAGGTTTTTGAAAGAAGTCTTTGATGCTGATCAAAAATACAGTAAAACAGAAATATTGTTAAATATGATTCAAATTGAAGATAACTGTTTTAGTTTAATATATTTTCAAATTTAATTTATTTCAGCGATGGCAAAGCTGAATTTTCAGCATCATTACTCCAGTCTTCAAAGTCACATGATCCTTCAGAAATCATTATAATATGCTGATTTGGTAGCATTTCTTATTATTGAAAACAGCTGTGCTGATTAATATTTATGTAGAAACCTTTTTTGTTGTCTCTACAGTCACTTATATCTCTTTAATGCCCCCTGATGAACAAAAGTATTAATTTATTAAAAAATATCTTCCTGACCCCAAACTTTTAAAAGGTAATGTATAAGCATTATTATTATTAACATTTTAATATCATATTTTAATTATATAAAAAATTATGTGAGTAACATTAAATATTGTTTTGAATAATGACAACATTAAATAATGACTGAATATTACTGACATGATATGTATATAATACATAGAATGATTAATAGATGGATGATTGATCACATTTTATAATTATTATAATAATGTCATATTTTAATAATACAACAAGTAAGTGGACAATGAAGTATTGATTTAAAATGATTCAGAAATATTGTTTGACCAAACCCATAGATTGATTGCTAGATGGCTGTAGGACTCACAATGCGGTCGGGAGGAGGGGTGCTGCGGATGAAGCACTTGATCTGGCCCTTCTCCCCGTACAGCGCCTGCTGCGTCTGTGTGCTGGAGATGGTGGGAGGTCCTGAAACAAACAACAGACTGTCAAGCTTCCTGTCTGACAGATGAACCGCCTGCACATCACATCAGCACACATCCTCCCTGAGAACAGAGATGGCAGGACATACCATAATTCAATTCAATTCAATTCAAGTTTATTTGTATAGCGCTTTTCACAATACACATTGTTTCAAAGCAGCTTTACAGAAAATGCATTTCAAAAATATACATACAAAAATACAGTTAGTTAATCATGAAATTTAGGGCATAACATATCGCCGGCGTTGGGTCGTCTCTTCACAGGCGTCGAGTCGTCTCATCACAGGCGTTGGGGCATCTGAAGTCTCCATGAGAGGCTGGATACATAACTGGAGCTGACGAACTCTATTTGAGTTATCTCGGGACAGGCGTCCCGAGATAACAACAAAAAAGGCAGATGGGAAATAATTAGCGTAGCTGCTGTTCATAATATGAATGCATTTGATCTGATTTAACTGTAGTATAAAAGGTATGAGATGCATCATGTGAATGCTTGGCTAAAGAGATGCGTCTTTAATCTAGTTTTAAACTGGTAGAGCGAGTCTGAGCCTCGGACAATATCAGGAAGGCTATTCCAGAGTTTAGGAGCTAGATGTGAAAACGCCCTCCCTCCTTTAGTGGACTTAGATATCCTAGGTACGACCAGAAGCCTCGAATTTAGTGATCTTAAAGAGCGCGATGGATTATATGGCGATAGAAGATCTCTTAAATACACAGGAGCTAAACCATTTAGGGCTTTATAGGTCAGTAACAATACTTTGTAATTGATACGGAACTTAATAGGTAACCAGTGTAGAGATGATAAAATTGGTGTTATATGATCATATTTTCTTGACCTAGTAAGAACTCTAGCGGCTGCATTTTGGACTAACCATAATGTTTTTATTATATCCAATCTGTTTTTAATCATCTTCTATCTTAAGAAGAGGAGTAAGTAAACTTTTGCATGCAGTATTTCACTGCTTCTTATTCACTGACCGCTCGCAAACAAGTTTAGAGCCAGCCTCTAAATGCCCAGTGAGTATTTAAATGAAGTCATTGTTATTCTTTTCAGAACAAACATGCTTCCATTCTATTTAAATGAGGCTCATTGTAGATTGTGCTTTATTCACAAAACTCAGTGCTATTTGACTGGCACAGTTATCAATGTATTATTACGGTAAGTTTCCTTTAAAAGAGATGTTCATGTACATTTTCCATTGATCACTGCATTCATTAAACGATGATCAAATGATGGAAAAGAGGCACACATATAACCAGGTACACATCCAGGCAAGATCTGATTCATGTGTCTGAGTTGTACTTAGCACAGATTTTGTGGCCACATTCACAACATTACATGATTTGCATATTTTTCAGGCACTTACACAAAAAGAGAGTGAGACAAACAGTGGCTGTTTAACAATTCACTATGACACTACACTTTACAATGTAATGGAAGTAGCGACAGATAATTTATTTCGTATCATGACGTACATCCGAATTAAACAGATTAGGTGTGGGCGATATGACCAAAATCTTATATCATGATACAAATAATTTTATTTCACGATAACGATATATATCATGATATAGTTATTTTTGCTTCAAATAAAGTTATGATATTCAAATTGGAAATTTCAAAATCACATAAAAAAAACTAAACTAAACCTACAAAAAAAATAAAAATCAAGCTCACTGAAGACAAGTAAACAGTCAGTGCTAAAATAGGAACAAAGAAAATGATTACAAGAAATGGGACAAAAAAAAAAAAAAAAACTACAATAGAACAAAGACACAAATAAAATAGACCCACCTGAAAATTGTAAGCACTAGAAATAAAAGTCTACAATAGATCAAAGTTTATTAGGCTGCTGTCACTTTAAAAGCCAACGCACTGATCTAATATACTGATACACATGCACTTATTTTCTCAACCATTTACGTTCTTATGACATAAACGACTTTGTTTATGAGGATACTCACAAAGACGGACTCACGGACTGTGGCTTTATTCATGCAGGTTTCAGGTGTGTGCGCTCAAAAACAGTCTCTCAGACTATACTGGCATACTGAAATTAGTTCTCTTTCGCTGCTTATTGCACTTAAATGGTTTAAAATCACTTGTTTTTAAACAGAAAGGCTTACAAACGCATTCAAACTATAAGCGTTTGAGACGGCACAGGACGGCAACTTCACGTGAGCGTAACTGCGATAGAGACAATAGTCCAAAATCTCTACCGGTTGACAAATTTTAACCGGTTAATTGTGTCTACCCGTAAATCGCCCAACCCTAAAACAGATTATCAAAAAATAGAAACAAAATGTAGGGTGGTGCTTGATTAAGAGGACTTGATTAGGTTAAAGGAAAGCCTGACATTTCACATTTTAATACAAATTAATGTAAAAAAAAAAAAAAAAAAAAATACGACACGCTTGGATGAATCATTCACAAAGGATCATTAAGTTGCACTTAGAATTATGATTATTTTTTCCAAATATAACGGTCAAATTTACTGAAAAGATCCAACTCAAAGAATGATTTGATTGTACATCACTACTTTTCTCACGAATTCACAAAAGAGAGCAAAGTAGGATGTTAAGATTTGTTATTCGCTGAATAACAACTTAAATTTAAATCTGTTCCTCACTCAAAGCTATCATATTACTTGAACATGGATTGCATGGAACACTTTTATGGTGCTTTTTTTGTCATTTGGAGCTTGACAGTTCCAGTGCTCATTATATTGAAAAGTGGCATGATATTCTCCAACCATTTACGGTTTGTGCTCCACGGAAGAAAGAAAGTCATACAGGCTTGGAATGACATGATGGCGAGTAAATAATGACAGAATAATGACTCTTCCAATTGCATCTTATTCAACAAAACTGGAAATAATGCTTAGAGTAAACTTTAATTTCATAAATAATTAAAAGTGAAAGAGAAAAGAGGGAGATAAAACCATAATAAATACAATCATAACATTCCCATTTCTCCATCCACAGCAGATTGAGGTTCATTATGTGTCTCTATTCGAAAACAGATTTTCATTTTAATTGGAATTCGGGTGTCTCTGTGCTCGAGTACTATCCCATCAATTACAGACCCCAGCAGTGTGCAGGAGTCTTCTGTACACACCGGAGCACCGTCTCTCTGGAGAGAGCGAGACAATGCTCTCACTTTCCCCAGCACACTCTTAATCACACGTGCGCTCAAAGGCTGCAGTCGGGCAGAGGGGTGGGACGCTTTTACCGTGCTCTTCCAGTGGCAGTCTGCTCAGATCGTGTCCTCTGGGGGAGCCAAACAAATCTGACAGGGGATCATGACCATAAATGAGGGCTGTAATTAAACAGCTTTATCTCTCAGGCTCAGATGGGAAACAAGCAGGGAGAGAAAGCGGGATGTGAGACCAAACCGCACGAGGAAGGTGGCGTCACACGTCTCGCTCCGTGCCTGCTGGGAAACAGGGAGGCCTGATCATCTACGCCAACTGACCCGCATCTAATTTAGCATATTATCATAACAATAAATTATTATTCAAAATATATACATTTATAATCAAGGATACACATGATCAAAAAACATTTAAAAGAGTGTCTATCAGTGGTTCTCAAACAGGGGGTCTCAATAAATTTCTAAGGGAGCCAAAGAACGGAAATTATTATTAAATATATAATAATAATATATTTAATAATATTTTCCATTCCAAACCTTTATTACATATTAAAAAGTCTAGCTCTCATCTAAATGAAAATGCTAAAAATAAAAACACATAATGCACAGAACATAACTTGAACCGTGGTAAATCTATTTAATGTATTAAAGTAATTTATGTTGTAACACTTTATAATAAGGTTCAATTCATTAACAACTACATTAGTTAACATGAACTAACAATGAAAAATACTTCTAAAGCATGTATTAATCTTAATTCCAATATTTACTAATACCTTATGAAAATTAAAAGTTGGAACTGAGCTAACATGATCTACCGCTGGACAGTAGAAGAACATTAAACAAAGATGTATAAAAACAAATGTATTGCCATGCATTTTTAGTTGATGTTAGCTAGTTAACTAATGGGACCTTACTGTAAAGTGTTGACAAAATAATTAACCATATGGTATGAGTCAAAAAGGTTGAGAACCACTGCCGGAAACTATGTAACGGGTGCATTAGGTTTCGTTTTATTTAGCAATTTAATTTAAACTGTTGTAAGGGGCTATAAACATGAACATTCCTCCCTTCTGCACTTTCAGCTTCTAGCCAGAAAGAAGACTAGTCTAAAAGGTTGGCAGAAAGCAGAAGTGAGAGAGGGTGGAAGGGAGCTGCTCAAAAAAACAACCATTGGCTCTAGGACTATATTTGTTTTCCGTGTGGGCACACAACCTCTTAAAACTTCTACAAACCACGTTCAACAGCACTTCCATAACAGGCTTCTGAAAAGGCATCCTAAGTTGTTAATGGGTGTTTGGTTTCCTGTTTATTTTAAGAAGAACTGAGATTAATCCAAAACCGTGATCCTATCAGAACCGAGTTGGTTTGTTTTGTTTCTTTCTTGTTTTTTTTATGAGATGGAGCAGAAATAGGAGCTCTTTTTAAAGAAGTTTAAAAGCACCTTTTTTCTTAGACGAGGGTCAGTGTAGAGATGGCAGAGATATCGATCCGTTTCTGTGAAGGGCCTCATTCACACACGTCTTTATCAAAGACAGAAAATCATCTGTGTTTGTTAAAGAGATGCTCTTGCAGCCTAATGGACTCTAATGTGGCTATTCATTAATGATCTATTATAATATCAGTAATCATATTTCCCATTCATCATCCGCCTAATCCATCTAATTTCTGGTATTTAAGCACTAATGTGTCTCCTCAGTTTATTAGCATTTGCCTGCACAATTCTTAAAGAGACAGTTCACCTAAAAACATAAGTTCTGTCATTTACTCACCCTCAAGTCAGTCCAAACATATGACTTTCTTTCTTCTTAAAATATAACATTTTATATTTTGAAGAATAACTTTGAAGCTTGGCATAAAAATATTAACATTGAATTGTGGAAAAAGTGTGGATTTCCTACTTTGATAAACGCTTGTTAAAATAATTTGTTTCGTTTTTTTTTTTTTATGTCTTTTTGGAGATGGTCCAAAATGAACGCGAAGGTGAGATATTTAAACTTTGCCTCCGTGATATTGTTGTCATGACATCCAGTGAGCGTATGAACGTTGACGTAACCGGGCGATCACTTCACCGCAGTGAGCGTTAGGATGGGTGAGGATGTCAGTTTTAGGAGGAAAAAAGTTGACGAAGAAAATAGAGTTTTCAAATATGTTTGGAGTGGACAGAGATCCAGCACAAAGCCGTTCTGTTTGATTTGTAGTTGTGAAGAGAAATGTCAAACGCCACTATGGGGCTGTTTACACCTGGCCACTTCATGTGTTTTCTGTGATCGGATCTATCCAATCGTGAAAAGACCTAACTGGCCTCCGAAACGCATTCGAGACGGATTTAAATCCGATTGCTCACACCACATCAGGAGGTGGTCTAGGCCGCTTTCCAGACGAAACTGGACAAATGTAAATGCATCTGGTTGTTGCTTTACTCCTCACAAAAATGATAAAAAATAAACGTGTGAGAGCGTGTTAAAGGTTATGTGTCATGTTATAGCCAGACGCTACTGCAACACGCATCGCTGCAGCTGAGCATATCTATTCATCAAGCCAACGTGCAAACTATCGCAAATCAAAGTGAAAATATGTCGCAGACGCTTAACACACAATCATCTTCATTAAAAGTAGAGAACCGAAATGATCTTACCAGGGCTCTCTTATAAAAAATACAAATAAAATGCTGACGCTTAAACTAAGTGTTTTGCCACATTTGCACTTGTTATTAATGTATTTTTAAATGTATTTAAAACAATTGTGTGTTGATTTGTTATGCATGTTTATTAAAAACAAGTTTTGTAATAACCAATTATTTCCGCACCTTTGACATTGATGACATTTCTGATTTGGACCTTTGAATGTAGACTTTGAGAACCCCTGACATAGACCTTAACTATATGGTTCTTGATTTGCATCAGGAACTCAACTTCATTTTCATTGTGGGCGGTTTTACAGACTGCATGAAATAATTGGGTTTTAAATGTTCAGTCTTGCTGAATCCAAAGTACTTACTTTGTCAGTGCTATTTTGTGATAAAGACCTCAAGAGTGATCTTACATCCTTTCGTTGAACACAAAAGAGGATTTTGGCATTTGGCAGAATGTATAGTATACACTTTCTTCTAATACATTAAAAAAAAAATCATGATTGCTTTTTAAGTTTCAAAAATGACCATTAAAGTATCACAAGATCACAAAAGTGGTCTATACAATCCATTCTTCCCAAGTCTTATGAAGCCATTTTATACAATAGCTTCTTGTGAGCAACAGGTTAAAAATCTTTCCCTTCGTTACTCTCTCTCTCTCTCTCTCTCTCTCTCTCTCTCTGAATGTCGGTAACGAAACAGTTGATGTCAATGGGGTACTTCAAAATATCTTCCCTTGTGTTTAGCAGAAGAAAGAAATTCATGCAAGTTTGAAACAACTTGAGGGTGAGTAAATTATGACAGAATTTTTATTTTTAAGTCAACTATTCCTTTAAATTTTGGTCTGTTCCTTACACAAAGGCTTCAGAAGACTTACAATTCAGTGCGCAAGTCAAACGGACTACTTTTATGGCACTTTTATGTTGCTTTTTTGTCATTTTTGGAGCTTAACATCCTTCAAAATATCTCTTTTTGCATTTCACAAGAAGATACAAAGTAATACAGGTTTGGAACGACAAAAACGATGGCAGAATTTTCAATTTTTGATTGAATAATTCCTGGATTAGACTGGATTAGAGGAGATATATAAAGGACTCAAGGAGGTCTACAGTCACACACGCCGACCAGACCCAGACCTCAACCCTGTAACACCACAAGAGGAAAAACATAAAAGATTAAGAATTCATAGAGCGTTGAACAGGCTTATTGCCTCACAGGAGCAGGCCGGTGTTATTGCAAAGCCCTGAGGACTTCAAAGTTTCCATCAAAACAAATGGATAAAGCATACAAAGCTCCATAACATTTTTTTCATGAGCTACTCTAGAGAGAGAATAACCAATAAAATTACGCCTACAGCAAGACAAAGCAAAACAACCAAAACACATATATGTATATAGTCTTTGCTGGTGCTGGTATTATTTGAGATCCCAAGAATGGCCTGTGACTTTTTTTTTGTTGTTGATTACATTTTAGGGAAAGACACTTCTTGAAGTGTGGGTAAATCAATATGCCCATATTGATTCAGAAACCTGGTAGAGTCCTTTAAGCAAATCACTCGGCCTCATGTGCCCCGGGTCTGTCATCTATTGACGAGTGTGAAGAAATGATGAGAGCAGTTCAAGATCATCTCTCCTGATTACAGCGCCCATATCTCTGAGGGTCATAGAGCATGTCTCTGTTATTGCAAAGCTAAACAGTGTAGAAAACATCCCTTTTACCCCGAGCGAAATGTGGCCTGATCCTACATTTGAGAGGCTCTTCCAGCTCTTGTGAGTCAAAGCAATCAAAACCCGAAGCAAATGAGAATCTGCTGAAGGGTCCTGATCAGGCCGACAGACTGCATATATACAAAGCGTTTAAAGTATTTACCATTGACAGTAAGCATGACCTCCTTCTCTCCCACTCCCACTCGCGGCACCACAGCACGACATACGTATTTCCCAGCGTCCTCCTGTCTCACTGCCTTCAGTGTCAAGGTGTTCTCATTACTTAGCACCTGCAAGGTAACAGATGTTTGAGAGAGAAAAAACACAACGCCACAGTCTGAGCAACTTCGTAGATATCATTAAAAAGTTTTCTGAAGCAAATACATGAAGCAGAACTGCTTCTATAATTAATCATCACTGTAGTCACAAATACAGCCTCTTGCTTGAGTTTTGACTTCATCTCAACATCAGTTGTGAGATCCTAACAGATGACGACCCAAACAAACACAATGTGCACTACTGAGGGTCCATTAGCCCTTGAAAACTGTTCCGTCACATGTATGTCATTTTAATTCATCACATCCAGATGGAGAATTAAATAAAACTCCATAAGTCAGGGTTGTGCGCCATTGAAAAAATTATATATATATAAAAAAAATAAAAAATTATGAGCTTTTTAAACAGGGTTTTTATTGTTAACTAAAAATAAAAATAAATCTAAGTACTGTACATTGTTGGTAATTGGAGTGAAGCTTAAATAAAATCTTAATATTGGATTGAAAAGTACAAATGTTGCTGTGGCAATTAACTGAAATGCGTTTAAAAAAGTCAAAGAACTAAGATTACTAACTGGGAATAATAAAAACATATATAATAAAAAGTAAAAAAATCTAATTTAATTTAATCAATTAGCTGAATTTCGTTAGGGCCAATTGAAAAATTTAGATGTGACCAGTCACTAGAAAATTTTGAGTTGGGGAGGTTAGAATTGTGTACTGTAAACATGGAAATTATAAAAAATAAAAGCCAATTCAAAATATTAATAGGTCTATAATTATAGATTCACAGATACATAGATACATTTTCTGAGCAGTGCAGAGGAAAGTACGTACGACTCCATGGCCCCTTTTCATCCAGACGATGGTGAGCGAAGGGTTTCCAATCCAAGCGCAACTGAACACGGCATCAGAACCCCGGTCCACCTGGAGGCTCTGGGGATCCGCAGCCAGACGAGGGCCGACTACAAAACAAAAACTAATTACTATATGCAAAAGAACATACATTCAGAGAAGTCATGTAGGTTTGAAAGGACATAAAATAAATTATATGAATAAAATATGAAATCATAAATCGTTTTTGAATAAACCAATCCTTTAAGATATAAAATGAAAAGAAACATATTATACACAGTAGGTATGCTGTTAAACTCACAGTAAACATCCACATTGCGACTGATGTTGGTGCTGCCCAGGGCATTGGTGACCTCACAGGACACTGGCTCAGTGAAGAAGGAATGATCGACCAGCACCTCATAAGTGTCTCCCGTCGCATCCGTGATCATGTTTCCCCCCTTCGCCCATCTAATTATCCACCAGAGACACACACAAAGCAAGAAATGAACAACCCTGATGGACGCTGCCAAGGTTTTTCCCAGATCTGCTCGAAAGATCAAAGGCGGTAAGAAAGGTATTTTTTCACAGGCAAATGACTGAGATCATGTCATATTTGCATGGTGTACTGAAACAACAAAAGCAGAGTGTCTAATGTAATTTTCAGGACACTGCATGTTTTTAGTTTTTTTTGGTGCCTTTTCATTTTCATGCTGTCGGCAGGCCGTGTCTTCTTTGGCGGAAGAATAACAGGCACACATTAAGAGGTTTTTAGATGCTGCCTCTGTCATTGGCACCCTTTGATGCTGTAGTCATTATAGTGAAATATAAAGAGGGAAGCGAGAAACCACAGACAACGCAGGCGAACGCTACTGCTTTGGTTCAGATGGGAAGATCAAGCACATCAAGATGGACTTTTGTTTGCATCTCGGAAGTAAAAGTGGACAGTGTTACAGAAATAAAAAAGAATTTGATATAATGAATGCATTCAACACAACTCTCTGCTTTATTTTATGTTTGGCATTTTCATCACTTTTATTGGCAGTGACAAAGCTCAGCAATCCCTTTTTCTGCTGGACAGAACAAATTGACAATTTTTTTTTTTTTGCTATGTTTTTGCAACATTTAAACAAATTAAGTGCCAATAGCAAATCTTTATTAACATGAGAATGTCTTATCAACAATTAATGTACAACAAGTAACATGTATTTTAAAAGGTATTTACGTTTGAGGTCTTTAAAATTTTTAATGCTTTTGAAAGACGTCTCTTTTACTAAACCGAGGCAGCATTACCTGATCAAAAATACAGAAAAAACAGTGATATTGTGAAATATTATAACTTAAAATAACTGTTTTATATTTGAATGAATTTTTAAATGTCATTTGTAAAATGTTATTCCAGTGATAGCAAATCTGCATTTTTCAACAGTGCAACAATATGCTTCTGCAAACCATGATACTGTAACGTGTTCAAAATGGTGTGTCTGTTGTTGTAAGAATGTGTTTAATTTTAACGTTGGACTTTATTCATTTGGCATTGAGGAACTGTTATTAAACCGTTACCACAGTCATCGGCCTCATCCAGGACAGTGATGAGTCTGCATACTAGGTTCCTCTAGATAAGAGGTTGAGCCGCAGGCTGTCTGGTGCAGTCATAACAGCCTTAACATGCTCAAAACAGAGGAGAAGATTGTGGATTGTGGAGAACCCCCACTCACCATCATGAACAGCACTTTGGCAGCAGTGGAGTCATTCAGGTTCCTGAGCTCTACCATCTCTCAACACCTGCAGTGGGACACTTCCATTGACTCCACTGTGAAAAAGGCCCAAACAGAGTTTGTAATTCCTTCACCTACAATACTACAACGAACAGTCCGGATTGCAGAAGGGATTATTGGTGCTCCCCTGCCCCCCCTCACTAGAACATCCAGGCACAGGAGCGACCTCTTCCCACAGGCTATCTCCCTCTTGAACAGATGCCTCTCTAGCCCTCTCTTAATGTAAAATATAGAGAGCCCAGCAGCCATATCACCCTGTAGCCCAAGACTGTTTTCCTACTGAAGCCAAGCAGGGTTGAGCCTGGTTAGTACTAAAAAAATCCTTGTGTGTGCAAGCACACTTAGCAATACATATTTGACTGATTCTGGTTAAATGTTCAAGTTGAGTATGGGGAGGCTCTGCCCCCTGCGTTGTGGTGAGAGGGAGCTGGGAGAAGGGGAGCAGAAGAGTACCCCCGCTGGATCAAGTGTGGTTCTCTGAATAAGTCGGGTGTCAGGCATGGGCTATGGCCGACAACAGCCTTTTATAAACACCTCTTTGCATTGAAATGCCTTGACCTTGTCTTGAGAATGCTATTATTCTTTTTTTTTTTTCAGAATTCTTTGAGGAGTTGAGCATTTATTTGAAAAATAAATATTTTGCAACATAAAATCCTGTCATTTTTTATTAATTTATTGTGTCCTTGCTGAATAAAAGAATTAGTTTCTCTAACAAAAACAAATCTTACTGACTGCAAACTTTTGAACAGTTGTGATGTTCCCACGCACTAGCCAGACGGGATTTTTTTGTTTTGTTTTGGCCGAAGACCCAAGTTTGGTTCGAAGACGAAAAAACAAACCAAGCATGACGTTCTCTCACCATACCTGACTTCTAACAAACATGCAATTACAGTGTTTGGCGTGGCCTTGCGGCTGTCTGAGCAGAAACGAAAGATGATGCTCCCTGTATGTTTTTACTTCGTCTCCGGGTGCATTCATATGTAAATTGAGCAAGCTTGTTTTTGTCCATTAGATCGAAAGATCTGTAAAACCCATACATTTACCCACTCATATATCCTCCCCTCGAATCTGGACAGAAGCGGCTGAAAGTGGACAAAAGAGACAGATTAAAACACCAGGTGTAAACGGGATGGTCTTCCTCGTCTACTTGTGATCCGATCTACCAAAACACATCTTAATAGCAGGTGTAAACAGGGCCTGAGTCTCATGCAATGAGTGATTTGTTCTTAAAATGACATGTCAAATTAAAACTAGTTTTAATAGTTTAGTAGTCACTGCGCTTCACCTAAGCGTCCTTTGTGAATGCCCCTCACTCATTTGTCCATCTGCTCTCTCTACGGCAGCTCTATGGGCACTTTGATGGAACTGAGACTCAAACTCACATTGCCAGCATATACACCATGGCTCAATGTGTATGTGACTGCTGAACCCCTATAGGCCACGGCTCCAAAACAAACTTTCAAAGTTTCCTCTGTGTTCCTTTGGGTACGGCAGCCTCCATGTGAACTCACACACATGAGAGAGATCCACACACAGGACTGGACTGATGGCTTCACCTGCCAATCTCAGCTGGAAACACTCTGGCCAGCTCAAAATATGATGAGAATTGAAGAGGAATAAAGAGGCCAAGAGAAATGTTTTATCCACAGCGATGGACAGATATCCATTTCGTTCCAATGTAAACGTGTAGCTAATCCAGGGGCAATTGATTAACTGCGAAAAGAGTCTAAAATGAAGATACTATGGATCACAGCAGGTCTCTGCCATCTCATCATGGATTCAAACGAACACCGGAAAAGGCTTATTACATCCTGTTAGGAGAATTCAATTTCATCAATTCCAGTGGTGCCAATATTCAGCGTAAGCTGTTTATGAAATTATTTTAATCCCGTATTTGTTGCTAAAATAGGAAAAATGCTGCAAACAATTTCCATGGATCTTTGACATTTAAGTGATTAACTGTCTTACTTTAATTTAATCAAGACCCAGAGCAGTCTGAGAAATTACAGCGTCCTCCTGCCAGGGAGACACTTTCATTGGCTCAGACGAGGGCTGCGTCTTGACATTTTCAAAGATGAAAACATTGTGTTATACAGAGCTGTGACAACTTTATCTCGGAAAAGGACATGAGAATAAAACAGTAACGTAACCACAAATAAAACATCAGAAAAAGATGTCCAGCCTCAGCCAGAAAGACAAATCGTGCTCTCTCAAACCTTCAAAATACACAGATCAAACCCATGTGTCTGCTGCTACATCCATCTCTCTTTACATAATTCAACAGCAACCGTATACATACAAAACCTAGAATAAATAAAAAAAACTCTGAAGGTGTAAGACGATACAACACCCGTGGAAAACAAAATTGTTTGTTTTTTAAGATGCTGCAGGAGGGCTGTCTGTGATCTGCTGCATTTCTAATTAAAACACTGGGTGGTACGAACCGTCTCCGCCAAAACAAGCAATCAGCCACGTGGACGCTGATGCCGACCGATGCCAAGCAGCAAAGCCACATGTTCACATCAAATGGTCGACACGCCCAACAGAGCGTCTTCCATTAGACACTTCAGAGGTGACAAATGAGGATAAGACAAGACAAATCACCTACGCTAGAACAAAGCCGCCAACACCAGCGCTGACAGAAAGCCCCTGGAGGGACATGAAGCACACACTTTATTCACAGGCAGAAAACCGACGTGTCTGATTCCATCCATTAGCGTCCCACTTTTCTGCTCTTATGCCGATTCAGACTGCATGATATATTTACGATTGTCACTGTGTCAGATTATGCGATTTTGACTCCTAAATTCTTTTCGTGTTGTGGACAAAAAACATGTCACTACACGTTGCTTCCCGACCAATCATCGCTAGCCGCCTTTAGCGATGTGCGTGATCGAAAAGGCAGAACTAGCGACTGACTTCACAGAGCGTAAACTAATAGTTGCACAAGCCTAATGCTAATTTCAGTATTCACCGAGTTGCTGACGTTCCTTCACTATCGTTCGCCAGCATTTATCTTTTTTCACTATGTCGTGGAATCGCGCTGATATCGTGTAGTCTGAACCCGGCATTAGAGTTCAAGAAGAAAATCAACATTCACTGGCAGAATTAGGAGATGCGTTCTCTTTTACTCTTTTCTTATGGCTTATTTTTTGAGTGCAGTGGCTTTTATTGAACTCTCCATGATGGCTTCACATTTGAAGGTGTTATTTTGGTGGAGCGAGGTCTAGGTTTAGGATAAATGAAAGGCCACATCCTTGGAAAAGAAAGAGTAGAAGTCTCTATGCGATTTCACTGTCACTGTGAATTTCACGCGCACTACATCACACTGCTTCCTGGGACAATGCAGTGCTTTTCTCCATACAGTCCAGCTTACTGGAATCATAAACACAGTTCACAGTGCTCACAGCTATTTGTAGATATGTAGGGATGCTTAAGCAATACAGAGCGGTTGTTTCCAATATTCAGACCAGCAGCACAATTGCGAATGTGAAAAGTTAATTTTTTGCTATATTATTAATTTTTCCTTTTCCTATTCTTGCTCCACCAACGGAAAAAGCAACATAAGCAAATAAAACCCATTATAATCAGTGATGCCATCTACACCGGATGTGGAGCGGCACGGTGTGACACGGCCATTTACAGTAATCTGATAACTGACAACTGTCGTGTTTGGTGTAGACATGGTGACTGTAAACTAAGCCACAAGAGAATTAAGGAGTAGCATTTCTGAATGAATCAGTGTTTTGAACAAATTTGAGGTAATGTTTCAATGATTCACTCGATTGTTTCGTTTCTGAGTGAATCAGTGTTTGGAAGAATCATAGTTGAGAGAATTTTCATATACTTAATGAGTGAATGACTCACTATTTAAAACAGCAACCTACTGGCATAACAATATAACATGCAGAAAGAATGTTAATTAATCTCTAAAGATTATAAAATAAATGTATATATATTTTTTTTTTTACAAACAGTAATAGGTTATTTTGTCCATTGGATCTTCCAAGATGTTCTTAAACAATGCTGGGGAGCATGACATTAGGTTTTGTGGAGTTCATGTCAGTTTGAGGGCTGATGTAACTAAAGCAAAAACAACAACAACAACAACAACAAAAACATAAAAATGCTGAATAAAATCATTTTCATCAGTAGACTCAAACTTTTGCACCCCACCATGCAATTGACATCCGCCATTGGAAAATCAATTTCAGTCGAACACTAGTGGAGCTGTGAGATCACAGCACGCCGGATTCCATTAGCCATAATATTGCTCTACGAAATTATGAAAAGCCACGAATGAAAAATACTCAAGGTCTTAAACGGCCATCATGACCGCCGAACATAAAGGCTTTATTTTTGCTAATTAATTTACAGCTTCACTAATCTCATTTCAAATGCCACAGGAGGACAGTGATGGGTTTTATTTCTGCGAGCGGCTGGACCGGACGCCTCCAATAAGCAATGCTACATTTTGTCTTACAAAAAAACAAAACAAAACAAAGTTAAATTAATTTCCATATTTATGTAAACAAAATGAACATGAATAAAATATTGGCTAGTGAAAATAATCCTTCCTCTTTCTAGTGAGGCAGCTCTAATCCTCTCAGAGGAACGGTGTAATGCCCACAGGAAATCTCCCGCAATCAGTAATGACTTTCTTCGTAATTAGTTGGGCTTCTGTGTTCCTGCAGTGTGAATTCAAATGCTGTGTTTCTCCAAGAAGCCAGTCTCCGTGTGGAAGTTTCCCCGTGCTTGATTGATGATTTCATGACATTACATTTGGCCGAGGGTTCGGTCTGTGGCACAGCGCACATTTGAAGCCTGCTGCAGTGGGTCAAGGGACAGGAGACACACAGTGTCCTCTGAGCTTTTTGAGAGATCCTTTGTCCAGCTGGCTGAGGGCAGAGGCACAAGTGTCTGGTGTGTGTGTGTCGGTCTGTGCTCCTTTAGACCTCTCCGGAATGAATAATGCATGAAACTCTTATGGGGCAGAAGGTGAGACCATCTCAAGCTTCACACTGATTAAAAATATGTTAGGTGTGACACTGTCTCTCTCTATATATGATGAAGATGTTCCAGTGAAATCAACAAAATGCAAACAAATGTGTTCCTGACCAACAGATTACTACTAATACAGTGGCAGATTTAAGGATGAAATGATTAAAAACGCATGAAATGTTAATTTGACTTATATAAAAATATATTTAAGATAACTATATGTTACTTTATTTTAGATTTGGCTTTGAAATGAACAAATACTCTCCAACAAATAACTATATTTCTTATTATCAATGTGCTGCTTAACATTTTTGTGGAAACCCTGATACATTTTTCAGTATTCTTAGATTAAAATAGAGAGCATTTATTTCAAATAGAAATCTTTTGTTACATTATGCATGTCTTTACTGTCGCTTTTGATCAATCTGATGTATCCTTGCTGAATAAAAGTATTAATTTCTTTTAAAAACAATCTTACAGATCCCATAGTTTTGAACAGTAGTGCATATCTACCATTTTAAAGATCATATCAATCATCAATTAAATAATATTTATGAGCTAAGCCTTCAAAACGCTGTGATGTCACAACCAGCACACACAAAAAAAAACTTTAAAACTTGCACTGCGGCCATTGGCTACTCTACTTTTATGCTATTAAGTATTGTCAAAGTATACAGAAAAAATTATTTAAAATTACTAGATTCGCATATGATTTTGTGTGGTTTTGGAACATTTCACGCAAGCTCTCAATTTTACACAGTGCGTCTCAAATGCTATTTTCAAATGATCACGTGTTGAAACAAAAACATTCATTTATCATGCTGCTTCACACACATATGAGATGAACGTGTTCGCATGAGAAATTCATGTGGTTTTTCTGCGAAGACATATTGTGCACAATAACAAAAACATCAGGAGAGTAAAAGTAGGAGATACTGGGACATAAAACCAGTATTTGAGTCGGAGTGTGTGTGAGTGCGAGCTCTCACCTGTAATGAGTGACAGGGGGATTCGCTTTAGCAGCACAATGGAACTTGACCAGATTGCCTTCCAGAACAGGCTGCGGTTCCACAGAGAGGTTCACCAGTGGGAAATCTGGAGGAGCAGAGAGGGCCGGTCAACTTCATCTTCCCACAGAATGTCTCAAAACGCTCATTAATAAACACTCGTCAGAAAGATTAATTGCGGATTAAAGAACTAACTAAAAATACTCTAAAAAGTGGGAACGGCTTGATTATTCTTTTTCCCCAGTAATGAGAGCTACTTTGCATTAAGATTAATTGCCGCCTTAACTCGCCTTCTAACAGCTGAATTAGAATTTAAACAACTTTTAAAATGAGCATGATTAAAGAGAGTTTTTGGCAAAATTAACAAATAGATTGATTACACAAATTAAACAAACAGCGGCCAAATTCACATTAAGCAAAAGCGATATTTAACCCCAGACTTTTTATCGAGCCGTTTCAGAAGACAATTACATTTTGTTTATTTGAGTTTAATGCAGCGCTGGAATTCTCGTAAAAAAAAAAAATGGCAGTTTCAATTAAAACAAAAGAAAGTTTAAAAATGTGTATGAAATGTATAGGTTGGATCAAGGTAATCTTATACAGTTTGCTTTTGTTCCCTCCTTTCCAATTACACACAGCCAAACCCAAACAGTCAGACAGGACTGACAGCAGATGTGAGACAGGAAGTGACAGCGGACAGACAGGCGCTGACACGTTCAGAGCTGAAGAAGTGTCTGTGAAAGCATGATTGTGCCGTGTGTTTGTTTGGACACAGGGCATGTTGGACATTAACTAGGCCAGCGGTAGAAACATCAGCAACATACCGACAAATCACAGCAATTCCAGACAGCAGTGGTTCCTCCTGCTGTTTCTCCACCCAAAATCCTGAAACTTTAATATGAGAAAAGCTCCTACAATCTGCCCCAGTCCTGTCAAAGCACAGTGGACGGATCTGTCACCTCCCACAGGTCTGAATGTGATTAGAGGCCTCTGGAAAGCCCAGACACAGCGCTGGGTCTGATTTCTCATTAGCAGTCTGCACCCGTCACTCACCCAACGTATTTGTACCAAGGACAGATGTTTCATTCATAATGCCTTATGGCGCGGGACTAGTCATTTAAAACTAACCTGAAGGCTTTTTGAAAAGCGTCGAAACGAAATAGCGGTGTATTCGAACATATTAGAGAAACAATAACAGCGATACAGTGACTGTAAGCGGTTAGCAAGCGTCAAATGGACTACTTGCACAACTTCTTCCACCTTCAACTTATTACGACTCCGGTAACAGAATTCAGTCTACATTCATAGAATGCAGATTATTACTACTTTTCAGGGCTGTCAGTTGATTTTAACTATGAATTATCCATTAAACCAGCTGAAATGTTCTTATAAATATATTTCTATCATGACAGCTCTTGGAGAGTTTGGCATGGTAATAGATACAGCAATGTTAATGTATTTGGTCTTGATGGAATAAATCTGCTACGCTGCTGCTATTGATTTTTGCTGCTGCTGCAGAGTAAGTACATATACTTATACTGCCAATACATTCACAGACATGCTGCTGTACATACCGTATAACATACATGAAATAATTGATCTATACAGGTGGAGCTGGGGAAGGAGAAGGGTTTCTGAAAGCGTGCTGCAGACTGCTAACGGCAAACAATGCCAAGTATTTGAAGCTTGCTCATTGGCTGCTGATGCCACAGCAACCAATCAGCTGCACTATGTAGATAACGATGTGATCGCTTCATTCTAATAAATTGTGAAATTATTAGCAGTTTCCTAGTAAAAATTGTTTTTACACAAATGTTTCATAGTGCACCTGTTGCATTTCTATTTATAAATGGATTTGACTGATGAAGAGGTTTTGCATGTGTTGGTGCTCTTCAAGTCTTTTTAAATAGTTGAATTTTATCTTAGAGGCCCCTAATTTAATAACATTTATCCTTTCGACGGAAGTGAATCAATCAAAACTAACTTTAGCTGGAAAATAACATTATTCAAGAACCGCTATAAAGCCAAAACAATCTGTTCCCTTAAATTATACGTTTATCTCTGAAACTATCTACATTGTTAAAAGCGCTATATAAATGAAGATGACTTGACTTGACTGAATCTGATATGCGCTTTAATAAATGTACCCATATTAAAAATATTTAATTACACTGACAGCACTACTACTTAGAATATTAGGAATGCTGGCATTAACATGTAATTTACATTTAGTGAAATAACTGTCAATGAAAAATGACAGTATAGTGATTAAAATACAATACTCAATACAAATATTTAATACAAATAAATAAAAGTTTGTTCTGATCTTATTCATCAGGCCTTGCACTGCAACATTGCAGTCTGGATTGTTAAATCTTCTTGCTGACACTCACTTTAACTTCACTTTAACTTAACAGCACAAAACATACATTAACAAGAATCTAGCGAGCCGCAATGTTTGAAAACGGAACTATGCCACCACCAGGCTCAGTGGAAGTAGTCCATTAAGCCGCATGGGCAGCTATGAAAACATACCAGGCCCTCAGATGGTACAGAATCAACACTGATTTGTGATCATTCATTTTAAATGAAGTTTGCACTGGATTGTGGTGACATTGGGATTTAGGGAGATTTCCAGTTTTCCGAAAAAATTGAAAAGTATTGCATGTAAATATACATCCGAAAACCGCCATGTCCTCTAAACATAGAGGCATGCATCTATTTTGGATGGAGGACTCAAGGGGGGATGCGAGTGAGTGTTTCCTTGAGCTTGATGAAGCACCTCTTGTCAGTTTCCTTTGTGTGGAGTGAGTGCGTTCGCCCGACAGGAGCTCACGAGAGGCCTCCAGACGCATCTCCATGTGCGCATGTGGTCATTAATTATTCCTAACAAACAGCATTGTTTCAATCCCGCTCTTATTTACAAGGCAATTACTTTGAGAAGCGGAGAGACATTCTCCTGGGTGCTAATTCTTAAACGAACCGCTACGCAGAGGCCCACAAGCTAACGGCGCCGAAGATCTTCACGCCACGTTTAAGCAAAGGGTCAGATGAGATGGCGTTATCGGTGGCACTCGCTGTGAAGAATATTAGCCGCCTTTACAATAAAGCCAAATCTCCTTTGAGTCGTAAGAGGGAGAAAATCCAAAAAGGGGCTCAAGTGAAGTGTGCACGCAGATTGATGTGGGCTACGAGCTTTGAGAACCTTTTATGAAATATGAAACGTGTTGTTTAATGGGGAAGTTTTAATTACTGTATGTGGTTCAGAGGCACTGATGACCTTTAAAGTGAGAACATGTGAATGAAAGGAGGAGTGTTGGAGATGTGAATGTCAACACGTCGCAGATTAATTTGTGTATCTAGCCAATGAAGATTGGTTGAGTCCAGAGATCCTTATCGAAATTGTGCTGTGCGAAGAGGAACCACCAAGAAACTTTCCATTACTCGCCATCATCAAGTCTTTTTTTTAAATGTCCGCTTCCATGGAAATAATCAATGGCATCTAGAATGGAAGTCTAGGAGGGTGTCAGACTAATTAAAAAGTAGCACCCATATCAATGAAGAGCGATACGAGCCCTTAACTCTGGCACATTGGACGACCATCTGCTCAGGGCCGAACTGATTAAACAAATGCACATATATCCCAGCTGAACAGACCGACTAAAACCACTATGAATTTCCAAAAAGGACCCGGTTAGTTTATTCTGGTTTAATGCTGGTACAGCCGGTGTCATAAAGAGTTCGGTCTGCACGTTTAGTCCACCTAAAACCTGAGAGCATTTCTGTTAACTGAAAGAACTTTTAACTTTTCAGTGAATGATTCGAAATCCTGCAAAATTACTATTATGTACATTGATTGAACTACATTACCATTAATGTGCTTTAAATTACATGTTTTCATTTATATACAGCAGAATATAACAAAATCTATAGATTGTGATTCATTTGAATTAATAATCATACATATTTTATAAAGAATGTAATACATATACCGGTATGTTCCTATTTATTTATTTTTTTCTTACATATTAATGAAGTACATAGATATTATATATTATTATATGATTCAATATCTTATATTATTATTACATATTAACAATCAGCTGGACCCTGGGATCCAATATGGGCAGCATTCTATGGGGGACATACTGTAAATCTTCATGACATCAGCATAGAAGTACAAAAGAGTTTTGTGGACCCATGATCCAGAACATTGTTGGTCAGAAGGAGAGCCCAAGTGGTCATAGTGCAATTGTTGTGTTTCACAGGAGAGTCAGGACAGATGAAGCTGGTTCAGCAGGAGCCCTGATAAATAGGCCAGTGCTTTCACAGCCAAGAGCTTATAAATGATTACGAGCAAATGTTTCCTGTCTAATATGAAGAGAAGGGCCAGAGTATCTCAGTAATAAGTGAAAAGCAACACGCTTATTTAGGTCACCAGTGACTCATGTTCCCACTGATAGTGCTGTTTATTAGCGGTACACTTTAGGCGGAACACAAAACTTCAGATGAAATGAAATCTAAACATTCTCCCATTACTCTGATGAACTCTTGGAACTCTGTCACGTTGCCGTATTTGATCAGACCCGCAGGTTTTATAACTGTTGTTTTTGGGCAATTACCTACAGAGAAGGATAAATGGAAAAAACCAGCATGTGACATATAATGAAAGTGTTTTCGGTAAATAATCTCCGGGAATAGTGGAACACATTTTGTGAGCTCTTCAAACTGCCAGGTCTGCCAAAAAACACATTTCCATTATGGCACCTCACTTAACAGCTGCCTTTTCTGAATAATGAAGACATGAAGCATCAGGAAAACGCCCCTGATGCCGGTTCGAGGTCCCTGTGGGCTGCCGTGGCCCAAAGGTTCTAGCACCTCTCTGCTCTCAGTCATCACTTATTTACCCAGCACATGTTCTTTCAGTGTGTGGCCTACAGCGGGGTCTCTGCTTCACTGAACTGCTTCCTCATGTTAGACCTGGCACATCTCAAACGACAGAGCGCACAGGCGCAGGTTAGACACGCTGTAATTATTACGATAAAGCTGGCTAAAGGGAAGTTCAAGTGAGCCACCCTGAATTGTAAGCTAAATGAATCTTGACAGTAGCAGTTTGTGGCAATTTAAGTGACTTACACATAAACTATACTAGTCAAAAGCTTGGAATAATTAAGATTAATTTAAAGGAATAGTTCACGACAAAATGAAAATTCTTGAAAGTTGTTTCAAACCTTTATGAATTTCGTTCTTCTGCTGAACACAAAAGAAGATATTTTGAAGAATGTCAGTAACCAAACAGTTGATGGACCCCATTGATTTCCATATTATTGTTTTCCTACTATGGAACTCAATGGGGTCCATCAACTGTTTGGTTACTGACATTCTTCAAAATATCTTCCTTTGTGTTCAGCAGAAGAAAAAAGTTAATACAGGTTTTAAACAACTTGAGGTTGAATACATGATGACAGAATTTTCACTTTGAAGTGAACTATTTATTTGAGGCTGAATTTATTTTAAATTGTAATAATATTTAACAAGAAAACTGTTTTTACTATATTTTTATCTCAAAATTAGCCCTGGTGAGCATAAGAGACTCCTTTCAAAAACATAAAAAATATATAGATTTTTCCAATCTTTTAACAGGTAGTGTAAAAAGTAGATATAATCTCAAACCTGGCTGGTTTGACTTCCCCCAATCGTGATTAATTAAACAAAGCATTACATTGGCTCTCCTGGTAGCGACATCATGGAAACTGACCAATCAGGGGTGTCTGTGCAATTCAGGGTGGAAAGAGGCTTACAGTAAAACTCTTCTATTGTTTTGCATGACAAAATGATTTGGGCCGAGTCCAGAGGAGCAAAGAAAAAAACCCACACAGACAAACGTTTTCCGTTTTACGCTTCCAATTCAGAATTTGAGCTCCATTGTGCTGAGGCGCATTCCTTCTGGGCAAAAAATAAATAAAAACAGACTTTACGGACGTGAAGAAAGGAGCTGTCAGAACTTGTGGATCCTTCAATATGATATATTTTCTGCTTTATTAGTCAGAGTTAATATCTTTCAACACTTGAGAGAGCTGAAAGACCGGCTTTGTTCCCTATGCGTACATTGTCAGAAATATTTCATCAAATGCTAATCTTCGCGCTGAATTAGTTAAGGCCTTTCATTTTAGCGCTTTCAGATACACTTTTGACAGCGGAGCTTATGGCTGCTATAAATAAAAAATAAGCAAAATGCCCGTATACACAAGCAGGATCTGGTCTTGCTCAATTCTTCCGATGTTTAAAAAGCTCATAATTAGCATTTATGTCTACAATAACCGGCTTAAAGTGTTGCAACATCCCTCTATGCAGCCTGCAGAGAAACTGTCACTTTTACAATTTCTTCTCCAAAACAAAAAACAAGGAGAAACAAAAATTGTGTCAAGCCTTGTGTGTCTGTGGAGCGAAGTACGACATGTGCTCAGACATCAGATCGCATGCATACACAACGGCTGTTTGGATAAAGAAAATAGGACAGCACATAGCGGATTTTCACATGTGAATAATTTATCCACACAGACAGGAAAACACAAGAAGCGCTCAGAACAGAATGCAGGTCGCAGGATTTGGAAGGGGAACGTGAGCTCGAGTCTGTCTGCCGCTAATTATGTTTGAACAGAAGCGCAGTCGGTGGAAGATTTACTCACGTTGGATGTCGATGGTGACCGTGGCCTCCTTGCCGTTGGGCGCCGCTTTGTTGGAGGCACGGCAGGTGATCCGCTGGCCGCTCTCGATGTTCGAGGCGGAGACGTGGAGCGTGCTCACCGTGCTTTCTCTTCTGCCATCTCGCAACAGCGTCTGCATGAAAATACAAACACTGTGAGCACTAAAGTATCGTGGGGCAGCACTTCGCAGATGGTCAACGATGCTTCATACTTGCACAGATGAAAAGAAAAAAGTATGAGCCAAACAACTCAAGATGGTCTGTCTTTATGCTTCCTCTTGAGTGTAGGTCAAAGACAGACTTCCAAACTTGCAATCAGCTCCTCTCTGTTGGAGGTCTCTGAACAAACCATCTACCCAACAACCCTTGAGTCTCGAGCACCAAATCAGCACGTGTTTAAGGCAGATATAGCATTCTGGAAATGTTCGCTTTGCTATCAGACTATCTTTGTGCTGAAATCTGTATCAAGAGTATTACATTGGCGTAGAGGTTACACACTTCATATGTCAGTCACAAAGCAGCTTATTCACAGCGATATTACCTGCACTTTTGCGCTCTGGTATTGAAGCTATTATAGAGGAACCGTGTTTATTGAGGAAAGATTATTAAAAAATTGGTACAGATATTTGAAGGATATTGACTTCATCTAAAACACCCGTCTGCCTCGCAGCTACAAGAGATTCTCTCTGAAAATTAATCAAATAACCCAATAAAGAGCGGAGCTCGATTCCTGGAGAAATATGAAAAATTCAAATCTCTTGTGCGTTTATCATCTGACATTTTTCTAAAAGGTAATTGTGTTATGATGAGACGAGGCTCTCCAGTCATTAGACTTTCAGTGTGTTCAGTTATAAATCAAAGTTTTAGACCAAAATCAAGTTAAACCCATAAATCCAACATACTGACATTTGAATATTTCACTGAATCTTGAGAGACGAGACAAAAAGCATTCTCAGCCGTTTACCTGCCATCAGATGCGAAAACAGCAACATTTCCACTATGGCACTTGTCAGAGATGATCATCACTACAGTGATCTTTACACAAATGCAACATTTCAACTGCTGTTCATTTGATCAGTATTATAAAATGACATTATTACTCACTACCCTTCTCTCAGAAACACCTGTCCTCAGACCATAAATCGTTTCAAACTATATAAAATGTATAACTTGTGAAAAATAGAAACATAGAAATATATCCATAAAAGATTAATGATATCTCCACTTATGTTTTGTTTCTATTAGCAGCAACTAAAATAACAAAACTGCACAAGCACTGTGTGAGTGTGATTAAATGCATTATGGTTATTTTGTCAATGCTGTTGATTTTCTGTCTGACTGTGGTGAAAATTCAATAGATGAAGCTGAAAATCAGTGTGAAACCATCCTGTAATCTCAATTCATCCTTAATCGTGTTGACACACTGAGTTGCGTCAGGGAAAAACACACATTTACTGTGAAAACGGAAGAAGCAGGAGGTTGAACCAGCACCTCTGAACATGTTTAACAGATTAATCCAAAATAATTCCTCTGTACATTTCTCTGTTCCGTTATGCAGGCTGTTTTGTCCCAGCACTCAAGAATCAGTGGTTTACAAGACTCCTGTTTTCATAAAAAAAAAAACGATTTGTCTCTTATCTAATATCCAGTTTACACTGGAATGACTTTCAAAACGTGAATAGCTTTGTTTTTATCCGTCTCATGGAGGCACTTGATCATTTCAGAGGCATTTAAAAGAGTCTCCCAAGTGTAGAACAGATTTGAAAGCAGTACTTCTGTTGGGAAAAAAAGAGGTAACCTGTCTAGCTTGCTTGTGTCTAAATTAGACCTGGTTAATTAATGAAGGGACTCTCTCCGGTGGGTGCTGAGGGGTTCGGCTTATTCAAAATGAGCAGATTACGCTCTCCAATCATAGTACGAGCGGCCCTTTAAACACATTTCCTTCTCTCTCAATTTCCTCCCTAAAGCCGACCGACTGAGCAAATTGCTGAGGAACACATTCATAATGGAGTGCTGGAATGTCTTTCCATTATGACATATTTAAAGCACTGCATTACAGCTTCACTTTGCCCCAAGGATTAAATTAAAAATTAGCCCTCACTTGTCATTAATTTGACAGAGCTGAGCGTTTCGAGGACACGCAGTCAGGCGAAGTGCAGGATTTCATAAGAGACTCTTTTTTTTGACATGTGATATTAAAAGTATCAACTGTAGGCAGAAAAGTACTGTCAGACACACAGGCTGTCTCAAAAACCTATAGCAGGCTGTTCACCTATACAGCATGTGTGGGTGTTGTAGAAGTGCCTGTACATTTAAACTAAACCGAATCATTCATGCCATCACAGGACGCATTTGAATGTTCATCATAGACTTGATCATTCACTTTGGAATGAAACATTTGGTACAGGTTTTCTGGCTATTAATTGCATGTTTGAACATTTGGTAACGTTTTAGAGCATCAGATGCACAAACTGAATATAACTTTGAAATGAAACACTCAAGACAGCATATTTTGGGCATCATAGAAGTACTTGAACATTCAAAATGGATCAAAATGTTTCAATGTCCAAATGTTTCAATGTTAAAATCTCTCAAAAAATTTGAGTGTTTTTGGCATTTATATAAGTGATCAAATGCTTGAATTGAATTCATTTAATTTGATCATTCAGTTTAAAATGAAATGCCCGATACAGTGTACTTGATATGACAGTGTTTTTGGGCGCCATATGCATGTTTGATTTGAATCAAACATTTGAGACCGTTTTTTTGGGGGGTGTCACAGGAGTGTTTAAATGTTCAAATTACATGTAAACATTTAAGATTAAAAAAATTTGGCCAACATAAGCACATTTGTTTATTTAATTTAAAATGAAACACTCAATAAAGTGGGTTTGGGCATCATGTGATTGTTTGAAATGATTCAAAAACATTCAAAACAGCTATTGGGAATCAAGTGCACATTTGAACTGAATCAACAATTTTGAGAGAGCTTTTTTGGGGCATCACAGGAGCATTCGATTGTTCAAGATACAAATTTTGGCCATTATATACAAAATTGATCATTCAATTTGAAATGAAACATTCAAAACAGTGTTTTTGAACTGAATCAAAATGTTTTGAAACAGCATTTTTGGGCATCAGATGCACTTTTAAACCGAGTCCAAAATGTTCACAACACAATTTTTTTTTGGGCATAATAGGTGAATTTGAACATTCAATTTGAAATTAAACAGATTTTCAAACATTAGGTGCATTCAATCGAACATTTGAACACATACTGTATATGATGCCTAAAAGTGATTTTGAAACACAGGCCATGGTTCCAACATGTTTCTGTATTTAGTTTTGTTGAAACAAAAACTGCCAGCGGCAGGGATCTGCCATACCTTCGTGTACGCCGCACCGTTCAGGACCTCTCCGTTACGGATCCAGATGATGGAGGCGGCCGGTTTGGCATTGTCAGCATGGCAGGTGAGGTTTAGCGAGTCCCCTGCACGCAAGCTCACCACAGGTGCTCCGATTATCACAGGGTCATCAGGAGGAACTGGGAAGAAAAAAAATCAGAGAGAAGTTTATCCTCTTGTATCACAAACAATGGCACATAGCAAAAGAGAGAAAGAGAAAAATGGAAGGATGAGTCAAAAAACAGTTTGTGAATAGCACTGATTGCAGTTCTCTTTTTTTAACAGCACTGATCAGCCTGCTTCTCACTCAGACTCAGGTAAATTATTGATTGGGCACTCAGCTCATTAGAGAGCATATCTAGGGCAAGTCTAAATCAAAGGCAACAAGCAGCTGCTACATCCTGAGTGCTCCAGAGAGACAGCGATGGAGAGAGAGAGGGCAGTAAGACGCGAGAAGAGGAGGGACTATTTGAAGATGCCAGAACGGGCCGGCTAGGGGGTGGTTGTTGTTGGGGAAGGTCCCAGAGATGCTGACTTTATTAAGAAGGAAGCTGAGACCCCATTACTCATATCTTACTGATTAGACTTCAGCCAGCTTTTACTCTCGCTGAGATTTCTGGCCAATCAGACGGCACACACAAGTTTGAGCAACTGGGAACCTCAAGGCGCCATGGTAACAGCGAAGTTTAGGGTGCAAAGGGGACGTTCTGACCATGTTTCTCCTCTAAAGGGAAGTCTCAGAACGGTTATATGGAGGACGCTGGACATCTTCCCTTCAGATTTCTCTGTGTAGCATATAAGACCGTGGAGATTTGGCCCTCACGCTACACGACGATCTCAGAGCACGGAGTCCTGTGTGATTTGTTAGCTGGTATTTCTTCCCTGGAACCAATCAAGTCTCCCTCCGGCTTGAAAAATCATACGGTTCTCAGAACGAATAAATAGTTTTCCCCTTATGCCTCGGTATATAAAGGCCACAGCCACATCTAGTTGTCAGTGCAGTTTGGAGAAGCAGAGAAATAGACAGAGCGGAAGAGATTAGAGAAAGAGAGAGATAAAGTAAGAATGAGGAAAAATGAAAAGTAGGAAACTGATTAGGTCTGTCATGACAGAAATTCATTCTGTTTATGTGTTCAGCCACACAGGCAGTTTAGATATTATGAATACAAATTATTATAATTACAAAATATTTATATTTATATGTTTTTTATATATAAAACTTATGTAGACAAACATTCATATATATTTCAGTTTAAAATGTTTTATTAAAGTAATTTATTTTTAGTGAGCACGGATGCATTGAACTGACATAAAATAGATATTTTGGTAATGTTACAAATAAAAAATGTCTATTTCAAATGAATGCTGTTCCTTCTAACTTTCTATTAATTAAACAATCCTGTATGTATCACTGTTTCCACAAAACTATTAAGCAGCACAGCTATTTTAAACATTGACAATAATATTAGAATGATTTATGAAGGATCATGTGACACTGAAGACTGGAGTAATGATGCTAACATTTAAATGTACCAATCACAGGAATAAATTACATTTTAAAATGAAAAAAGTTATTTTAAACTTTAATATTATTCCACAAAATTACTGTTTATATTGTATTTTTTCATACAGCCTTTATTTGATTTATTATGATGAGCATATGAGACTTCTTTCAAAAACATATTTTTCAAATCCTTACCGACCCCAAACTTTTGAACAGTGTATATGGATGAATGATGGATGGATTAAAAATATTAGATAGATAGATAGATAGATAGATAGATAGATAGATAGATAGATAGATAGATAATAGCAATTCTTCCCTCTACTAAAACAGACATAGAAAACTGGAATGAAATCCCTTTGCCACATTTAAATTAGTGACAGAGAATTCAAAGTACTTCCATCCACTCAGAATCCACTCTCATTTCCAGGAGCAATTAAAGTCAGTGTCATATTCCTTTCCCCATCTGGACATCAAAGCCATCCTTAACAGCTTGTTTTAACGCCTAAGTGCTTTGCCTGTTTAGAGCAAACTCATTTGTTTTTTTTAACAAACATAGCTTACAATTGCATGCTGGGATTGTTTTCAGGGACTGATAGACGAGAGGCTAAGTGTATGCAAATGAGCACAACAGTTAAGTCAATCTGTCTGTCTGCTCAAGTTTCAGTTATTGATGGATGGGGTTGAATTAGAGAGCGAGAGAGGGACTTCCTAAGCTGGCACTGCAGTGCAACATTCAAGTCCTAGAATTCCAGAAAGCTAAGTGCCAATATATTATGGTGTGAATTCACACACTGGCATTTCCAAGTAGCTTTGGATAGCATCCCATGACTCTCCATGTGGCACGGATCCCAGATGGTTCATGCTCTCCTTTTGAGCGCCAAAAACGGCCATGACCACGTTAAACCTTCTTGTGACCGCCATGTTTGCAAATATGCCCTGGTGCGACGCTTCCAAAGCTAAAGCCTTAACGCGGCCAACCATCTTCTTTGTGTTGAGCAGGTCAACACGATGGATTAATCATACAGCCGTAATTGTTGTTCAGACTGGGGAGAAACTCTCACATGGAGCCTAACGAACAGCCAGGACCGAATTACTTCTGTCTCTGCCCTCTTGATACACCAGGCCCTTGAGACACCTCGAGTCATTCAGCTTGTGGAAGGAGAAAAATGGAGCAATTTCATTTTGGAAACAAGAGAGAAGGGGCATTCTGGGAAATGTGACCTATTTTGTAATGTACGTGGATTTGGTCTTGCATCTGGAGATGTCTCTCTCTCTCTTCTCGTTCCCTCTCTCCATCTTTCTCTCACAGGAATTGGTAGCACGGTGGATTAATCACTTTCATCCTGAGTTTAGTTGCTGTACCACACAGCGGGCTCACAGCCTTTAGCAATTATCCCGTCTTCTTTCTTTTTTTTCAGGTGTATTAACTAAAAATACTCTATAAAGTCCCTTTAAACAGAAGCAGATGTGATCTTTCCGCCAGTAAACACATTTCTTTGAATTAAAGCATCTGAAGTGAAATATTCTTCAGTGTTGTTTGAAACTGTGCTCTTGTTGATCAGATAATGATGGCGCGCTGTTTTACCGTAAAACCTTTTGAAAGTTCCTGCTAAAGGCCAGTTTGTTAGCAAATGAATGAACTGTAGGAAATCCAATTAAAATCGAATAAAAAGGTGAAATAACATTTGAAAAAGTTAAAATGTTAACACAAGGGCAGTAAATGTTAAATCCGGGACTATTTTTACATAATTAATGAAAACAGCTTTACACTGTCGAGAAAGTTAACTAACCTTGAAACAAGAGTTCAACAACATCAAATGACAATAAAAAAGTGCAGGGATAATGTTGACTAAACTGCACAATGGCCAAACAGCCTTGCAGCACTCAACTGTCTGTCTGTTTTTTAATAGAAATCATTGTCTTACATCCTTCTGTCAGCTTATCAATGCGAGAACATCCGACCGACCGACCTTGTGCCTGTTTTTCAATTGCAAACCGTTTGCTCTGTTTAAAGGAAACAGCCCGAAGTGAGACTTTTCAGATACACATTTGTTCACAAATATCTGTGAAGAAAACAAAATGTAGTATTGCAGGTCTCTGTAGATGCAGATTTATTTCTTTGAATACTGAAAGCTTTGCCCAATGCATCAGATAATTGACAAACTAGATTTTCTTAATTTCAGTTAACACTAATAGTGTCATTTCACTTTAATATGTCTTAATTATTATACAAAGTCAGACTGCCATGTATTGAGCTAAATCTATTGAGGCGATGCATTTTAAAGTTCAATTAAGCTTTAGGTTCAGCGTGTTTGTTCTTCGCTTATGACATGACTAGTGAGTATAATTAAATAAATAGATGTCAGCTTGATGAGCTTTAACTACAGGGTGCCATTATTGACACAAGTGCTGAATTGAGAGCGAACGATTTATCCCACTCCTTCTGCTCGAGTTCTCTTTTAAGCATCTTTGGGAGGGAAGGTATGTCACTGATGCCTGATGCTCAGAAACAGAAGTAATCTTGGGAGGACAACCAACCCCACACACACTGTAGCATGTACACAGATGACATGCATGGACAAGTGGCCCACACAGAGAGCCCTTTGGCCTGAACAGGCCAGTGAACAGCAGCGTTCGGCTCTAATCAGAACTCTGTGTCCCGCTCCACAGGCCCTGTGGGAGCTCTACAGAACAGGAGGAGCCTGTCACAGTGCAATTTTTACTTTCCTGTTACTCCCTATGATATTGCAATGTGATCTTAATTTCATTCAGATGGCATTTAGATTCATTGGTTTAGTTGTTTAGACACTGATATGTACAACACTGATGAATGAGCAGCTTTTAAAACACAAATCCTTTTTTGAAAATGTAAAATTTTAGCGATATAAAGTTGTCCGCATGTTTAATTTTGCATACCCAGACTAAAAATCAAAGTGCCTTTAAGACAAGTAATTTCACTCGGCGGCCATCTTTGATTCGCGTCTCGGGCATGCAAGTGTAGCTCTCTTTGAATGGGGATACATCAAATTCTCCAAAACTGTTCGCCAAGTTTTTTTGCCCGTTTTTTTGTTGTTGATATCTTTCAAAATCCATTGCATTTAAAGGGATAAACTATTTATTTTACAGCTTAATTTGACCAAAGACATTAATATATAACACAACATTTCTCAAATTAATAATATTTAATCTTTCTGAGGAGATCTGCTAGCTTGTTTACACAGAGCGCTGCGAGTCTGACAAGAGGATGACTGGACCAATCGCGTGCCGGTCAGTCGAAACGGGGCTTCCCATTGACAAATTATCAGCGTTGGTGTAAATTTCTAAGCTTTTTGATTGGTTCTATACAACGTGTAACACCATATTTGGAGAGAAGACATAGTGACGTTTTAGGCGATACCCGGGAAATCACAGGAATAAACTACATTTTGAAATATATTAAAATAGAAAACAATTTTTTTAAATTGTAATGCTATTTCACTATGTTACCATTTTTACTGTATATTTGATAAAAATAAAATGCAGCCTTGGTGAGCATAAGGAACTTAGAAAAACGTATGAATGGTAGTGAAAAGTAGTTAAAGAAAAAAACTTTTGGTTCCACAAATGAATCAGTGTTTTCATTCAGGGACAAAACAGGCTTTATAAATAAATCACTGATAGACTCACTCATAAATACAATGAGCTCACTCATAAAATCAAGTGACTCTTTATGAGTGAGCCAATACATCAATGATTCACTCATAAATGCAGAGTCCTTTCTGTAATCTGCATTTATGAACAAATTGGAGTGATTCAATGATTAATTCACAAAGAGAGTCACTTCTTTAATGAATCAGTGCTTTTGAGTGAATGATTCAAATGACTCACACGTAATAGTCACTTGTCGCCACCTACAAGTGTAATGATGTAACTTGCAGAAAGAGTCACTGCAGAATTTCCACAAATTCTTAAATGGCCAATTTAATTTACTCCCCAAATCCTATTGTTACTCACATTTAGCATTTTGCAAGTTCATTTCAGACACTGCATATATCTCAGCTGCAGACGAAAGTTTTATACCTACGTCACATTAGTGAGAATTTGTATTCTGCTGTGACACAGAAGCATGAAATACCTGTCTGTGAATTCACATTTCTCTGAGATGCAGATGTTGCTGCATGCCTGCTGCCTATTCAACAAAGTGTGACGTTCGAATGGAGGACCAGCTGTTGGAAACTTCAATACATTTTAAAAAATTCATAACACTAACTGCACTTGCAGACTGAGGTGATAATTCTTGCATTTGAAACCAAGAGAACTTTGTAGTGGGGGACACACACAGTGAACAATGGCATTTGGCTGTTATTCAGGTCGAGCGTGTATCTGTGAACTCTGCATTTTCAATTTCATCACATCGTTGTTTGCTTTCTCTTTTCTCAATCTGGCTGCGATGTGACTTTTCGCGGCCAACGCTGGTGCTGACATTAACATGAGGAGACGTGGAGCATATTTGGTCAGATCTGGGCGAGTTAGCTTGCTGTGCAAGGGTGAGAAACCCATAAAAAAAGGGAAAAGACAATAGCACATCTTTTCGCCGCCTTTCCATTCTAGTTTTCAAAGAATCTAGTGATGATCCCTGGCCGGGGTCTTATCCACGAAGAGGAGGAACAGGACAGCCTCTTTGCTTTGAAAGACTACAAGTAATTGCCGTCTCCTCTCATTAGGACTGATGTTTGTCTCCCTCTGGGACAGGTTAACGTGGCTTGTTCAACACGCTCTTAAGGCAGAGGATAACATCTTGTACAAAGCTTTAATCCACTAGCTTTTCTCCCACTACTAGTCTGAGAAGTCCACATTTAGACCTAATTAATGTGACATGACTGCAAAAATAGATTCCAAAGATTCCATAACACCAAAATGAGAGTTTTGGCTTTTAGTCCATCTACACTACCATTCAGAATGTTTGGGTCTGTTTATCAAAGAAACCTCTTATGCTCATCAAAATTCTCATTTGAGTACAAATAATACAGTAATATTTAGAAATATTAATACATTTTCTATATATATATATATATATATATATATATATATTATATTAAAATATAAGTGTAGTAATATATTTTATATTTCATTTATTTCTGCGATGCCAAAGCTGCACATTCAGCCATTACTTCAGTCTGCCACATGATCCTTCAGAAATCATTCTAATATTTCTTATTGTTATCAATGTTGAAAACATATGTGCTGCTTTTTTTTTGTAGAAATTGTGATACATTTGTTTCAAGTTTCTTTGATGAATAGAAAGTTCAAAAGAAAAGCATTTATTTGCAATATTTTGTAAAGCATTTATTTTCTGTCTTTTGTTACATAATACAAGTCTTTACTTTAATTTTTTGATAAATTTAATGTATCCTTGCTGAATAAAAGTGTTTAATTCTTACTGACCCCAAACTTTTGAACAGCATGTTTATTTGTTCATGTATGCACGTATGGGATTGAATTTAGGTTTTACAAACCAAAATAAAGACGAAGAGAAAGAATGCAATAATTTACTGAATTTACAATAGCAAACAGTGTTATTTAATACAATAATTGAAGTATAGAATAATTTGTCTTACAAACAATTTACGCACACATTTGTTCTGGTTGTGTTTTGTGAATGAAGCTTTCTGAAAATTTTCAGTAAAAAAAAAAACCCTGAAAAAACCTTGACATGAAAAAGATATAAATATTAGAAGATATAGTGGCAAAAAGATCATTACTATAAACGACGGAGTGCTTGTGTGTGAACAGCTCCGCTGTTTTGACACGCTACTCACATGTTGCTACCGTATCATTATGTTTCGTGGTCCGGTTGGAACCAAACCAGGGCCCGGACCGCAGACCGCTATTTGTGGACCCCTGCTTTTCATTGACACAAGTTATTTTCAAACTTTTAAATAACCAATTAATTGTTTCTAATAAGACTAGGAAAAGTAAATCGACTTTAAGAGAGCTTGACACATTGAATGAACTGTACTTTTGTTCCACATTGCCTTTTTTCATTCGCATTCAATCGCGACAAGAAGGAAAGAAAGCCTCTAATTAAGTCTGAAAGCAGCCAAATCGCACAAGCCTCTTTAACTCTGAAGACAATGAGCAGAACAAATGCTGAGAGCTTACAGAAACACTGCAGTGGCTCTTTTTAAACAATAGTGACCTTTGGAAGTGGCTCGGGTTTCTTTCCATGGTTCACTGAGTTGCTGCGCCGCTCTGGCTCTCGCTCTCTCTCCAGCTCCTCGGCTTGGCTTTAGGGGAATTCCTTGGATCTAATTAGCCTCAGGGGTCCTTCTTCAGCAATGTGTACCAACCCCATCTCATGTCTTATTCAGTAGCCTGGCCACCACAAAGCAAACTGGGTTACCCCACAACTCTCCTACGAATACTCAAAGTTCAAATGTCACGCCGACAGGTCAGCCGCCCTCCCGCTGCCGAGTGTGTGCTGGTGTAATTGCAAAAAGCGCACGTCCGAAACAGAGACTGATTGTTCGAGAGCCTTATTGCGAAGCCGTGCCACTTGGAAGACAATAAAAGAAAGTGTAAATATATATATATTATATTAGGGGTGTAATGGTTCACAAAATTCGATACGTTCGATACAACAATGGTGTCACGGTTTGGTATGTTTTCGATACAGTAAAAAGCAATCCAATAATTTTTTTACACGCATTCTGCAAGTTTTCAGTGAAACACTTGGAATAAAAGAAAGCACAAACTCGCTCTGAATTTGCATGAGGGCTTCTCGGGGACCGTAGACGCCATTTAGGGGCCGATACATGATTTGAGCCCCATGATTTGAGACCCAGCCATATTAATGCATCGCAATGGAGCCCTGGACTCGTGCCCAAACACACTGCTTCAAAGTCTGGAAAAAGCCTCCACAGGCATTTTTTCTCGGTAAGTGACAAAGACAGGTTTGAGGCTTCACAGGCGAGGGATCCAATCAGGTTACAAAGACCACTCTGAATCTCATCTGTCATGGGAGAGATAGAGAGAGTGAACGAAAGAAACGCCACGTCTGATTGTGGTCATGCGCCGTCGTCCCCCCCGGGAGGGAAGTGACAGGGGATTGACGATGACGGAGTCCCTACATGAGGTTCATTACCTCGCTCAGGAGCCGCTTGCGGTTTTGTATGCAACTTTTCAGAAGTAAGCCAGTTTGTGTGGGATTACATGTCAGGCTAATGGCTCTGCCCTGGGGAGCATGATGATTTGTCTCTGCTGCCACAGGACCAGCAAAAAATAAAAACAAATGAGCGGCCTCTCATCTATAATTAATCATTTTAATGGACCAAGAATTGCCGGCATCTTCGCTCGGCTTTAAGCGTCTAGACTCAGATTACTGGTTTAAAACGCTGTTACTTCGAGCCCGGCGTAATGAACTTATTCCTCTGGAATATATCATAGTTTTAACAAAGAAAGGAAAGAAATCGATAATGATAATCAGGCCGAGCCAGGCTGCCCGGGAGCTAAGCTGACGCAATGCTTTTGTGTCGAGGCTCTATTGATCGCAAACATATCTAATGTGTCTTATTAAAGCTGATTAGCCCTGATTTCAGAATATCACACATTTATCTGACTCAGAGATTGACTTTGTTCTTGTCTACATTCACAGTATTGCAGAGGCGGTACTTTTTCATGCTTTCTCCTTCTCAGGGCCTCGCTCTCTTTACTCTTTTACTGCTCGAGCGCTACTCTAGTTAAAGTATGTATCGATTTGTCTGATTGTCCATCGGTTCATCCATCAATACATCTATCCGCACTCATACACAAAAAAAGGCTCAAATTAGAAAAGAGAACCAAAAAGTGAACCACCTAACTTGCTTGTAATTTAACATTCTATCTATCTGTCAGTCCGTCAGTCTGTCTGTCTGTCTGTCTGTCTGTCTGTCTGTCCATCTATGTATCTATCTATCTATCTGTCTGTCTGTCTGTCTGTCTGTTTGTCCGTCCGTCTTTCTATCCATCTCTTTTTTGCAAGGTTCTGGTAGGTGACACTGACCCAGAACAGTGAGCCGAGCAGGTCGAGATCTGCTAGCAGCCTGGATGGCTTGACACTCAAAGCTGCCGTCATCGATCAATTCCGTCCTCTGGATCAGTAGGTGATATTCTCCTTTGCTGTGGTCCCCAATCACATCATAGCGTGGATAACCTGAAACACAAGGTCTTAGGTTTAACATTAAACAATCAAACATAAAAAGCGATGTGAAAATATCCAGTTTGAATTTTTTGGATTTTACTCTTTGTGCTAGAATTGTTAAATTCTATGAAAGTTGCAGGAATGGGTCAAATATTAGAATCACACAAAAAAACAATAGTTTACTGCACAATAAGAGACGAGACTCATTCTGAGTTGGCCTTGAATGTTCTCCAGTCACGTTTACTTCAGTCATGAAAAGAAAAACATAACAAAATACACTCTGTGGTATGACTGAATTAAACTTTGCAACATGCACAACATGCACCTTGACTTCCGACATAGAGGGCTCTATTTTAACGATCTGAAACGCAATTATCAAACGCGAAACGCAAGTAACTTTATGGGCGGATCACGCAAATCTAAAATGGGTTGGTCTGAAGTAGCTTCATTATTCATAGGTGTGGTTTGGGCGTAACGTGAAATAAACCAATCAGAGCTTCCTCTCACATTCCCTTTAAGAGCAGGCGCGCTTGTTCCATGGCAGATTGCTATTATAACGGCGGATTTGGCAGGCGCATGCCAGGAGCGGTTCACAGCCGAGGAGACCGACGTTCTCGTCAGGGCCGTAAAAGACAGAGAAGTGACATTGTATGAGGATGGGAGAAACCCACCCAAATTAGCTTCGGTTAAACAGGCGTATAATAATTTGGGTAAATGTATAAGCTAGATTTATGCCTATTTTTTACACATCTTCATGGACACAACAATGATTTCCCTCGTGTGTTAATATGTTTCTTTGTAATAATGTATGATTTGCAAAAATGAAAACTGCTGCATCTGTTTAGATTAGAGAATCAAAGTGTATGCGCGTTGTTCACACAATGGCCAAGCATGCGCCCTTAAAATACCATACTAACGCGCAACGCGCCACTGTCTTTAGACAAGGTTTTTCCTGGTCAGTGGCGGAATTGTTTTCTAAAACTGCAAAATAGCACCAGGGACCGTTTGCGCCGGAACACGCCTCCTCTTTTCGCTGTTCGCCTATTTATAAGTCATGAAAAGAAAATGTATGTAATTTGCACAAATGTGTATTTTCACAATATTTATTCAAAACTGTAGAAATAATAATTATATATATCTTATGCAACTTTTCTGATGATGTAAAGCTAAATACATATACGTGGCCTTCCGGGTAAGAAAAAAAAAAGGCAACAAAAGTGTCGAATGTGGCATCTTCAATAAAGGATGAATGGTGCTTTTGTAGCTTGGAAAAACTGGAACAACAAAATTGCTACATGATACTCTACTCAAGACAGATGTCTCATTTTTAGTTAATCTCCTCATATCAGCAAACAGATCGCAGCCCCGAGCACGTTCAAATCCGAACATGATCTTGTAAACAGTTGCCATGGCGTGTCTCTGAAACCCTGGTGATCCTTTATATTAAAGACTGTTTGGTTGTCCTGTGCTATCTGGTAATAAGCCCGTATTAGGAATCGATAGTGTCATTACTGCCTTCAGGTTTCCTGCCACTGGATCTTCTTTTGCCTTTTATTTAAGAGCTGTTTTCATTAGGGATTATTGAGGCATACAGGCGCCTCAATAAAGCTCTGATGAATTCCCCAATATGCTTGACTGGATGGCTTCAGACAATGGCTGTCAATTAGAAGAAACAATGTGAAATGACCCTATTAAAGGTAATGAATCCCACCGAAATGGATTCGGCTTCATGTTGGATCAATAGCAGCTGTGATAGAGAGCTGGGACATGGATTTATCACAATGTGGGCATCTCACTGACACTCCAATGGATGGAAGCACGCTTGAAACTTGGCTGAAAGCAGGCAGATCAAAGCTCGGAGCGAGCATACGCGGGAGCTGAAGGGGGAGAGATACACGGAGAGGCATCCTAATCAAGCGTTATGTTAGCTTCAGTCTCTCTGACACAAAATCTGTACCTTCTCAAGCTTTGAGGACACTCGCCCTGAAAAGATATAGATATCTATGTCATATTGATCGCAGGATGTGTCATTTCATCAGTGTGAAACTGCAGGTGATAAAACATGAGACAGATTTTATGAAAACCCGCTAACAACTTGTAAAAATCCACATATTGCTTCACGTTTGAAACAATCAGCAGATTTAGAGCTGCTCTGAACGCTGATATCCATACATATCGGGGCTCTAGTCTAGTTTTAGTTCATTTTACACTTTAGCGAGTGATGTTTTCGTATCCACTTTGAAGGGTAACTTTGTCCAGTTGCCACTGATGGTTAAGTATCACAGCTCTGTACTCGATTATACCACGGTACAATGATATCCAGGAGTCCCTGGACACTAATAAAAGCTCGGAGAAAGACAGACGCAGTGGAAAGGAAAGAAAAGCCCTGAGAGGCTCAATTAAAGAGCTCTGTCCATGACTAAATGCTGCCTGGAGCCATGGCTAAAAATGACTAACTTCTGGAGAAACCCATGTCCGAAATGGAGATCCTTACTATATAGCTTAAAATCACACATCACGAGAGGGCTAAATGAGACCGCAGCTAAAGGCTCAATTTTCAGATATTAATTGCTCGTTTCTTGAAGTGCATACATGAACGCAATCAGCAACTATTGTTAGCGATAATGACCCCTTGATCCAGCAATTATGTGTAACGTTAGCTAAACGGGATCCGATCGCTGTACTTTGAGTTAGATATGAGAATAAATCGATGAATTATGCTTCGCTAGCCAATAAATATTTCAAAGAGCTAACAAGTTCAACTTCAAGTGAGCTGAAGCAAATTTGGAAGTGACATTCAGCAAATGAAAGCTTTAGGGACGGATGTGCAATGCATTTGAATTAGACCGAAGTTTGTTTGGCATTTTGTCTTTAATCTGGCAGTTCATTGCAAATAAAACAGTCAGTAAATGTGGCGCACTGAAGAAAGCGAGTCCGGTAATCATATCTGATTTGTTTATGATTTAAGCAAAGCAACCCCATCGGATTTTGCAAACCTAAAGATTGTCCTTGCATAAGGGAGAAGTTTTGAGAACATTTCAATCCGTTCAACAAATTAATTTGTAAAGCGTGCGAATGTAAAACAGCTGCACTTGCGGCACGTCTCTCTGGGGTTCTGCGGATGATGAAGTGTTTGCCTTAATTAATGATAGAAATGCAATTAATTCTCGATTGTTGCTTTGCTTTGCTCAGTCTGACAGTAATTCTGACAGAAACTTTCTGAAACAAACAGGGAAACCTTCACAACAATCAGAAAAAGTTAGTGGGGGTGGGGGGACGGGAAGGCAAAGCTTCTCTGTAATGTCAGGGAAAGCATTCACAACCTGACAGAATGGGCTGTTGTCCTTCTATTACAGTGCCTAACTGAAGAAAAGACTAGACAAAGAAATGTCTGAGATATTCAGCTTCTCTGTGATGATACAGAAAAGACTGTGGCTGTTTTGCTCAGCAAATGTCTTGACTTCAGGTTTCAGTCTGTAAAGCAGAGCAAAGATTACATTTTTATTATAAAATATAATGTATGTACACAGTACAACAATGCTGTTGATAAAAAAACTGGTTTTAATATATTAATATTTAGATAAATATATATTTCAAATTAAAAAATATGTTTAGTCAATATTTGACCAAAAAAAGTTTGGGGTTGTTAGGATTGATTGGTAGGAAAAAAAATAATACTTTTATTTAGCAAGGATGCATTAAGTTGATCAAAAGTGACAGTAGATGACTTAAGTCATCTCTTTGAAAATTTGAAAGATTGTAGATTATAATTGATAAGACTTTAAAGTGATAAGTGCCTTAAAGGAACACTTCACCCATTTGCATTAGACTTTGTATCTTTAGAAACCCACATTTTCGAATGGTCATGGTTTATTCCCTTATTTTCCCCTGAGATGGGAGAAATAAGGATTTAAGTGTTCCACTTCCTGCTTTTTATGACGCAAAAATCGTCATTTTGCGTCATAAAAAGCAGGAAGTCAAATTTCTTTGAATAAGGGTAAGACTACAAACACTAGCTCATCATTTATCCAGTAGAAGGCGCTGTTCCGCATGTTTTCAACCCGCCCATAGAGGGATCTCACTCACAGAATGTAGGCTACATATAGTGTCAGCCATTCTTTATTTGGAAGCTAAGCTAAAAGTTTCTTATTCTGTGGAGAAAGCTGAGTAGTAGCGGTGACCATCCTCTTTTTCCCGGACATGTCCAGCCGTCGAGATGGTCCAAATTGTCCGGGATTCGGCTTTTGCTTTCTGCAGTCGCATTCATAGTTTACATGCACACCTTTTGTTTCAATCTAACTGAATTCATTCAGATTGGTGAATCTGAATGTAGTGTTTACATGAACGCTAAACAAGTGATCGTTTGATGTGCGTTTTAACATTGCTAGGAAAATTCCCGCTCCTCCGTGAGAGATACGAGACCGGTGCGTGCGTCTCACAGGCGCCGGCGCCGCTCATCAGTAATCACGCCACCGGGCTCGCATCGTTCTCCGCGGCCGTCAGTCTCGTTCCTGCTCGTCACAGTAAACATGAGGAATGGCGACTGAAGAATGCAAAAGCCGAATCCTGGACATTTTGGGCGACATCAAAATACTGGGCAGACTCACGGAGACTCACTAGTAGCATAGCCTTGTTGTTTACTGCGATCTCTTACCGGTAGGCGTGGCCTCCTAGGCCAGCGAAGCAAGTGCATTCTGGGAGTTGTTGTCTTTCATCCCCATGAGCCAAAAATACATTTTCTGGCTTTTCTCAGTCTAGAAGGCTCCAAATTCAAAAATAATTTCACATTTCTTCTACATAAATGACCAATTTTAAATACACATTCATCTTTCCAGAGGTGAAGTGTTCCTTCAAAACACGCAGCATTATTCAATGTGTAATTTCCACTAAATCAGGAAGACAGGGCAGGACTTATTGAACAGCTCCTCCCCTTTTTTAAATGGCCAATGGCGTTTAGTTTATATTACAGCATGGCCAGAGCTGCCGAGCTCGGTAAAGCCGCAGTTTCCTCCTAATCTCCTCCATACAATATAGCATTCTGTGCAGAATTCAAATCGATCTGATTCGATTTCTTGCCTGCGCATATGATCCACTCTGTGTAACGTGTCTCTGGACCGGAGCAGACTGTGTGCGCCCCAAACTAGACTTCATTCGCCCCATTGAAAAGCATATTTACATTTTCTGAATCGTTCCCCATCCTTTATATAGTGCAATATAGTGCCATTCACCATGTAGAAAATAGTAAATGTGTGAACAAGTAACCAATTTTAGCAGCAGCTTCAGCGTCTATTTACAATATAGGGAACGAGATGCTTTAGATTCTAGATAGCATTTGATTGGACAGAAAATCTGATGAGAAGCTGAAGTGCAGAGTGATGTCATCAAAATCACTGATCCATATTGGCGGAAGTGAGAGAATGTTGAATGCTTATGTCTTCTAAAGGTGTTTTGGTCATTTTTGGAGCACACTAGTTTATAGGTAACAGTAAGGTGAACATGTTCATCCTAAAAGCCCAAAAATACAAAATTTTGATTTCATGGGGACTTTAAGTCTAGACTTTATAGCCATTGATTGCAGGCTACTTTATATATCTTAAATTGCAATTATGGAATTATATGAAATTATAAATTAACTGCAATTATGTAATCAACCAATTGCACACATGTGGATGACCATCTACGGTGGCAACTGATAAATAAAGAAATAAGCCATGAGAGGTAGAGTTATTTCACCGCAGGTTAGGCTACGAAACAGACCGCAGCAAAATCTCTTACCTGACAGGTCTCGGTTGACCCCTAGAGCGAGACCGTCTTTGACCCACAGCACCATGCCATGATATCCAGTGATGGAGCACGGCAGGGTCACGGGTTGCCCGGCTACTACCACCAGGTCATGGGGCTGCTGGATAAACACAACGCAGCTTCCTAAAACAGAGAGGAAAGAGAGAAAGAATGAGCCAGGGAGGTCACAATTATAAATCATCAAATACAATTTGTCAGAGCTCACTGCCCCTGCCAGAGGATTTACAAAAAACAGCCTTTTACTTGAGGATCATTATTATGGCTCTAGTAAATCTACTCCAACCCCTCAAAACTCACTTTGAAGAGTAAATCTATAAATTTCAACTTTATGTCACTGGAATCCTTAATAAAGTGCACTGACACACAGAAGTACGAGTAGGTGCCTCACAGTTAGTAAAGCTGAACATGACACTGCTGAGATCCACAAGACTGCAGCATCTGCACCATAAATCAGCTCGCGGCTCGCAGCCGAAGCTCCTCAAACTCCGCGAAACTCTTAGCAGGCAAAATAACTTCCCTGACGTCAAACTCCGCCAGTGCCGGATGACAGGCTCAGTGGTGCTCTGGAACGGACGCTCGCAGACGGCTGTTCACCTTGAAGTCTAATAGAATGAGCTACAAATGAAAAAGTGCCCTGAAGGTAAGCAGTCTTCAATACGGGAGGTGAAAAGTATGTGTTACCTTTCTCATTAAATTGTAGAGAGAGAGAAAGACCGAGTTATTTTTTGCCATTCGGGAAAGCGGATAACAGCGTCAATAGAAAGCGAATTTGTATTTCTCTGAGAATATTATTCACAGAATATTCTCTAAGAAAAAAAACATCTCGCCCTTTCAAGTCGCTTTCCCTCACCTTTTTTGGTCTTTTAATGTGAAAACAGTTGACACATCAGAGAAACGGAGGAGGCTTGTGCGTCTCCCGAGACCACTTTGGTCGATTTTTGTCTTAAATTCAATAAAGTGCAGCTCTGCGAGGTGCATCTTTCATAAACAGCGCTTGGCCTACCACTGATGTGGCAGGATTTCTGCGGGACAGCGCTGTAACACAGCCGAGATGCCAAGCTTATTGTTCTCTCTGTATGCTGCTGTCTACAGTAATTTAGCTGTTTAAAGTCAACACCAATTCTCACATATGATCTTAGTTCTGTTAAAGTATAAAAAAAACATCAAAGCTTAGCATTAAACTTCTTTTGTTTGTCGAAACATGTTGAGGATGATGAAAGGTGTTTATAGCACAGCCCACAGGATCTTTGCACTTTAATAATGAAGGTCTCAGTTGTTTGTCATTTAAATAGCACCTTTGCTTCTGAGGTTTCACCTAATATTACTTGTGAGCAATAAAAATAGACACAGGTGATAAACTAGCCCCTGTTTACACCTGCCTGGTATTGCTGTAAGATGAGATTTGGTCGATCGGATCACAAGTCCTGATTTCTTCAAGGGGAGAGTCTATGGGTGGGTAAATGTACAGTATGTACTTCAGAGCTTACGATCTAATGGACAAAATAAGCTCACGTAATTTACACGACAGTAAAAACATTTATACATTTCTTTAAAAAGAAACATTAAAATAAAAAAACAAATATAATAAAATAAAATACAAAAAAAATACAAAACAATATTTTACAATATTACTGTTTTTACTGTATTTTTGAACACATAAATGCAGCAGTGGTTAGAATTCAGAAACATCAAATAATCTTAACGACCCCAAACTTTTGAACGGTAGTGTAACTGCACATATCTGTGAAAAAAAAAAAAAAAAACTTGTTATTTTATATTTAATTTGGTCATTTTAGTGAAGAATTTCACATACAATACTCACAATAGTTTGTGAGTTAAACCAATATTGTTGTATTCTAGTTGAGAACTTTCAAAAGACTTAAGCCGTTTTTCCGCCGTCTGGCCAAAACGTTCTCGTTGCTTAACCATTTTATTCAGTGCAGATCTGGCCCAGCTTTCGAAAGTGGTGTAGTCGGCAGGCGTAGCCGTAGCAAAAGTTAAGCGTTTTAAAACGAAAACGCACTGGTGTAAACAGGGCCTTATACTCACCTTCATGGTGTTCTTGACCCATTTGATCATCATCAGAACTTATTTCCCTAAACCTCAACTGTCAAATCTCATTTGTGTTTATTCAAATATGGCACATGACAACAGATCAAGTTTGAGTAAGTACGAAAGAGATGAGAGCTCATTTTGACTGCTTTTATGGTGCTATTTTGACATATTTAGAGGTTGTGTCCACCCTACCCACTATCATTGTATTGAAACGAACACTGTAAACATTCAGCTAAACATCTCCTTTTATGTTTACACAAATATAAAGAAACAATAATTGCATTTTTTAAAACTATTAATTCAAAGAACGATGGGGTAAGAGTCAAGAGAAGAGCACAGCCCATGATACCCACACTATTCAATGTTTCTGAGTTCCCTTGACATTTTAAACACTTATGAAACTGACAGTGTACAATGATGAAATGTCACAGACAGCCCCCCAGCAACGAAGTAATAAAAATATTCAAGGTTTACGAACACATGCAAATTTCATTAAAAGTTTATGTTAGAGATGAGTGGGAATGTAAATATTATGTATCTGCAAGAACTTCCAAAAGCGGCAGCGTTTAGAACAGCTTCTCACCTCTGATCTTGCTGAATATGTGAACGTTTTACAAAGATGTTGCCCAGACTTTCCCCACATGCAGTGTAAAGACAATCACAACTAATGAACAGCACTGCTGCCAGAGCTTTTGCGTTGGACTCCGACTAATCACACAGTTAATAGGGAAAGTTTTAAGGAGCCTTTCTAAAGGATGTTTCTAAAGATGTGTGGTTGTTTGCATTACTTGAACTGAAAGTTGCATCTACATGCATGTCAAAAGTCATCCGCAGACACTTTGAACGAATGCAGAACAAGTGATTCAGTGCTTTTGCAACTTAATGCATGACCTACAGTATGTGCACTTTTGACTGACCGAATCTAAGGGCATTTTATGTAAATTTTTAAGACCCACACATAATCACTGATCTTCTTCTAAAGGTCTGTTCACAGGGCGATAACTATAATGATAAAGATATCGTTTTAACAATCGTTCTAAATGTAAAAGAATAGCAGAGTCCACACCTACCGTCCATACCGTTAACGGAAAAGAAAAAATATATAATTGGAATCACTTTTACAATCCTTTTTTCCAGCTGATGAGTGATTAAAACATTGACAGAAATCAGAATCCATCCTTTTTTAAAGAGCTCGGGCATTTAAAGGGGACATGACATGAGAAAAAAAGTGCTTTGATCTTTTGGCATATACGAGGTCTTTGTAGCATGAAAACATCCTGCAAGATTCATAGCTTAAAATGTCCTCCTCATTATAAACAAAAAAGCTACTGTAGTTTGGATATTGTGGGATTAGTGACATCACACAGGCAAATACATGTGCATATGATTACAAAGACATTGATAAATAGAGTGACAGATCACTCTAAATTGTAAAGTGGAGTCATGCATTTTCTGTAAAGCTGCTTTGAAACGATGTGTATTGTGAAAAGCGCTATACAAAAAAATGTGAATTGAATAGTTTACATCGCACAACTGACATTTTCCTACACCAGATGCGAGCGTTGCATCGCGTTAAAAGCAAATAGAACATTATAATCACTAATTCGGTCTAGATACAATATGCAGATGCGTATAATGTTTCTGACACGCGCTTGAGTCTGCCGATCAAGAGGACAAATGGAAAAGTAAATGGAAGTAAATGGAAGGAACTTTTTCTTTGACACGTCCTGTTCAAACAGCTCATTTGCTAATTTCTGAAAAGACTTCAGAAGGATACCAGCATCTGGAACAAGCGGATGGTTTATGTTTAATGGCATCATGGATCGCTTCTGGGGATTATATGTTTGTTCGGAGCATTTGACTGCAGATTGTTTTGTAATGGAGAGTTAAACAGATAAAGCAGCCAAATGTATTGGATCTGACAGCAGCTGCAACACAAACAACAATTAAACAATTTCATGATGCTTTGTCTGTGGGCATTGATACCTTTTTCTATTCAATGACGTTAGCCAAACATAACATTTGCCGTCTACTGACAACCCTTAAAGAGGCCAGCCCTTAAAAACTGATCATTTTTAGGCACAGGATTAGAATGAAGGTTGACATGTTTTTTCTTTCTGTCATATTATATATATATATATCATTATAAGTGAACCTCAAGGAACATTAAAATATGTAAAAAAACACACTAATATAGTTATCATTATAGTTATCGTTCCTGGTGTAAACAGGGCTTAACAGATGCTAAACAATAAATACACCTCACCATCTTTATCCAACGTGTCACAGAACCTTTTGTTTATGAGAGCCAGTAGTTGTGCATCATGAAAGCAGACCAATATCCACAGCAGGGGCTCTGGGAACCATGGACACCTCTAATGAGAGCCACAAATAGATAAATAAATCCAATCATTACATTCAGAGGTTTGGCGCATCCCTTCGCAGTGGGCAAAGCACCCCAAGTCAAATCTAGACAAATGAATTTTGTTATTGGATTCCTGTGGTTCCATTTCCTGGACACAGATTTAAATATCACTCCCAGAAGACGTCAATTCTGAGCGTAACAAAGGGAGAGAAAAACAGCATGCAGGCAGGGCATTGAACGCTCTCAGAGAAAAGAAACCAAGCGAGAATGTGAGTGAGAGCAAGATGACAGGGTCAAGATGACAAGATCAACATATAAGATTGATTGAGTTTATTGTATTATTGTCCAGGGTATCATTTCAAGAAGTCTGAATTGTCTGCCCTGTAGAAGTGAAATTGCATACAGCGCAGCACATGATCTACTAAACCGCTTTGCAAAAAAAAGTAAAGACTTTTGTTTTGTTTTATGATTATTAAATATAATCATATTATTACGTTTTTAGAATAACTAGCACCTATAAATTGTGTACAATAGGAGCAGGGATATGTATATTTTTAACAATTTTATATGTGTATATTCACTAGTATTCAAAAGTTTTTAAATAAATTAATACTTCTATCATCTATCAAGCAATGAAGGATTGAACTGATCGATCGAGAGAGAGAGAGAGAGAGAGAGAGAGAGAGAGAGAGAGTAATGATTGCTGATGAATTGCGGACAATAAGACAGGGGACATTTACAATGAAAGTAAATAGGGTCAATCTTGATTGCCACTTGCTTTTTATGTTCATCCTGAACGAATCGGATCCGTGAAATAATTAGGATTTTATTAGGTGGATTTAGGATCTGTCTGAATATCTTACCTGTGGAAGAGCAGAAGCAGCTTTATTTAACTGTGGCTATGGAAGCTAAAGGGTCAGCTGAGAGGAGCAAAACGCCTGCAGTAAACAGTGTCAGCAATTTATGCCTGAGTGCTGCTGATGCTACAGCTCATTAAAAAACGGCCCTCTAGCATCCTTACCACCTCGAGAGAGAGAGAGAGAGAGAGAGAGAGAGAGAGAGAGAGAGAGAGAGAGAGAGAGAGAGAGAGAGAGAGAGAGAGAGAGAGAGAGAGAGAGAGAGAGAGAGAGAGAGAAATGGAAGAGCCTTTTGTGCAAGAGGCAATCAGCTCTGTTGTCTTGTTGTCAAAGGACTATTTTACCACAGTGCTTCAGCTGTGTTTAGAAATTGCGTGTCATAAGCCTCCAATGGTATGGTGAAATTGGTCAAAAGCCGAAGAAAACAAGATTGCTTTATTGTTATTCTTCGAACATTCCCATGCCTAACATCAATGCAAGATGAGAAAAGCAAGCAGCTACCTGAGGTATGGAAACAGGTGGCTGATTAATCTAGTGTGCAACGGAATTATTACAAACGACTTTCTTCACGGTCCACAAAAAACGTGAGCTGTTAAAATGGCTCGTCATTATTGAGGATTATTCTGATTTTATACAACGGACAAAGGTTTGGTTTGTCATTTTTGAAAGAAGTCTCTTATGCTCACAAAGGCTGCATTCATTTGATAGAGATCAAAATACAATAAATAACGTTTATTATCATTACTCTGGTCTTCAGTGTCACATGATCTTTCGGAAACCATTCTAATATGCTGATTTGGTGCTCAGTTATGATCAATTATTACTCAAGAATTAAAATGTGTGTCATGATTCTGCCATCATGTCCTTGTTTTTCCTGGTCTTGTGGCAGGATCATGGCAGACCCATGTTTTGTGTACAAGCGCATGGCCTGTTTGGGCCATGTGCTTGTGTTGTCTCGTTATGTAACCCCGCCCCCTTGTTATCAGCCTCTTGTCATTATTACCTAGTCAGTGTTACCTGTTACCTAGTCAGTGTCCCCTGTTCCCCTCATTAGTTTCTCCCTTTTTAATCCCCATGTGTTTGCTGTCCTGTGCCGGTTCATTGTCAATCATTGCGTGTTCATCTCTGTGATAGTCTTGTGAGTACTTTGTCTGTATCCTGTTTAATGAGAATTGTGAGTTTGTGTTGCTGTTTGTTAGTCTAGTTATCAGTCAAGTCTTAGTGTAGTTTGTCTTTGCTTTTGCCCTCCAGTCCTGTTTTGCCCCCTCGTGGGTTTTGTTTTCCCTGTTTTCTGTTATTATTAAACCTTGTGTGTTTGCATATTGTCTGCAATTGGGTTCATCCTTCCACTTCATAACAATGTGTTCTTTTTATTATCAATTTTGAAAAATTATAAATGTTTTTACTGTCTCTTTTGATTGAGTGCATCTTGAATAAAATTATTAATTAATTTTTAAATCTTACCTCAAACGCTGAAAGCACACATTAATGCTTTCCAAAAAATAATCCTGTACTGGAAAATATAAACAAACCAAAATAATAATAATAAAAAAAAAAATATGGAAGCATCATAAAGCAGTACTTTCAGCTTTCACACGGCTGATATGTCCTGCACAGGCCCACCAACAAAAATAAGACTGCGACTTGTTCCGCTAAAGACTGCCTTGAAAGATTGGGAGTAGTTTTTGAAAATATTGTGCAAAATTGCACTTGCTTTCAAGGATCGAGAGCTCTCCCATATCAGAAAATAGGTTCGGCTGGCCTGGCCCTCGCCACTCTAAGCAAAAGACATCGTGCACGACAGAAGTGGAACATGAATCACTTTGATTCCTGGATTGATTTCTCAACTGAGTCTTCAAAACTCACAAATTCAAAACCGAGCTGTTAGCCAAGAGAAATCAGAAGGCCTCCAATTCCACCCAGACCTCTCTGCTCTTCAAAAGATGGACATGGTCTGAATCTTTCTGCCACGAAATCCAATACCGCAGAAATCACTGCTCAGTACATTGCATGAGTTGGATTTGCCCAATGAAATAAACATGAATCTGCACAGTATTTATTGATCTTCATTATGAGTTTGTATGATTGCTGAAGAAGCATTTTTCTTAACTAACCTGTACTTCAAAGCAATTACAAACTCTCAGTGCAACCTTGAAACACGAAAAGACACAAAGAATAATAAAGCCAAAGCTGCTTTCAGATCTTTTTGCCTGGCTCAGGGATCATGGATCGTGGCCTTGTTGGGAGGAAGACTGATTTCCACTGAAAGTTCACAATAATCAGTAACTATAGTTCAGGAAAGGGTTTGTTTGTTGTTTGTTGAATTAAATATGCCTCAATAGGTCATTTAACATGGTGAAAATATTTGATATGCACCAATGTATCCGGAAAGACTTCAAAAAGAGTCCATCAATACAGAAAACCAGACTGATCAATGACATGCGCACACACACACACACACACACACACACACACACACCCCTCTGAGGAAAATAAAAGTGTTTTCACTATGGATTGACAATCTGGAGTGACAGAGAAGAAGTTATTTCTTAGGGGAGATGATATCTTGTTTGGAGAACCAGATTAGGTTGTGTTGTGAAGATGATCAATTCTGTCAAGCTGTCTAATTCCCTTCTCTTGAAAACTCAGAGGCCTTTTAAAGACCAATCTAAAGCCCTTTTAAAGACCAATCTAAAGCCCAGTCATGCTGAGAAACGGTCCACATATATGAATGTCGAATACTTTTCTAAAGGACAAAGGCACTTTCCATGAATATGTTACATTTTAAATGCAAATATAGCTAGTATTACTCACATCAAATGTCCCCCTTAAAATGATGATTTCTGCATGTCTCACCTCAGAGGTTTGAATTGTTAGACTTTAGTATGAATTAAAATCATACAATCATTATCAAAAACATATTTAACAGTGTGCCACATTTAGCATTGAACACTACATTCCTTGAATTTGTACATATTTTTTTAAGAATGGTGGAAAGACCATTGAATAATTGACCTGCTGAATACATTTTCTCATAAAATTTTCTCAATTTTTATACAAATTATACATTTTCTTATAAAATTTTCTCAATTTTTATACAAATTATATAGACTACATTCCTCCAACTCAACCATTCAGTCCTGTCAATGACATTTTTATAATCAAAAATGATCACATATTTTAAAGATTAAACAGCCCATATGAAATTTAATTGGACCTCCTTGGATTTACAGCCTACAGTTGTGGTACAGAATCATTGCCACCCCTGATAAATATGATCAAAGTTGGCTGTAACAATAAATCTAACCTTTCATTGAAGTAAAAGAATTGAAAGTGGGGGAGAAAACTCAAGTTCTGATGTGCAGCAAAATATTTTTGAGTGGCTGTAGGAAAATAGCTAAAGCATTAAAAATGCACATTTTCACCATCAGGGCAATAATAATTAAGTTCCAATGAACTCAAGATGTTACGAATCTGCCTGGAAGAGGACGTGTCTATATTGTCTTGATGCACAGCGAGGAGGAAAGTTTGAGTGGCCAAAGACTCCATGGATCACAGATGGAGAATTGCAGAGATTAGTTGAGTCTTGGGGTCAGAAAGCCTAAAATTTTTTTTAAAAACCCTACATCACCATATGTTGTTTGGGAGAGTTTCAAGAAAAATCCTCCTCGCTCATCCAAAAATAAACTCCAGCATATTCAGTTGTTAGACACGACTGGAACTTCAAAAGGGACCCGGTTATATGGTCAGATGAAACTAAAGAAAGAGCTTTTTGGCAGCAAACCCACCAGATGGGTTTAGTGCAAACAGGGATAAAAAGTACCCCTTGCCCTCGGTTAAATATACTGCTGGATCTTTAATGTTGTGGGCCTATTTTTTAGCTGGAGGTAATCTTGTTCAGATACATGTTATCATGGATTCTAGTAAATACCAACAGATAAAAAAAATCAAAACCTGACGGCTTCTGCTAGAAATTTTACAATGAGCCATAGTTGTATCTTCCATCAGGACAACGATCCACAACAACCATCAAAATCAACACAAAAATGTGTCACTGAGCACAGAATGAAGGTGCTGCCATGACCGTCCTAGTTCCCTGATCTGAACCCTACAGATAATGAGTGGGCTGAACTGAAGAGAAGAAGCACCAACATGGATCTGGGAATCTGATGGATCTGGAGAGATTCTGTATGGAGGAATGATCTCTGATCTCTTGTCTGATCTCCAAACTCATTAGGCATTATAGGAGAAGACTCAGAGCTGTTATCTTGGATAGGAGGTTGCAAAAAGTATTGATTAAAAAGGGTGCCAATAAGTATGGCCAACATGTTTTGGATAAGAACATTTGGTTCCACTTTATTTCGATAGTCCACTTTAGACATTCTACTAACTATAAGTAACTTTTCAACTACATGTCAACTAAATCTCATTCGAGTATTAGTAGACTGTCAGTAGACTGTTAGGTTAGGGTTAGGTGTTAGGGTTCAGGTTAGGAGAACAAGTTGACTTGTAGTTGCCAAGTTACTTATAGTCAGTAGAATGTCTATCTAGGGACCAACAAAATAAAGTGTTAGCAGATATTAAGCAGACAGTCTCCTAATACTCTAATGACATTAGTTGACATGTAGCTGCAAAGTTACTTATAGTTAGTAGAATGTCTAAAGTGGACTATCGAAATAAAGTGAAACCAAATGTTGTTTATCTCATAATGTGACCCCCCCCCCCCACCCCCACACACACCACACACCACACACACACCACTTTCAATACTTTTACTTCAATGAAAGGTTAGATTTTTGCGATTTTTTTTACTTGAAAGATTAAAAAGTTAAACAATGCTATTTTACAGCCATCTTTGATAATAATTACCAGGGGTGCCAATAAGTCTGACCACAACTTTCATTGACCAACCAACCAATGAATGAATGTGATATAAGTTTATGAAAAAACACAAAAGTTACTCAAAATTAGCCATTTTTTATTTCATTGTTTTTTAATATTTAATATTAGAACAGAAATTTATATAAAATTGAACTTGATCTCCTGGCATTAACCACCTTTCACTGACCATTACATAAATAAATTCAGGATTTGTTTTTTGCAGGTCTATTCATGGAAAAGTGCCAGATATGGAAACAAGCTTCTGTCGAGAGTTGAACACTGAATTCCTAATTCGACTGCTCTTCTGACAGATAAGATCAAAACAGGTGAATCTGAACATCAAAGTGTACAAAATTAGACCAGGGTCTAAATTAAAAATTGTAATTAGAAACATTATGGTAATTTGCGAAGCATTCTCATATGCAAATCACACAGCAAACCGCTAGGCAAATAAGTCGTTCCGCTTAAGGAGTTAATGATTATGTGTTTGTGACATTTATTGCATCTTTATTTTCACGTACAGTTTTTGTTTTCTGTAGGAGGTTTATGTGTTTATACAGTCTTACCAGCAATGCTAAGAACCAGCCCGGTGGTTTTGTTTGGCTGCGGTGGCGTCTCAGGGAGCTCCAACTGCTCTTGTGTACGGTGAGGGCACGGTTGAATGTAAACTCAAGGCCTCCTGCGCTCCTGCCTGATTCAGCCACCCCCTCTGCCCTGCGGGCTGCCCAGGGCAATAATCCTGCTGCCTGACACTCAAAGAGCTTCACGGGCTCCTGCTCCCTTCACCATCGGCTCCACATTCACTCACAGAACTCTAAAGCAGCCGCAAGGACACATCCACACATACATAACATAAGCACACACACCGAGAACGAATTTAACACAAGGCCTGGAACGCTGATTTATTCTTTACATAGTTGATAATTGTCCTTAAATTATGAAGGGGGGGGGGGGGGGGGGGGGTGGAGGTGAGGCGAGGACGTGTTAGAATCCTAAAGGAATTTGTCAGACTTTAGCTTGCAAATTACTTTTTAGGGCAGAGCAGAGGCTGGCAATTGTCACACACTGAGATGACAAGCGATAATTGCGGTTTTAACATTGCCGTAAAGCCAATCCAACGAAAAAAAGAAAGAAAAAGAGACAGAATCTTACATTCTCATTAGCGCCAGTGTTTGGGCCCCAGTCCCGAACAGGCAGGGCAGCCCGAGCACCAACATGGCTAATTACTGTGGGAACCTGGGACCACAAACTCTGAAGAACTGCCTCACCTCTAAGCAGCAGTGGAAACTTGAGCATTTCCAGTATACGTCTCCTGTATGGCACGGCACCTACTCCTAATAAAACACCAAATCGTCTGACAAGCAATTTCTCAAAGCACCTTTATGTCCGCAATTACTCACTGTGTGACATCTCGGCCCTCATATTGCATTAGCACATGGCTTGGCACCGTTGTGCGGCTCTGGGGAAAACAGAAAGGTGCAGGGCAGCCTCAACTCATCATGCTGGGCTGCGTTCGTATTCGATATGTATGAACTCTGAATCAGGTGCATGTTTTTTTGCCCTGGGAACCCATGCGCGCCCGTTGTAGCATGTGATTCACGTTGCGACGTGTCTGGCGTCCCCACCTGCCGGCCTGCCACTTAGGAAGGGCGAGTCGCACTGAATTACTTCAGCTCCGTGAAGTGCTGCTGCCCAGAGGAGGAATTCAACTTAAGCTCAGGATCGGGTGAATTACGGCACCAACAGTTTGCTCGCCACTACGTCACTCCAGCAGAACTAATGGAGCTAATCTGCAGTTTAAAGGTCGAATCGGGGAAGATTACAGTGTAGTCTTGAACTGACAGCCTGACCTTATCATGACTAATGGCACTGTGCCTATCAACACCTGGCTGGAACAGCATGCTTTTACCTGAGCGCTATATTGTGACAGAGATGTTTGATATTTATACTGGAAAGTGTGATTATCAGGTAGGGCAGGGGGTTCCAAACCCCCTTTTTTTTCACTTTGAGCACACACAATTTCTACAGACATGCAACATGTAATTCAACATATAACACATTTAAAATGTAAACACATACAATCTATTCCACTTTACTGCAACGCTGCAATCCTGCAGATTTAAAGTTTGAGTTCTTTTAATTCAGCAAGTAAGTCATGCAGCAACTTATAAATCTTCTATTGGTCATACATTTCTATTGATCAGATTTCACCACAGTTAAACTTTGTAATGCAGCAAATTAAAAAACTTTTTCACTTGAGCTTCCGTTTCCGGTCTCCTGCATTTGCATGCGTTTGAAAGGAAGTCAATGGAATGAAAAGTGAAGTGTTATTGTGCCACTCTGAAAAACTGTATTATAAGCTGCACGCGTATAAATGAACACAGTGCCACTCTTCAATCTAAAAAACATGCAGTGCAACAGACAATATACTTCAAGAAGTAGCCTTTGATTTGATTAAACACATTATTATTTTATTTCGAATAACTACACTGACCCATTTGTTTATTTTATGTCACATTCGATTTAATTCATTGGCTTTTCATTAACTCCCAAACCCCCATTTGGGAAACCCTATCAACGCTAAGTGTTGCACACAAAATACACTGACAAACTGCTGGGATGTTCAGAGGAAGCTGTGTTTGTGTATCCATATGGGAAAAGAGAAATTAAAGCTTTGGCGGTGAACTGGGCTCCTCGAGTGCTCTGTTTTGTGAGATTCCGCTCAAATGTCAATGGGGATGCGGTGGCAAGTTAAGTAATGTGTCCCTTGCAGCTAAAGCAGACAGGCAGTGACACTGCCATGGCTCTCCTGTACTCACCTGGCCCGGGCAGATTCATAACCCTGTGTCTAATGGAAATGTCAGAAGTAGCTTTTGAGCAACAGTTACGCGCCCCTCCCAGTGCGCACGCACATGCGACAGGCTGTGTCACAACCAGACTGCTCTCTCGTCTCTGACACACCATGTTGGTAGCAGCCCTGCCTTCTCCCTCAATAAACAATCCCCGACAATGTGGGAACAGAGACCACCCGCCGCGAAAACAACGTGGGATTGAGCCTAGTTTTATCTCACGACTCAAAATAGCTTCCATCTCTGAAACCGCGCTCAGGTGCCCTGTCAGCTTCCTGCAATGCCGAACGGCTCGTAGAGAAAGAATTAATACAACAGCGTCTGAGTGGGTCACAATCAAAGCACACTTGCAAACACTGTTTGGGAATAAACTTTGAGCCGCGCATCCACGGGAGGAGCGGAACTCCCTGTGGACAGATACAGAAAGAGAGATGAGCTTTCTGTTGCTGGAATGCGGAAAGACATTCATAGAAACGTTTATATTTACAATCATTCACATATCCTGGCTAATCCAGTGAGTTCTTTCAATAACAGCATTCGTAGCGCATTTAACTTCTGTAATGTGACAAGTATAAAATAGAATATTCAGTGGAAAAAGAATGTGATTTTAATCATTTGTTTAATCATGGGATTTAAGAAGATGTGGTGAAACATGCTAAAGCTATACATGCTAAGCTAACTTCAGAATATCTAAAACCTCTGGCTGTTCTTAGTGAATCAAAAACCACACCGTGCAAAAGTGTAGTCTAATTCATGAACAAATTACTCTAATAAAGAGGTTATTTTATGGTGAATCAAAAAAAAGTGTTGGCAAACAGTGCAGTGCCATTCACCAACACATTTCTGTTATGAGCCACAATTTCTTGTGAATCATTCAAAAATTATTTGGATTTGCCGTTTGACTGATTCTACCATTTGAATCAGTCTGACGGACTCTCCACTGAACGGTTTACTGAATCAACAAGTTATCATTACGAGAACATTGTATTATCAAACACATTCATGTGTAAGAAAGCTGAATCAGAATCAAATCAAATCAGGAAATCAATACCCATAACCTAATAACAACGTCCACTGATTAACTGTGTGCAGACAAGAAACAGTTTTGATGCCATGCTGTCTAAATATCATTCAAATGCACTAAATGATTTTACAGCAAAGCTTGTTCGGTTGGCCTGTGAGAACAACTCAGCTGCCAAACAAATCAATGCAGCCCAGCAGATCCCTGATTTTAGGTTATGCAGGTGTCTGTGGAATTCAATGTTGTTTGTGCAGGCTTGCGTGTGTCTTTTTTTTCTGTGTGTGTGCGTGTATGTATATGTGCCTGATGCGTGTGGAATGATAGCAGGTGATTCAGAGAGAGAGAGAGACTGCACAGAAATTATAGCTCAGAACAGCCTCCAATTGCCATCAGGGACTTTGTAAGTCAGCAATTAGAAACACACATTTCTGTGATTAGTTGAAACTCAATGGGGCCAGCAATCATGTCACAGTGAATCCTGTCAGACGCACAATCTCTTCCACTCTCAGGTTAAAGAAAGGCCGCTAATCACAGCAGACCACACACACTGCACAAGACACTTTCACTTTTCTTTATATTGAGTTGGAAATAACTTGGCAAAAAAAAAAAAAAAGGGGGGGGGCAAAGGTTTTTTTCTCCTGCCGGTTTCATTTCTCAATGTCAAACATTCCTCTCGCAAAGCTCATGGGATGTTGAGCAGCAAGTTTTTTGTAGCCCTATAGCTGCTGGATGCTATTTTGAAGACATAGATCAGTTCTTGGCATGTTCTAGCTGAACATATGTCACAATCTGTCATTGTAGTCTTAGTTAATGCTGGTCCTGCACCGTCACCGATGTTACTGAGGCTGTTTTTGGCTTTCCCAATACAGAAATCTGCTGAAAGATTTGACTGGAGCCATTCCAAGATTTACAATAGATCCAAGTAATGAACTAACTGGCAGGAGGAGACGAATCAGATGTGACAGATTAAAAGGCAGACAACTGTTTGGTGCATGTGTGCTATTAACTAATGGACTACTTGCACAACTACTTCTGCGGTCTAGTTAGTACATATCGGGAGTTTCCGGTTAGAGAGTTCAGCGCACCTACATACATGAGAATGCAGATTATCACTATGTTTTATGACTGCCAATTGATTAAAACAATGAATAATTATCTCTGTATTAATTATCTTGAGCCTGCTGAAATTTCCCTATAAATATATTTTCTTTACAACTGTGCATTCTGAATAATAAATAGGCTAAATATATTTATCCACTAAGCTGCAGCAATCCTATACTCGTCTTCTCATTAACAGTTTTTTTTCTCTTTCTGACATTTCATACCTGTTGGGTTTACATTTTTAAATGAAATTAACTACCTAAAGGATTGCTTGTGTGAGCTGGTGTTTATTCCAGTCTTTTAAAATAGTTGAATGAATGAATGAATGAATGAATGAATGAATGAATGAATGAATGAATGCTCGTGAGGTGCCTGTAACGATGTACAGTTATCAATAACGTACACAGCGTAGAGGAGAATGACAGTCAACTACTTTGAATATTATAGCATTTTGGGCAAAAACATGTAAATAGTGAAAAGATTGACATTGAATAATTACACAGAATGATTAAAATATTTAATCCAAATAAATAAATGTTAAACAAATGTGCACCCTGTGGTGAAATAATGGCGTATTTTTAACACCCGCTGCTTTCTCAGATCGGCTTGGGTTGGATTAAAACTTCATGTTCCGATAAGTTTGGAAAATTCTGCACACAGTAAACATCAGAATATACCTTCTCCTGTTAATAATTTTTTTAATAAAATAATAAATAATAAAAAGACAAAATTCTATCCGTTTTCACAAAAATATAACGCATTATAATCAATCAATTTTTTTCTCCTATTATCAATGTTTTATATGCTGGTAATAAGACATGTTTCTTGTGCACCAAATCAGCATATTCGAATGAATTCTGAAGGATCATGTGACACTGAAGACTGGAGTAATGATGCTGAAAATTTACCTTTGTTTTCATAGGGAAAAATTATCATTTTAAATGTATTCATTCAATAGAAAATACTTATTTTGATTTCTAATAATATTTTACAATATTACTGTTTTTACTGTATTTTTGATCAAATAAATGCAGCCTTGGTGAGCGTAAGATACTCCTTTGAAAATATAAAAAAATCTTACCGACCCCAAACTTTTGAGCGGTAGCGTATGTGTTCATTCAAATATGCTACTGTGTTTTTGACATCAATAGTTCTGAATATTGTAGGTTTTCACATTTTATATGAGTCATGATTCACAACAAAGTTTGAATATTTGAATGCGCAAGCTACAGCAGCGACTACAGTAGAAAGTAATTGTAAAAAGTATTACATTTATCTATTTCTTCAAACAATGCTATCATATGACCTCAGAAGACTTCATAGTGCACAAGTTGTGTGGGCGACTACAATGAATCTTCTTTAACATTTTTCGAGCTTAACAGCATCCATTCTCATTCACTACAGTTGGAAGGCAAAAGAAAATCTGGGGAAATGTGCTGGAATTGTCATTTTGTACTCTTTTTGTGGTTTGGAATGACATGAGCATGAACACATAATAACAATGCTCAATTTCATTGAGTGATCTAAACCTTTATGCCATTTCAACAACAGACTCTGTCCACAAATGACCTGTGAATTGCTTACACAAAAGATAGAGAATATAACAGAGTCAGATGCACACATTCAGTACACTCACAATTGTGCCAATATATAAACCTTCTCTCCAAGGGCTTCTTTACCCAGAGTGCCGTCAGAGACAAGGTAACTTGACCTTGGCCTGAACCGACAATACTAACAATACACACAGGATTCAGAAAGTTATAATATATGATTAGCTCTCAAGAGTGTTTTAAATGGACTAAATGGAGTGTCAGAGAGGGGAACAGTTGCTGAACAGTCTCTCCACGTGTCAATCAAACACTTGAATAGGAGAGCTTTGTACTATGGATAATCTTTTAATACATAGAGGGGGGAAAGCACAAACTTTATTGACATGTTTTCCTAAGGCCCTCGAGTCCTCCGAAAACATGACCGAGACACTCTTAGGGTGCCTGACGTGAAATATCAGGAGTGTTTGCTTAGGACTATGGACTTTTAATAACGGATTATTAATAGTCAGGCTAATGTCACGGCTGTTTGGAGAGGTCAGGTGTGAAGCTGGATTTTGGAGTGTTGTGTGCACGAAGGTTCTGAAAATATGATTTAATTAACCTCACAATACAGTCAACAGAGTGAAGGTGAGAGTTCTTGAGTGGCAAATACAAGAACAAGAGAGCATGAACAGAACATGAGAGAAATGGAGAGAAGACGAACAGAATGTTCACGGCCACTAATGGTATGAAAAAACCTTTGATATAATTAGTTGGATTAGCTTCAATCCCTTTGAAAGGGACTGGTGATGCAGGTTCATTAAAAGTGATTGACTAAAGTCACTCGTGCTTTTAAAACATGCGTATTTTGTGATGTGAATGTAGATGATCACATACACCTCAGCAATGAATCCCAGGAAATTCAACAAAACGTGTTACATAAAGAAAAAAACTGAAACAAAAACTTCAAGGCCCCAAACCCACTTTCTAAATAACTCAAGGAGTGAATGGAGTGATTTTTCAAGGCTTGTGTCAGCTGACAGTTCTGAGAGAAGCTAAAGGATTCCTTTTCCCAAGTATTATTGAGGTAATCTTAGAGGTGGGGGAATGGAGATCATTCATCTGTGATAACGGTGCCATTTTTAGGTCTAAACCAACACGCGTCATTCATTTTCCTGCATGTCATGTCATATCTGGAAGATTCTGGACATGTGGTAACGGATTGGTTTTAGGTGACGAAATCTGATCCCAAGAGTTCAGTTACAAACCAGCAGACGAAAAGTAAAGACAGTGCTTCATTTGATTTCCTGCGAACAGTGAGACCTTATGAAATGCACATTACTTTGGGTGTAGGATCACCTGGGATTTGGTCCTGTACACTTGTGACAGGTGAGCAGTGAGACTAAAAATAGTACCATGAATGATCATCAGCCCATGCTGCGTTTTGGATGCTGGTACTAGTGGTTCACTGCCAGTTTCTTACAACATTCATTTGCAGCATTAGATGCCTTATAAATAGATAGTTCACCCTGAAATTAAAATTAAATGTTATTATTACGAAAAAAAAGTTTATATTTTAATACATTTTATGATACGTGCATACTTGCCAACCTTGAGACCTCAGAATTAGGGAGATATTCGTGGTGGGGGGGGGTTTGAGCAATGTTAGTTGGGGGGGGGGGGTGAGCAATGTTAGTTGGGGCTGGGGGTGGGAAGAGCAATGTTAGTTGCTTACATTAACTAAATGAGCCTACAATAGCAGACATAAGCCCTTGAAATAAAAAAAATGGCCATGTTTTATAAAAAGGTTGACAAAACTAAATAAAAACATAGAAATTATGTAAGATAACGTTAATTTAGTTGTAGATTACATTCTCATATCCATTTTTTTTTTTATGTCACAAGGAATAATCTGTTTTACTGCTTTGCACGATTCTTTTGTAGTGTGGTTTTGGTGTAGCCTACTAAAGTGTACTAAAATAAACATTCACGAGTGTACCTGACTTCTTCTCACCGCTGATTCCTGATGGTTTAGAGGACAATTACACCGAGTCGCACCCTGCGAGCGCGAAGTATAAATGCCTCGTGGGGAGGCGCGCGCGTAGTCAGCAGAGGCGCGCGCAGCGGAGGCTCGCAAACCCATAGACGGCTCTGACAGCGCATAGACTTCTTTTTCCGTTCTGATTGCCGCGCTTGACTTCTAGGTGTGTAACCTTTATTATTGTTCGGTCTGAAACGGCGCCCAGTGACGGATGGTGTAGCAATATTGTTGTCCAGGTGGAAATCGGGAGAAATTCGGGAGAAAGGTCGGTCCGGGAGATTTTCGGGAGGGGCTTTGAAATTCGGGAGTCTCCCGGAAAAATCGGGAGGGTTGGCATGTATGGATACGTGATATGTTCCTGTGATAGCCAAGCTGAATTTTACCAGCCATTTTGTGGAAACTGTGATCCATTTTTTTTTCAGGATTCTTTGATGAATAGAAAAAGAACAGCATTTATTTGAAATAGAAAATAAGTAATCTTTTGTCACATTAAAATTACTTTACTGTCACTTTTGATCAATCAATATAATGCATCCTTGTTGGATTAAAGTATTATTTATTTCTTTTGCTCACCCCAAATTTTTGAAAAGTACAAAATGCAAAATAATATAACGAATAATATCAATAGGGGCAGTAAATTCTGACATCAAATTGGGCAAAGCGTAAATATTTAGAAGCCAGATGAAACTTAACACTCATTTACACTACAACTAGGCTAAATTCTACAGTAGTATGCAAAGCGTATACAACTAGCCCTTGGTCTCTAGTATGAGATGCTAAAGTGCCGGTTTCCCCACCTGGCTTCTTCACCAGCAAGACAACCTTACTCAACCAACTTAACCAGGAAAAAATGACTGGTTGACACACTGGGCTCTTGTGTTTCTCACGAACATCTTTCATTATTAGATAAGAAACCCTCTGCTTCAGGCAGCAGACATGACAGATACAGAGTAGAGTAAAGCCTCGGCATGTCCTCTGACAGATCCCGTGCAATGAGGCCTCACCGGTGGTGTGACACTGATGTCATTTTCAGACGACCATCAGCCTCAATTTGATTAAAAGACTTAAGCAAACTCGCAGGGTGACGTGGCCGTCATTTGAAAGATGTAATTATTCTCTCCCGGCAAGCCAAAGGCGGCTGTTCTTTTATTAGGTTTCTGTTTAATTACCCTCAGAATCTGAATTCCACAAGGTTTCCCCATTCATTAAAGCAATTAGGATTACAGATCAGGACGAAGTGTCATCTATAGACAGAACAGATGACATATTTTCATCTAAGCATTAGTTTGTTCTCTCCTAAGCAGCCAATCAGAAAGCGGAGACTCAGCATACATGTAAGTCGCGAACCCGTGTCAGGCTACGACCGAAGACCGGTGGCGCAAACCCTTGAAAACAGCAGACATGAAGAGTCACGTTAATTTGAAATTACTGATACGTGAAGAGCACGGCAGCCTGTGTGCGCGATATCAGAGAGCACATGACACGCGTGTAAGCGCGCCGCCCGGGGTCCGCGGCTCACTGGAGGCAGGGAGTAACTGGTTGCTGTGCGAGTGTGTCAGAGGTCTGACGGATTCGTTTGGACAGGAGAGCATGAGCGCTGCCACACAGCATTAGACTCAGGGCAGGAGAGTACGGCACACAGGAAGCCCACACAGAGAGGCAATCACAGATATAATACCGCATCCCTCTCTGGCTCTGTCTGTCTCTCTCTTTCTCTCTGGGGGGGTCAGACAGACGCTGCGGGGAGAGTCTGTCAGTACGACTCAGTCTTTGAAGCCTCTGTCGAGAGAGAGTATGTACAGTGAAAGACGGACATGGAGACTTTGCGAGCTGGAAATGATTAATCGAAGCACAAGGAAATTAATAAGGCAGCTGACATTTAGTAAGGTTGTTTATGCTTTCTCTAAACCGATGACTGTTTAAGCAAGACGCTGGTTTTTACAGAAAAAAATTATCGGACACTCTGAAATAGAGCATTTCAACTCAGAGTCCCCAGTCATGGCATCTGAAGTACTGTGAGTCCTCGGCAGAAATTTGAGGTTTGGAAAAAAGAGAAGGCTAAAATAAAAACCGCAACGTTGTTAACAACATTATACTTACTGTATATGATTTTATCCAATCAGCAACATGTTCTGCTTTTAGAAGGACATTGATCTAAAAGGTTCTAAACATAGCATCCCTCCATGATCTGATATCATCTGAAGAGCATCAGAATTAAGAAGCATTAAGTTACTATAAAATTGCTAAATTTGCTTGTAAACCACATAGCCATGGACGTCTCAAGAGAGCATTTAGATCCAAATTTATGTGCAATCACTTTGCTTGTTGCGTACAATATTTAGCTAGAAGAAGGGATGGGCTGCTTCTTCATATGTTAATACGTTATTTAAACATTGCCAGAGGCAAAGGGGATAGTGAGCGTTTGGAACAAGACACTTAAGGCCCTTTCAATGAACTGAACTCTATGAAGTGAACGCACCATGCAATGCACAAAATACTAGCAATTTCAACTCTGACTCCGTTTTCCACTGATATTTCAACGCGTAGCCTGTGATTACTGGGCAATTCACACAATTCACACAACATATCATTATGTATCTTTTATGGAGGTCCAAGAAAGGTTCATGACACTCGTTTTGAGCAGGGTTGTGTAATTCAGAATTGAATGAAATTAAGAATGCCTTTTAAATTCTAATTCAATAGCTCAATATAATTTGAATCTCAATTGAATTAGCAAACTTGATGCAAATTAAATACAATTAAATACAATAATGAATGTATTTTTTTATGTTGGCTTGACAAAACCTTAGTTTGAAAGGCATTATAGTTAGAATGAGAGAATGATAGAACAATCAATAGATATATAGGAGTGGGCGATATACCAGTAGACATGATTAAAGGTGCTGTATGTAACTTTTTCACTCTACTAAAGCATAAAAATACCATAATATAATACAGATATTTAGGAAACATGCTGAGTTCACATACTCGTTTCTCTGAAAAACACTTCTACAGCCAGTTATTTTACTTTTAAATGTGCGTTCCGTGTTGGAATGTTCGTTTTTGTTTTGGTCTGTGTGATCTCGTCCACTGCCAGTTCACCCAATAGTATTTCGACACCCAGTTGGCAGGATGTAGGTGTGTGGGGATCAGGTGGCTTACATGGAGCGCTGGAAGGGGCAGCAATAGTGGCGCTTTGGTGGGGATCCAAATTCGTCAGTTCAGTTCTGACGTAACAGCGAACGTGACTGACTAAAGGGGACGTCTAGGTTACGTATATAACGTCCCATCGCCACAATTGCTGTACCACCACTGAGTGGCCGGGTCACCAGCTCGGCTCCTCAGCGAGAACCTGAATGTGCATTGCACGCGCTCTTTCTTTTATACCTGCTTCGCAGGGCAGAGTTTGCGATGCAAATCTTGCACGCCAACGTGCATTGGCTCGGTTAGTTTACACTCGAAGGTGAGATGAAGATCAGACGAGATCCCAAGTAGTCAGTTCAGTTCAGACGTAATGTTACTGTGAAATAAAATTACTCATATCGCCCACCCCTATCTACAAGTGTTAAACACTTTGCTGTGGAATAGAAGAGAACAGTGGCCCAAGTTGTTTCTCGAGAGAAAAAGAGAGAGAGAGTGATGCAAGACAGCCCAGAGCTGGAGTAGAACGCTCACAGTATGGCGTAGAATTGCTGAGCTTTTGTGTTGTCTTGTTTTCTGATTAGCTCTGACTAGGGCAGCAGGACCCACGGAGATGAAAGAGGAAGTGAGCACACGCTCGCTGCTCTCGGGGTGAAAGGCTGCGACAAGGGGATGGGGATGGAGCAGGTGAAGGAACACAAGGTCAACCCAGCATCAATCTCTCATTCATCATTGCTATATTCTTACATGATCTGCCAAAACATCTCTGTTCTGCATGGAAAAAGAAATCTCAGATTCTACTCATGGTCTAAAGCCAGTTTATGCATTTTCTGTTAATTTAGAGATAGTAGAGTCTCTGGTATTATGCAGCGGCACAGATTTGCTGACTAAACACAGACTTTCCTGGCTGTATTAACATGGAAATGTGAGACAAACAGCCGGAGCGTGGCGCACTTAATTGGATCGGATGCCGGAGGAATGGTGGCCCTCCTCCCTGGGGCCTCAGCAGTGCTGAGATGCACTTTCAGCCCCGGCTAAGGCACTCCAAAGCAGCAACGTCAATTTACATCACCCATCAGGTGTCACGGCAGGTTACAGCTCGTGCTTGACGGACCCCCCACTGCGCTTTGGGTGTTTTAACTCACGTTGACAGTCCAAGGGCCAGATCCCTCCGGCGCCTGTGGCCTCTGCTCGGTGGACATCGGGGGAAATAAGGTCTGTGTGCTTTCCTGAACACAGTCAAAGCTGGACAGAAACTGAAAAACAAGCGAACCGCTGCAACAATATACATATTAGATTGATCAATTAATAAATATTATATTGATTATGTTTACTCTAAACAGTATAAATTAAGTGCGCATTCAAGCACACGCCATGTATGGTAACAATGTGATGCAGTAATGACTATAGGAGTTGAGCAAAACGGGAGTATGTTTGTAGGGGAAGTTGTTAAATAGAAGAATTATATGTGATTTGAGAGGAAAAACTTGCAAATGTAATTGAAACTATCAAGTACCTGCAGAGCTACAGGGCTTTGAACTCCCACAAATACCTCAATTCCCTTTTTAATGGCATAATCCCACCGCAGAGGATTTTCAACACAAGCAACAAAGCTTCAAAAGGCTATAAAAAAAGTAGGCTATGAGTCACTGAGAGAAAGAGACGATTAATTTCAGTGTACAAAAACTCAAATGTTTTACTTCGGGTGGAAGATTTCAAACTGTGACCATGATGACAAGTTCCAGCCTCCCAACTGGCATCCCAAATTCAAATAAATAAGATCAAAATAATGAACCCAAAGGACACTATTTTAAGAGTGCAACGCTATGTGTCAGGCACAATAAAGACAATGTGTCAAAAAATGGAAAGCATGTGATCAATATTATTCAAAGCTTTGTTTGCCTGAGAACTTTAGTATCTGGTTCAAAAGGATTGAATCCCTGCATGATTTTCTTATGCTAATAAACTGTGGTGAAAGCCTAGTTAAAATATACAAAATTTTACACTGATTTTTAATGTTTTCTACTGTAATGTTGAATGGCTATTATTAATGGCTAAAAATGAGGAAAAAATCCATGTCATAGACAAATATTTAAAATATACTGTCTATGTTGTTTCTACATTATTTTGGAGATGAAATGAAATTTTCTTCCCCAAATCCCCAATCCCTCAAACTAACAAATGCACATACTTTTTTAATAATATAATAATTTCCCATTTTTTTTGCTTTATATTTAAATTGTACTTTCATCTTGTGTTGTACCTCTTTGTAAATCTGTGCATCTAAACCTTCTTTTCTGTTGTTCGATGACTTGAAGCAATGCATTCACTCAACTGTAGTTCTTGGCGAAATTATCCTGGCATTTGCGCTCTGCATTTTGGAAACAAACAGGTTCTGCACAGTTTTCCTGATTACTAAATATGATGATCACCGCAATCAACCAAATAATCAGCAGACAGGTTCTGCACAAGGGAACGGTGTTTGCTCTCAATTGCACTTTTTTTTTGCATCTGTGAGCTATCCTGTCAAGTGGCCCAAAAAAGCATGTCACCATGGCGACTGCCCAACTGAGTTTAACTCCATCTTTAAGCAAAATCTCTTAAGCCCTATTCGGACGGGACTAGTTTAACATGGAGAGGTGGGGTAAAGTAATTATTACCAGAGCTTCTCAGTGATTTTAGTCTCGTCCGAATGTGCCATCTCAGTAATCATTAGGGGCAATGTCAGTAAAGATTACGGCGACTTTTACCTTCTGGAAAAAGGTCTGGAAAAATTACCTCAGGTAATACTAATCCCGTGCGAATAGACCAGCTGTAAAAATGTACGTAAATATTCCGTCATTTCCTGTTTAAAAGTAGTTTTCCGCAGTTTTTCCAAGTATGGAGTCGTTTGAAAAAGCATTCAAGTCTGTTGCAAAACTCAAGTGTTTCCCACAAAATCGTTCAACCAGACATAACTGTTTTATATATAAATATAGGTTAAATGTGTTTGCGCACGTAATATCAGGTAGCAACGTAATACACAGATGACGACAGGAGAGTGACAGCGGTGCGTAAATCGAGTTACCCCTCCCAATTCTGCTAGTTTTACTGAGATGACTTATCCTGTGCGAATTGGCATTATTATTACAGACGTCCTGTGGTAAAATTACATTACTACATCTACCCTTGTAAAGTTAATCCCATCCGAATAGGTCTTAAGTTGTGCAAAACAGAAGACATTCTTACAGTCAATTGTGTCTGGAGACAGTAGAAGCTCTGTTTTTTTTTCCCCATAAAATCACAGTTGTCATCAAATGCAATTGTGAGCACATGCTGATTGGCACATTTGAATTGGATTGCAAAAAAAGTGGCATAATCAAGAAGCACTTTCCTTATTAGATTTAGTCTTCCTAAACTTATTCTTAACAAATATGATGATCAATGCATCAAGCGAGGTGTTATGCTCTAGAGGCAATGATTTTTCTTCCATTCGCTCATAATAATTAACTGCGCAAACCTAAAAATTATTTTAAATGAGCGAAACCGTGAAATGGAATATCATTTTTCGGAGAGAAGTGAAAGGATCTAATGAGAAATGCTTTAGCTCAATGCACAACAGCTGCGGTGCCCAACAACAGCGATCAATGTGTTTTAGCCATGTGAGGTACAGAGCTGATAATGCAGTAGCATGAAACGTGAGATGGATCAATATAGTGTGGAAACACATTACTGTAATGAAACAATCCTTTTATTAAACCCTGGTGCGACTCATTTACACTTATTGATTAGACTGAGTCTTATTGCAATCAAGTCGTCATACAAATCTGTTAAAAAAAAGTATAGTAAACTCTAAATAGTATGGAGATACAAAGATACACCTGGGAGAATTAACTTTATTGTGAAACCGATAAATGACTGACATTAACATTCTATGTTTTGTAAAGAAAAAATCATTATACATGTACTATCCATCCATCCATCCATCCATCCATCCATCCATCCATCCATCCATCCATCCATCTGTATGGTGGCCACTAATTGAACTAGTTGACCCATCCTATGTCATACATAGACAGGATCCTCTTATATTTTTGTATCTAATTATTTTGCCAACTTATACTCGCAGAACAAGTCATATCCTAAAATGATGTCTTTAAAATAGAGATGGAAATGGTTTGACTAAAAATGTACTCCATGGCCCAGATTCAAACGGAGACGTTAGATCACTAGATCAGCTATTTTATGAGTAGACAATTAGATGAAACTTCTGCATAGCTGCATCTGAGATTTGCATCAGAGGAGCGTCATGACAGTTTGTTCATGAATCTGCGGTGTTAAAATGAAACGAGGGGAAACTTCTGTGAATAAAGCACCGCGGAATGTTTCTCTAAATTCTTCAAGTATCCAAGTTTAAACAAACATCTCCTTTTGAGCGTCTAACACAAATGTCAGACTTTTCTTTAAACGCGTCTGTAACTCTGCTGTATATATAACGGTATATTATGGCATGTCATGTACATGAAGGAAAAAAGAATCAAAGTTTTAACTTCCTAGGGAGGTTTTTCGTACTATTCATGAGATATCTGCAACAGAGTTATACTTCACACACATGCATTTTTAACTTTGCGCACAAAACATACAATACCATTCAAAAGTTTGGGGTTGGTAAGATATTTTAATGTTTTTGAAAGAAGTATTTTATGCTCACCAAGGCTGCACGTACTAGATGAAATATACAGTAAAAACACAAATACAATAAAACATTTAAATAACTGTTTTCTATTTTAGTATAGGCTATTTTAAAATGTAATTTATTCTTGTGATGCAAAGATGTATGTTCAGCATCATGACCTGTCACATTCGAATTTGTGAATAATTTCTGATTTGCTGTTCATGAAACATTTCTTATTATCAATGATGTTGAAAACAGATGTGCTCTATATTTGTTGTGGAAATCATGACCTTTTCGGGATTCTTTGATAAATAGAAACCATTTTTAAAGTAGAAATCTTTTGTAATATTATTAATGTTACTTTTGATAAATTTGCTGAATAAAAGAATTCATTTCTTTCGAATAAATACATAAAAATCTAACCCCGAAACTTTTGAATGGTTTGTTTATGCAGTGGCTCCATATAAAGTATTGGGACATGCTAAAAGTCACACAAAAAAATCCCTGAATTAGATAAAATATCACACCAAGATCACACAAAAGATGCACTCAGCATCAGCTTGATACACTAGTCACAAGCTGGTCTTTCCAGCAGTGTCACCTCTTTCTGGCCAGCTCTTACATGCTCACTTCCTGTCCGTCAAAACAAAGTATTTGCTTTCAGTCTCCTAGAATGTCCTTTACTGGGCTAAAAGCAAACATGGAATATGATCTTTCTGAGTGCCGTGTCTGTCGTTGCTATAGTGTGCTGAAGATGCCGGTACATTTCTCTTAAAAACAAAGTGGGCATAATATTTACAATAATGGGTAAAATAAACTCTGTTTCCATAGTAACGTGGAACCCAACTGGTTTAAGTAATTTTGTTGTCACAGGTTTTGATGACATAGTATGCCATGAAAGTCATGGACCATTTCAGCCAATGACCAGCCAGGAAGCAGTTCAGATGTGGGCTGTATTACTGAAGGACTTTCAGCCGTGGGTTGATGTAATAATCACAGGACTCTCTGACTTTCTAATTTCTGACTTCCTTTCCCTGAAGATCTGCTCTGAGCAAGAGTTAAGCTTTCATCTGTCATTTATGGGATGTAGTTAGCCAATTCAGAGACAATCAAAGCAGTGTTGTATTTTTCTTTGATTTATCATCGGGGCAAGGTTCTTCCACTGCTGAATGCATGATATTTATGGTACTTTTAAACGAGGGATTTCCAGGAGATGGACTGAATTTTATTAGTGTTTTGACATGAAAGAGCTTGAATATACTCTACACAAAAATTATCCTCTCCGATCCGGGCCATTTATGAACAACAAAGAGGGATGAACAACAATACCGTAAAGACATCAGTTTACATTGTTACAAAAAAAGTCAAATAAACACTATTCCTTTGAACTTACTTATTCACCAAATAATTATCGTTTCCATACAAATATTAAGCAGCACAACTGATTTCATCATTGTCATTGATAATCAGAAGTTTCTTGAACACCAAATCAGCATATTACAAATTATTTTTGAAGGATCATGTGACACTGAGGTGTTTTAAATTGAAATATTTTTTCGCAATATTACCATTTTAATATATTTATATAACAAATAAACACAGCCTTGGTGAATGAGACTTTTTTCAAAAACAAAACAAATCGTACCGACCCCAAACTTTTGAACGGTAGTGTAGGTGCACAGTTTTTAGCCAATTATAATGGAGGTCATTTGCATTTATTTAAAGTTACAGTAACAAAAGGACCAGACGTTTGTACAACTGGGGGAACGAGGGTTTCAGGTTCACGTCCCCAATATGATGACTGTCTTTGGCGCAAAAACGACAAAAATAAAAGGCTAAATTAAAAAATGAATATGTTCCAGCAATGAGATCATTATTATAACCAACCACTAGCCTCATCACCACAGAATAATATATTGTTGAGACCTTTTCCAACAAAAAGTGACCTTAACCTTGAGAGAGCCATCTTCAGTTCACTTAGGCTACATGCATACATATACAAAAAGGTTCAAGAAAAAAAGGGTTCTGCCTGAAAGCTTCCTGAGTGCTCTTCCATTTTTCAACTCAAACCTCAGGTGTGTTGCGGATGAGTAGAGTGGAGCTTTGTGTAGACAACAGTCGGCCTAAGCATCAATAACAAGCGTGTGTCCCTCTGGCCTGCCGTCAGCACCGCCTGCCCCGCCTCCAACACCTCCTCCTCCCGAGAGAGAGCCGGAAACACCCCAGCAGCCTGGTAATGTCTGACAGCTTCATCAGAGCAGCTGCACACCTGTCAGGGCCGCTGAGTTTGCACACTCGCCCCCTTTCCCCATTATCAGAGCAGTGGCAACTGAACCACAATTACTTCGCACACACAAACGCCTTAATGACCCAACACACACACACACACAAACACACACCCTAATTACCTCATACACACACTCACCGCCTCGGCCTGGAGAAATTACTTATTGACTTCAACCTGAAGGTTATATGACGGGCTGTTGTTATGGGCGGGAGAGTTTGATACAGGGACGTGCTCTCACACCCATGACAAGAAATTCAATACGCCTTTAATTTTATTATCTCAGATTTGCATAATGATTGCTCTGCAGTGTAATATTGCTCCGGCTGCGGCAGTCTTTAAACTCATAATTATTCGTTTATGTTATTTTTGAGGGTCTTGTACGAATCAGCTGAAAGTTGATCTTGTTACGGAGCTTGTTCTTATGAAATTATGCAGATGTGCAAAGTTTCATCAGAAAAAGTTTTCTTTGTGCAAAACGCGAGCTGGGTAATTAGCATTTTCATAAGCTCCGATTTGCTTTGCCTTATGAATATGAAATGAGCAACATGCTTCACATGTCACGCCGATGCCAAACAATACTAAGTTCAAACTAACCAACCACATAATAATGAACATTAACTCAGCTGAGTGTAAAACACAATCTCAGGTATTTAAAAAAATGCTGTAAACATGACCTTGGTTTTGGCTTCTCAAATGAGTTTGGATGAACAGGTAATGGGCCTCTTCATTGGTCCTCCAGAGTGAAATGAGCAGAAGAATCATGGAAGCCTTCACCTCTTTATCTCAGGGCTCTGCCTGTGATTATTCAGCTATTAAAGTCTGCACAATTGTTACCTGCCACTTACGTTACAAATTTGTATTGAATCGTCCCTGAGGTAGGACCATGGAAGAGAGGAAACTAAACAGAGCATTTGCTGCAGGATAAGGGTGTGCAGGATTTGTATTTTAATCGGCAGGATTAGGGATTTCTGCCGCTACTAATTTCTGTAAAGTTTAAACTAGTCGACTAGTCGAAGAAACCCCGAGAAGTCTGTATTAGTGATCCATTTGAAATAGCTTAATCTATTAATCAAATCCCATACAAAATGCTGTTGAGAAATAGGTCATATGCCCTGTGTTTGCCTTGCATGTGCACTTAATCAACATTAGCCAATTTAGAATTTTTTATTCAAATCAAACGATCAGTGGTCAGTGAAGGACCAATAAGCACAAACTCAATATTATTAACGGAATTCCTCAAATAAAAGTTAGTTAACATAAATCACAACGTCACGATGTTGTTTGTAACAAAAGCCACCGCTTGCATCGTCCGTGTTTGAATGTGCTTCTAGTGTATGAAGAGTACACAATCGCAAGAAAATATTGACGTGCATCAGCAACTAGATGTGTTTGGTGCGTTATGATATTGATCTGCTGATGTCAAGTAATTTTCATTCACTATGTTTCACCTTTAAACCTTGTCACATGTGTGTCCAGTTTAGTTCAGTTTCTGTCTCGTCTGTATTTGTTCTCGTTAGTCACTGGTTCCTATTTGTTAAGTCTTGTCAGCTGTTCCTGTTTAGTACCTCATTTGCTATGTATTTATACTCCCCATTCTGTTCAGTCCCTTGTCGGTTATTGTTTGTGTGATACATGGTTGTTCTCCTGAGTTTGCTATTATTATCCCATCATCTTGGTCGTGCGCTTCCACAACCACCACTACGTTACACCGGTAGGATACTGTTACAAGCCTATAAGCAAGTCTAATATGCCTAATAAGTCACTCTCACCTTGTTCATCTTTCGACTGGACATTCTCTTTAGCCAGCGCTAGTGACAGAGAAAACGAACACATGAATGGTCTGAAGTATATTTTGTTTTACACTCCAGATATACACTTAAAAAACAACATTAGTCTTTGTAAAATATAAACCAAAACATAAAGTCTAAAGTCACAAAGTCTTGCACATCCATATTTACTTTAGTGAATAAAACTATAGTTCCCACTCGTTCACAGAAAAAAGCTTACTTTCGCATTGCAACATAAGGTGAATATGTCTGTTTGCTGATAAGGGCAGAACCTCTGTAACACAAGAGCATGTTGTACAAGTAAATTCTTTCTTATTTACTAAATGCAGTGAATGCTAAAATTATTTAATGCCACAACCCTAGTGTATTTTGATGACGATAATAAATTAAAATACTGTAATATGAAAACAAATAACAGTTTGCAATTTCAAGCAGCATAACAGACTGTTTTTGTACGGCTAAAATAACTGGAAGTGAATGAGACTGGAAGTTTCGCGTTTACGTAAAGAATAAGGTGAATACAGACACCTGTGGACGGTGATGTGGTATACTAGTGGTTAAAAAATACAGAGAAAGAAAAGAAACTCACCATAAAAAAACATTCAATCTTGCTCAAAAACACATTAATTTTCTAATCATTTTCAGTCTTATGTAAAGCATGGTACCCAGCTTCATGCTTGAACAGTAATATATTTGAGCTGATGCGAGTAGTTTAAATTAAACCAACAGAAAGTAATTTTCATTTGCATCAACCAAATTAATTAACATTACAATTAATATTCATTAAGTGACAAGACAACGAGTGAATTAATTGGTTCCGTTCTTTAAAATAATGAAAACATATATAAACATTTTCAGTGAACTTAAAGTCTGCCTTTCTGGTTGCAAAAGTTACAGCTTTTATACAGTAGTCACACTTTTGAAGTGGATCAAAAAAAGTTCATCAAAGTTGTCCTATAAGACAAGAACAGGTATTGTTTCAAATTCATGTATAACTTTGATGAAAGGTTTTGATCCACTTCAAATTTTGACTACTATAGTTCTAACATGAGTTTGCATACAAAAGCATGTCATAAATGCTGTCAATAGCTTACATTCATATAAGATGCTTTGCATAAAAGAAACAGCTAAGTAGAAAAGTAAAGTAAACTGAATCCGAGATTACTCTTTAGCATTACAATTAGCAATGGCTTGCTGTTCCATAAGTAACCCAGCAGGATCTCAGAGACAACATGAATATTTCTCAGCTTCACTCCTTCCTTCATTTCCACTGTCACCACTTTCCTTAAACAACATCCAATTACACACCCACACAACACTTCATCCACGAAAATCCATCTGGCAAACCAACACGTGTGCTTGGGCTTCAGATCTGATAATGAACATTCGGTTGGGTTCCTTCAGCTGGTCCAGATATCTCAAAACTAAAACATCGAGCATTATAATATATAAATATGTATAGGCTATATTTACACTCTAGAAATATTCTCGAAGTTACGCAATTACACAAAAGCACTTAAACGCCGATATTGATACGAGTCCTTTCTCGCTGAGGTTTTGGACGCCATTCAGAATGTCTTATCAGCCTGAACAACCCTGGAAATCATTTGATGTATGCAGGATTTTAAGGTCAGCTTGAACTGTGCAGGGGATTAGGCTGGATCCAACACATCCATTTTGGGTCAAACAGTGCCAAAATCCTAATTAGCATCCTGTTGCTGCCAGCAGGACATTTGGACTGGGGATGAATCCAGCGCTATTATTGAGATTGTGAAAAAAAAAATACCAACCTGCCAATGTTTGTGTTGTGCTTTTTTGTTTGGGTGCACCTGCTTCGGCATTGTGAGCCACTTGGAAAGCGTCAATTCACACGTTCGAATACACAAACGTTGGCTCCAGAAGACTGCTCCCTTTTGCTCTCCACACTGCGGAGGTGAAGGTGAAGCAAGGCAGATAGGTGACCGGCTCAAAGCAGCTGCTATCAGCCTGCAGCAGGAGTCAAACGCGGACCCCCCGCCTGCCAAGCAGTCAAGAGCTCTCACCTCCTAGACAGCTGAATCCTGGCAGCCACGGCAAAGCTAGCATTACAACAGCAGCTGGGTCCATGAATGGTTGCAATTACATCCATTAGGATGTTTAATTAACAGATTGCTGTCAGCCCAAGCTAAAGACTTGCCCCCTTACACCCCCAGCACCTCCCGAAAAAACCACAGACCCTGGCTGTGGTCCGGCGATCGGTTTCATTGCTAAAATATGAGATTCGGGTTGCATCAGCTTGAACGTGTATTTGAGATTCAAATATGTTAAGTGATTCTCACATGAAGAGAGTGCAAGACGCTCAATCTGACACAACACCATCGCTTAAGAATGATCAAAAGCGCACATTTTCCACAGAAAGCGACACACAGGACCCAGGTAGTCAGATAGCGAGAAATAGTTAGCGGTTTCTGATATGCAAAATCCACACTGAAACGAATCAAATGCCTCATTAAGGAAAGACACCCCAAACGAAAAGTGTAAAAAACAGGACTAATATATATCACCATATATCCCCAGTTGATTGATACATTAAGAATTGCAAAGATTTTTTGTAACAAGTTTTCTGAAATGTTAAAAAATGCAAATGATGCAATATCTAATTAAATATGCACTAATTTACATACATTTCCCAGAACAAAATCTGAACATTGGATAAAGCCAGGTTCAAAATTGGTTTAATTTTGTTGACATATTAGAGTCAAAGGTTTTAGCGGAGGGTTTCGTTAAGTTCTTTTTATCCCTCCATATACTTTCACCATCCAGAAAAAAAGCCATGTTTTTAAGAATAAAATGTATAATCAGACAAATGATATATGAACAAACCTCTCTTTAAAAACCTTCAGAATATATATAAAGGAATAAAACTGGAAAGTTTGCTGTATATGAGCGCTACTGAAGTAGAGATTTCTGGCTCAGCACAATAAAAAAATAAACTCATTTTGAGAAGAGGGCTTTTAAATATATATTTTTTATAATTAAAATCTGCAGACGCAAATAGATGAAGTGTAATAAGGAGTATATTTGTATGAAAATCCAAATAGCCCAAAATCTCAAAATGGACCAGTGCAAGAAAAAACAAGGTTTTTGCCTGAAGTGTCTTGCCTTAAAATGAAAATAATGAAATCGGCCTATGTTTATATAAAAAAGGGTCTGTTGTTAGGAGCTGTGCTTTTCGAAAGTTCAATTCTCTGCGTTTCTGAGCAAGTTCATTAATTTTTTTCAAGCATGAATGTACAAGGCAAGCTTCAGGATGTGTTTGCTGATGAACTAGAACCAAAGAGAAGTTCTGATTATCCCACAATTTCCCTTTTTACAGCTTCATTTATCCAGCAAATGCAGCCCCCTTGGACCAAAGCACTTGAAACGAAGACAATTATCATATTCTAAATTCCTTCTTTACATGCAGACAAGAGACAGATCGGAGTTCTCAACGGGCAGCGGTCTCTTAAATTTCTGTTAAAAGATCCAGACTGGGACATAATAACAGAGGAACGACGAGAAAGAGCGAGAGCGCGAGAGAGCACGTCTCCCCAGCATGTGGCACTTGTCCATGGCTTATCAGCCGAGCTATTTAATTGAATCTGGAATTCTAATTAGCATGCATCCACTGCGCGGCTGGTCTATTCCAGTGTTCCTTCTGTGATCGAGGGGGAGGGAGGGGGCAATGCTAACATGATTTCCCACAATGCTTCACTGGCAGACCCGCCACAACCCCTGTTTACCCCTTCTGATAGTGGCCTGCGTATACAAGAGGAAGAGAGATGAGTATGTACCCCACGTGTGTCTCGCTGGTTAATTACAACACAAGTTATGCGTGTCAGTATTTGTATGCCATCCACATTGCCAGTTTGTGCTGCAGACAGCGCTCAGTGGGAGCAAAGGAACCCAGCGGACTCATTCTTAATTGTGCAGATGAGACAAAAGGTGATCAAAAGATGCACTTTGAAGACTTCGGTTGCTCTAAATTAGCAAGCAGATGCTGTTGTATACGCAGGGTTGGGAGGGTTACTTTTAAAAATGTCAGATATTTTCACAAAAAATCTGCTAGTGTTGCTTAGAAGTAAATTGATATTTACATATTTTTTCCCATCAAGAAAATGTTACAGTCAGCCAATCCAGTCTTCTTTCAGACTTGTGGTGAAAAAAAGTCCAAAATACACATTTAGGTCTTTATTTTATTACACTTTGTCTATATGCGTCTGTAGATTTCTCCGAAATTCAACAAAAGTTGGCGTTCTAAATCAACGCGCTGCTCCGCGATCTCTCTCTGCTTCCTTTAATCACGCACACGTCTGGAAAGCGCTCTCTCTCCTTTACAATGCTGTCGGATCCAAATATGGTCATTTCCTTTTTATCAGCAACCAATCGTGAAAGTACAATGGGCATTTAACCCTAAAAGCGAAATCTCATTGGCTGATGTCAATTTCTGACAACCTGATTTGTTCAGATGCATCACGTGACATGCTCTGACATTTAGATGTGTGTTTTTGACTGTTTTTCTTCTGGCTTTATCATATGTTCAGATCTATCCCTTGAAAATATATGCAAAATTGCGCATATTCAATGAGATAATGCATAATTTGCATAATTAAACAAATAAATTTCAAAAACTTGTAATACATTTTTTTTATGAACTTGTGTAAGTAATCAACTGAGGAAGTTTCATGGTGATATCTATTGTTTTAAAATTGTACCCTATTCACCTGTCTTGCCTTAACTTAAAGGTATAGCGGAGGTTCTTTCCTAATTTTAGAAAAGACCCGCCCTCTCCATTTTTTTTTTAAAAAATGCACATGCGCAACACTCTATTTGCTCCCGAGAGGGAACGCCTACTAGCAGTGATTTTAAATGGATTTCTCCAAATAGCATGACAAACTTTACCTGTCTAGTAGAATCTTCGCGACTGCAGCATCAGTGGGAAGCCCAACCTGTGCTTTTAGCGCACGCCAGCGTGTGAACGGCCTTACGTAAACATATCACCAGAATGATTGACACTTAGGTGGACCAATAGTATAGGCTACCCACCCGGAAAAAGAAAATCCTCCGCTATACATTTAACAATGCTGGTAAATTACCAATACCACCACTCCCTACACGCTGAATAGTGAGTACACATTCTGTGTAAGCCACCAACTACCAACTACTATCCGATCCAACCCCACCCCACACACCGGGAAGCGAACGCGCATTCAAAAGAGATTACTGAGGGGGAACCTTGTGTCTTTGTCTTTTGGTATATGTCCCCCCTTTTGCCTTCTAAAGGTTGACTGAAATAATCGCGGTTAAACCAAATAACCGAGATCAGACGGTTATTTAATAATTGTAACAAGTTTATCGATGGTGAATGAGATAGAAAACCCCAAAAGACAATAAAATTAAGTACCGTAACCCCCTCAGTAGTATAAATATGCTCGTACATATATTCCGTTACTCCACAACTCTAGCTGGTTCCGGTGCACGTTTTGATGTAAGATGTAATAAACTCACTGGAGAGCAGCTCATGCACTGTGCAAAGCGAATGACAATTCACATCTGTTCTGTGTGTCCTGCAGTGGGCTTGAGCGGATCAGCGTGGTTTCCACTGCCACCTTGCAAACATGTTCAGTCCTACAAACATCGGATCTCCAGGTCACACGCACGAACACATTCATGCACACGTGCACGATCGGCATCTAGCCATCATCACATAAGCGAAGAGTGACGGTAAGAAGCAAGGTCTAAAATCTCTCCACGCTGAAGCCACGGCTCAGATGAGTGCAGCGGGTTGTTTCCCCACAACTCGCAGTGTTTATTAATGCCCGTGTAGCTTTGCCACATGAGTGACAGCGATTGCTCCCACTCATTTCTGTTTTAATGAGGAGATGGAGAAACAGGGAGACCGCAGCACAACTGTCAGTCAACGACTCGTCAGTGTGACATGATCACACTCCCGCTGGTTGGCAGCTGACAGCGGCGGCGAGGGAGGAGGGCATGTTAGTTCTCCTGGCGCTGTCCTGGGTGGAAGGTTTTCTTAGCTTGGGTCACGGTCCCCACATCACCGCACCTCATTAATAAATCCCTCCTTCCCTGTCAGGCTCATCACTGCTGGCTGCATATGCACTGGGAAGGTAATGCCCCGAACGTCAAACCGTACGTCAGAACGAGACCCGGTGAACCCTGTGAATGCTCAAAGGACCCTCTAATGAAGGACTCTTCAAAAACATTGTGCTATAATCGAGACACTCTCAATAATAGAGCTGGATTTCTAATTAAATGTTCTAAATATTTAATCAACCTCCATTAAAATGAATAATCTTCTCGTTCTGCACTGGCTTTGACCAAACAAACAGCTCCAAAGCCTGCTGAAAACCAAGAGCTGTCAGAATGGCGTTCGGAGGAAAATCTCTGGCAGATTTTTATATCTCTCTCACCTGGTTCCCTCGAAGCATTCAGGGCAGAGCTGTTCTACAGATAAAACACTCTCTCTTATGAAGTTTTGATTAGGTGGGGAAGTCTGGATGGGGAAAACTAAAAGTTTCAATGCTTGCACAAATTATGCATTAGATCACAAAGGAAAGAAACATCTTGAAATTGAGAACTTCTTTACAGTATATATGTTGTTCTCCTAGGCAGCTACAGAATGAGACCAAATGGAGAACAAATTGTCTCCTGCTCAGATTTTTCTACTGAGAAAAACATCTGAGTAATTTCAAATGTACCTTCATGAATAGGTCTTAAAAATGTCACAAACTGTGCTCAGATTTGCCAAGATATGAAAATCTGCAATCGAACATTAAGAGCTTTCAATAAGGACTTAAACATGTCTCCAAGTCCACATGATCTGAGTTGTGCTATTAACATTTAAGTCAACATGAAATGGCCATTACAACCCATTGAATTTCTATAATGTGACATATTTGCATGAAACATGTACGATAGGACTTAAACGTTTTTATCGCCTAGTCATCAAGGCATCAACTTGAACACAAGCTTAACGTTTAGCAACACAGATGAGATTTTAATTAAAATCATATTTTGAGTAATATGAATATATTCGTAGTTCAGATAAATCATGCTACTATGAGACTCAGTGGACATCATGCTTGGCCCTTAGAGATATATATCACAGCATCAATATAAATATGCACAATAGTAACTTTTGGTGTAGTTTTGTCCTTTTGAAAACTTTATGCTATAACTTTATTGATGCATAAAAATATATTACTGTAAAATTGTAATCAGATATACAAAATAAAGTATGTAAAATGACAATATGAATACAATTACACTCAAAAACCTATACATTTATAATGTACAGTTCAAAAGTTTGGGGTGGCTAAGATTTGTAAAATGTTTTTTGAAATATCTCTCTCATGCTCACCAAGACAGTATTAATTTGATCAAAAATACAGTAAAAAATAAAATAAATAAATAAAAATAAATAAATATACATTATTACAATTTAAAATAACTTTGAATATATTTTAAAATATAATTGTTTCCTGAGATGGCAATTTTTTTGCATCATTACTCCAGTCTTCAGTGTCACATGATTCTTCAGAAATCATTCAATGATTTGATTTGGTGCTCAAGAAACACTTCCTATTATTATTAATGAGAACATGTGTACTGTACTGCGGAAACCATCTTTTATTCAGGATTTTAACAGAAAGTTATTTGAAACAGAAATATATTTTTAAAAAATACAATTATAAATGTCTTTACTTTCACTTTTGCTCAATGTAATGCATCCTTTCTGAATAAGAGTATTCATTTCTTTAAAAAAAAAAAAAAAAAAATCATACTGACAACAAACTTCTGAACGGTAGAGCACATTTTGAGTAATGCTGCTTACCACCTGAGGGCACCCCACATCCCACAGTTTGAGAACCACTATCCTAAGCATTTTTATGAGAAACATCTGAAACTAAATTGATGCTTGAATGAAACGTAGCTGCAAACTCTCCGTCTCCTGAGAAATGAATGAGCAACTGCAATTTTCTTCTGGGTTCACCAGATGGACAAACTAAACTAAAAGAAAAAAATTCTAAAAGTTTTCCTGTATGTAGATATTTCAACAAACATATTAAAAAAAAGACAAAATATGTCCCTTCCGAACATTAAAAACCAATGCGCCCAGATCAGCACAAAGCGCACCGATGTACCCACGAGATTGTTTAGACACACTGTGCATTGTGCGATGGAGGCACTGTTCATTAGGAAACTCTTGTAAAACGTTCTCATCCTACCCATGTGCTCTCATGCAGAAAATGAATCAATGTAGCAACTGCAGAGAATCATAAACACATTGGGGTAGTCCTTCCTCCCGCTATAAACAGTAGCAAACACACACACACACACCTAGCCAGGTTGCAGGGTAGCGTGCGGTTCTCAATGTTGCATCTGTGCATAATTAAGGGTCAGACATAATTAACTAGCGCCACTTTAGTCGTGCACACACACACACACACACACACACACACACACACACACACACACACACACACACACAGCAGTCAATAACAGCTGATTCCGTTCGTCGTTCCTGTCTAAGGACCGTACGGTTTTAATAACTGAGAGTGGCAGTGAGATTGGACAAACTCGGATCGTTTGAAATATTTAAAAAAGAGAAAGAGGGGAAAAAAACAGTGAGGCAGAAAGACCCAGCGGGGTGGGCGGAATCGGTTCCATTCCAGCCCTTTGTTTGTGCATTCATCTGCATTCTGGAGACAAACTCCTATTAAGTCCATCAGATGCAAATGAGCAGGGAGACAGACACGCTGCCACAGCGCTGCCTGCAATACAATCAGAGCAGCCTTTGGCTCCTGCTCCGTGCATTTAACCTGCTTCAGTGCATTTTCATTAGCAGACGAGGATCGGCTCTGCCTCCCCCCCACTAGAAACAGCACCCGGCAGAATTAGAAAACTCCGAAATGAGCTGGAACATTACGCTCTCCTGTTACTTGGATTCGTCTTTGATCAGACACGAGGCTCTTTTAAAAGAAGTTATAATAGACTGAGCAGAACTTGTGCGCTGTGCAGCAAAAGAAATGCTTTGTTATACATCTATGGTTTTTTTCTTTTAAATAAGTGTGATCAGTTGCATACGGGTGAGCTGGTTAAGTGAGAAAGTATAATGACATATTCAAGGTTCCTTCCTGCTAGCCATGTTCTGTTCTATAAGGTTATTTGTGCAAAATCCAGCAGAGGAAAATGAGCTTTTTACAGAGCGCGAGTGGGTAAATGTGTAAGGACACCGAATAGTGAGATATATATCACCTAAAATGACTAACCTCCAAATCGAGTGCTTGCTTACTAGTTGGAGAAATTTTAAGGAAACTTTGGAGTCCAGATAAAGAAGGACAGATCTACCTTTACCCTACATTAAAATAAAGTCTATCATAATTTATTCAACCTTATGTAGTTTAAAATCCATGACTTGTGAAGTTACTGTGACCATGTCAAGAACCTCAAAAAGAGCCCCATAAAAGTGGTTCATACAACTTATACACTATATTTCAAGTCTTCTGAAGCCATATGATAGCTTTGTGTGAGGAACTTCAACCTTGTCTTAGTTAGGGCTGGGCACCGAGTCTCGATACTTTTTAGGTACCGACCGAATTGCCTCGATACTATCGAGTATCGAAAAATGACATGTTGTTCGGTTCCAGATTTCGATACCTAAGGAGTTAACTCGTCAACGTCAGTGCTCAAACAAATACATATGAAATGCACAACGACACACATAAAGTCGCTCACGCACACATACACACAAACTCTATTCACACGAAACACGCGGAACTCTCCGCGCACACTCATATGAGACGCGCGCGCACGCACAAACTCTAGACACGCATACTGAGCCGCGAGCACACACACACAAACTCTCCGCGCTCATATTCATATGAGACGCGAGCACACACACATAATACCTTAAAGATGTGGAAAAATCGATCAAAAGTGTGGGTATATTTCTCCAGGCTCGATGCCAACCGCGCGCGATGCTGTATTTGCGGTAAAATAATTGCTGCAAAGACCGGTACCACGACAAACATGATGAAGACCTTGACAGTGCACGGAGTAAACATAAGAGCAGAAAGTTGCTCCGTCTTCGACTGGTAAATGAAGAGATATCTTGTTGATCACTCGGACAGTGTTTATATTGCAATAAATAATAACCTACTGAATCTGTAGGTTGAACTGCCGTTCAAAAATGTGTTGGTTAGTCAGAATTTTTTTTCAGTAAGGATGCATTAAAGTTATCAAAGGTGACATTAAAACATGTGTAATGTTACAAAATATTTCGTTTTTAAATAAATGCTTTTCTTTTGATTTTTTTATTCATAAAAGAATCATGAAAAAAATTATCATAGTTTCCAAAATATTAAGCAGCAAACTGTTTTCATATTCTGAAGGGTCATGTGACACTGAAGTAATGATTTTGAACATTCAGCTTTGACATCACAGGAATAAATTACATTTTGAAATATATTAGATACGATTTTAAATTGTAATACTATTTCACAATATTACTAAAGTTTTACTGTATTTTTTTATTCAAAAATTCAGCTTTGGTGAGCATGAGCGCTTTATAAAACATTTTTTATTCCTTTGTGCACTGGCTAAGGAGCATGAGTCAAACTGAAAAAATAAAACTAAATAAATAAAAAATAAAAGTTTTTCTGAGGTAATATGTTATGTAATCTTGTTAAAATAGATTTCATAAAATTGGTATCGAAAAAAGTATCGTTAGGAACCGGTATCGAAACTGAGGTATCGAAATTGGCACCGGATCGAAAGATTTTGAACGATGCCCAGCCCTAGTCTTAGTGTTAGCCTATTATTCAAATGACTCTTGACAATTATCAAAGTTCCCTTCAAAGAAAGTCAGTTCACCTGGTGGCCATATTCGCAACGTCTCTGGGCAGCTATTTCGTACACAAAACCAACTACATTCTACTTAAATGGGGAAATCTCAAAATCTTAAATTACATGCGAAACTCACATTCAAACAAATGTCAAACATATTTTGTATTAAAAAAGCATGTATTCCAGGTTGGTCCAGCCACCAGAGTGCAGTCACATTTACTGTTCAGTGAATTTTCTTGGGTGAAATGAAATGGTCATTTCAATGGAAATTCAAGCGATCAGGAATTTTGTGAGGGATGAAAAATTATTCTAAAAGGGTTCAAGTTAGTCATGCGGTTTGACACGCTGACCAACAGATGGCTGCTTGCTCATCGACTTCATACTTCTCTACACTATTGACAATAGACCATTTTTGTTCACAAAATTTAGCTGAACACTAACTGTTTCTATGGGAACCCGAGCTCCTAACGGCAACTACAGTGACGAGATGACTTTACCAATTAGTGATTGGCTCTTTTACGCCATGTTGCTTATTAATATGAGTAATATGAGTGAACCTTCTCGGAATATACAGTCTTTTTTTAAACTAATTATCATTGAGCTTTAAGCTGAAAGGAAATTTGAAAAGACACGTCTCCACATCGTGCATCTGAAAGCAAATGAAATCATTGATTACAAGTGGCCTTTCCTTACACAAAGCTATCATATGGCTTCAGAATATTTACAAAACAAGTCATACAGACTACTATAGTACCATTCATCATTTTTGTCCAGCTTTAGGGCCCCTGGTCACCACATGCTTTCATTGTAAACATCATTAAACAGAATTTCACCTTTTGTGATCCCTGGAAAAAAAGAAAGTAATTAAAACGACATTAGTTTGAGTAAATGATGACAGAAAAAAATTACGAGTGGGAAAAATAGCTGTGGAAAGAGAGAGAGAGAGAGAGAGAGAGAGAGAGAGAGAGAGAGAGAGGGGGAGAGAGAGAGAGAGAGAGAGAGAGAGAGAGAGAGAGAGAGAGAGAGAGAGAGAGAGAGAGAGAGAGACAGATGTCAGATATATCTGATAAAGAAAAAGTGTGAAAATCAAGAACATTCTTTAGAAGTGTTGAAGAGAATGTGTTATTTTGCTCATCATAAGGCAAAATTAGCCTTTCTTGGTTTACACAAGTCAGTGAACAAAAATAAGTAAATGCGAAGAGAAGATGAAAAGAAATCATTAATCTAACCCTACCTCCAGCCTTTGTGATACAATCGAGTTCTCATTAGGCCGTGATTGAACAAACCTTAGTTAACGAGCTCCAACTCGCTGCCTCTTAGAAAAGCAAACGGCAACAAAAAAGTAGCTGAATTACTGCAAGTAACAAGGCTGTTTTATGTGCAAAGAGGGACTGTCTGAAATGAAAAATGACATGAGTTGCCACCACTTTCCTGCAGCTGTTTGTTAATGATGTGGTTGATAATGGTCTCAGAAAACAATCATCACACTTGAAAAAAAGATAGGCCTTCACCAATCATCTTAAAGACGAAATGAACCCAGTGACTCTAACCAGAAGAAACCTCAGGGTTGAACAAAAGAACATCTAAAGGGTTAAAAAAGGGTCAATATTTTCCCCCAAAGCTTTTGAATAACTGAATCATATAATGGGGTCATACTTAAAATAACTCCCATAATATTAGATAGGTAGCAGTTTATTTTACAGACCTATTCCCTATGCACACTATGCACTTATTAAAGTAATTACAATAACTGTGGGTAATAACATAACTAGGTACTAACCCTGAACATAGCCCTAAACCTAAACTTAACCCCTGTAGTTGCCTTATATTTACTTTCTTAGGTAAGTACACTAAGTACACGTACTGTAAAATAAAGTCCAAGCCTTAGGTCTTAGATTTGAACGAGATGGAGAAACGGGCAACTGAAGAGATAAACAAAACTCTTGACTATGCCTGAATCACTTCCTCAGAAGACATTTACTGTTTGGGGAACAAGCGGTTAAAGCAACTTTACCGTGCCACCCATGGACAGGCAGAGCGAGCGGCCACCCACACACCTCAGCGCACACTCTATGAAGTGTTCAGATGCGGCAGCGGCAGCACTGGGGGCTGGGTGATGCTTTCTACAGGCGTTACTGCCTCTATCAAGAAGTATTGTCTTGATTCCCCTTTTATCTGCTGACCTTCACAAGTCAGATTCTAAACCATCAAAAAAAAAAAGCTAGAAAAAAAATAATCTTTCTTTAACAATGACATTACGGGTTTACTGAAGCCAGCCGGAAAAGAGCAGTGAGAGAAAAGCAGTTTGACGGGCGAGTCGCTGCCTCTTTCTGAAGCAGTGAGTTTCCAGTGGGCTTGCGACAGCAACAAAGAACGTGTTTTCAGAAGGTGGCTCAAATTTAAAGCATTGCGCCACGCAATCTACTGTCAGCTTGAAAAACATTGATTTTCCCCTCTTTGTCGTTCACTCGATTTGTTCAAAAAGTACATAACATTGTAACTATGCTGAAAAGAACAGGCCTGCCTTAAAGCAGAAGACAGGTCGCAATACACGCGGAGGGAATCAAAAATGAACCTACAACAGATGACAGATTGTTTACAGACTGCTGGAAGCTAAATAACACATGTTATTGGCTGTCGGCAACATAACCAAAATCAATAGAAGTCAGCCATAAATTGCTTTTACAGAAAGGTCTACTAAATTATGTCTTCTTCAGAAAATTCAAACAATGGGATTGTGAGTCAAAAGTCACGTTTGACAAAAACAAACATGGGCTGCAATAAGTGTGTTGTTCACACACGCCAAATGGCGCTTCTCAGCTTTGGATCTGTGTAATGTTGGACTGAAGTTAGTTTTCATCAGTATGCTAGTCAGAATATTCTGCCACGTGTGACCGCGGGAGACCCACCAGTGCTTCGCCGTGGCACAACGATCAGCATTACAAATTCTCCAGTGTTGCTGAGAGGAGAGCAGTCTGGTGCAAAATGAAATGCAGCTTTTAGTCGTGATGACCTCAGAAAAGCATCAAATCATGTAGCCACTGAAACAAAAACAGCCTAAAGACTACCTCTCATTTCGATGCCTCTCCGTACGGGGGATCCATGGATTAATCAAAACGAGTTATTGTATGAAGATGGGCACCTTATTTCTGTGAGCCGGAAAAAGCCAATCAGAAAGCAGTGAGCTGTGGGCTTCATCTATTTCGCCGAGACTGACATGTTAGTGGCAGTCAGGCAGAGGGCCTCACTACATAAATCAAACCTGACAACTCCCTCCGCACGGACGTCAAGCACAACTTTTATTTCCCCATTTCCACCCGACACGAGAACATCATCATCTCAGATAGACCGCAGAACCCTCATCTACACTTCTGCGCTTGTTCTACGGGCTGGACAGTTCACCGGACTTCATTATTAGCATGACTTAGAGATCTGAGCGATATCAGCTGTTTAGATGGCATAGTAATTGCTTATGCTCACACTCACTCCCATACGAGTTCCGCTCCTAATTTCACTCACTTGGAGTTGTTTCAAGCATGCATTGATTTTTAGATATCTCATATAGGCTAGTCTTATTTGTGAATGCATGGTGCAGTACGCATTATTAGAATTCCAACAATCAAACGGTGTTGTTATTCCCCAGGTTCATGTATCAAACGAGGAGGGCACAGTGGGGAGAGACGATAAAATCAGCCAAGCAATTACCCGCACAGATGTTTAACTGCAGAAAATTAAAGCAATGTTAATCAAGCGTTAAACGTTTACAAATTCTCCCTCCCTGTACAGCCGAATCGTTCTGTTTCAACTTTGGAGAGAAACAGGTTTTTATTTCAGAGATCGCCTATATTAAACCCTTTAACCCTCCGAGACCCAAGTATTGATACTGATGTTGTTTGTTTTCTTTTGCAAGTGTTTTTAGGAAGGCACTGGTTATAGGAATTACTAGTATAGAGAACAAATAACTCTTATGAGCCATGTTCTTTTCACAAATCAGTCAAAAAGACTCATCTATCAGACTAACATATCACTTAAAGATTGTGCAATTGACCGCTCGCAAAGACCCGCCCCCCTTAGTTACTGTCGCTATGCCCGACAAGCTACGCCGCTCTCACCCCACACCATGTTCTCAAGCAGTGAGAAATACATCCCGGAGCAGAGAGGAGACTGACAGACAGGACAGACCAGGTTACTTTTCGGTTACTTTTGATATTAAACGTATTAAACAAAGTCTCACCTTTAAAATTTGGTCATTTTTTTAAAGAAATGTAAACAATAAATACCGTTTTGTGGCTCTTTAATGTGTCTGACAGATCGCTGTAGAGCTAAAGCTGCTCGTGAACCGATCATCTCTTCCTTCTGGTTCATTTATAGCATCAAATAAACATGAATGAACATAAGAAGGAATGTTGTTTTAACCACGGAAAGGCATCAGTACACTCCGTTTTTCAAGTTCAAATTCTCCCATGTTAATCTACTAACTCTCCTGACTGCTTTGTCCGACAAAATGGTGGATGGCGAAGTATGATTGGTCAGATCACCTGTCAATCAAGCTCCCTGCGAAGAGTCAATTGAGAATAAATGTTAACTATTTTTAATAATAATAAAAAAAACGTTTGGTTAATCCACAGTTCAGATTTGACTCAGATATGACTGATGGTTTGTTGATTGACAACCGGTAATTCTTGTTGCTACACAAGGCAGAACTCTGTAGACTCACTATATGTAGCCTTCAGAAAAACTTTGCTTAACATCATTGTCCAGTTATACAGGTACAGATTGTTTCGTCTGAAGAGATTCTGGAGGAATTCCTCTCCTTTCATTTAAATCAGTGCAGCTTTGGCAGCACTTTAGAAAATAATGCTTCTCAATTCCAGCTCTTCGCTGATTCACAGCTACTGTGTTGCATTATAGAGCACAACAGAAACCATCAAAATAGATAATAGACCATGAAAATATTCTTTCATCTTAATGTGAATGAAGGAAAACGTACAAGAGTGTGATTTTCTCTAATGTTCCTGTGTTACTTGCGTTCACAGAGAAATATACCCAATGATTCATAAGTCTATCAGTCAGGAACAAAGAAAAAAACAAAAACAGCTGCTTTTGATAAACAAACTGCATCGGAAATGTGAAACAAAACAGGATGTCGCAAAGGATAGGTTAGACAAAATGTACACAATTTAGCTTTCAAAGCGAGCTGAAATAAAAGAATATTCTTTGAGTCATATATCATTGTCAACAACGTTTCCTGCTAGGATCAAGCAAACTGTACTTAAGTCTACAAACAGTACTTGCATGAACAAATGTAATTAATCTCATTTTCTTGTTTGCACTGCGTGACAATCATAATTGCACTTAAAGGGAAAAAAACACAGTGTGAATTTGAAATGCTCTGCAGTTAAATGCCTCATGTTGTACAAACACTATCTATCTTTCTATCCATCTATCTATCTCTTTCAGAGTTCATATTTCATTGCTGCCTCCTGTCCTTCTTAATAAACAGCCACTCAAAACCTCTCACATTAGGTGTCTGCTATGATCTCGGCTCCCTGGAATACTCTTGGTATTTGGTCAAATACTCGTCATCATAATTAACAGCAAAAAACCCACTCACGCTACACAAATGTTACATTTCTGGTTTCCAGCGACGAGGTGCTTCATTATTAAGGGAAGGCTTCGTTCTGATCCAACAAGTTTTCCTTTTCCCTGTCAGTGCTTTGGCTTTTGCTAATTGATACCCCGTTGAGTCTAAGTGCTTAAAAAGGTCAGCCTTTCTTTCTATGGACAAATTGCCCAATCCATCCGAAAAGGTCAAACTACCTAGCTAGAATCTCAGCTTGACTGTTTTTAACTAAAGTTGAGATGAAGTATATCTTTGCGTATTCGGTTTCTCTGTCATTTCACATTCATACGCATGTCATGAGTAATTATGTGGTTGAACTGGCATCTGCACTTCAATATAGAGACATGAAACACTGGCAATGAAAACGTAATTGTTGGTTGTCTTCAGTCTGTTTCATCTGAGGCCCTTGGGAAACAAAGATGTGATGGAAAGAAAACTTAAATAGACTAAACCAGGAATTAAATAATTGAACAGTGCTGCTCCTCAGCCTGGTAATGAGTGTAAGACATATTAAAATCCATAATCATTGTATATGTCATCAGATCAGACCTCTCATAAAACTCAGATTGCACACTGAACAGCCAGCTGCTCGCCACATCTGTCCACCTGAAACTTTCAACAATTACTGCCCAGGAAGGTAGGAGTGTGTTTGAGTAATTATCAGCTTTTTTTAGTCGTGAACAATTTCTCACATAATCCTTCCATTTCTAAGGTTAATTAATAAACCGCTTCATCTGCTTTGATCAGCAGAAAGGTGAGGATGGGAAATCAGCGTTGCTCAGACACTCAAGAACGTTTTCTGCTGTAGGGGGTATGTTTCCATGGAGATAAATGAACTTGTGTATACCTTTAGATGGTGAGTCCTGTGCTTACCAAGTCACACTGTGGCTATTACAAAACAAAAAGACACTTCGAAAGGAATGAAACCAAGCAGAGGGAGTTTAAAATCCTCATGGGAGACCTTAGCTTTCAAACACTTGCCAGTGTTGGAGAAGCTACTTTGAAACTGAGTATTCCCAAACTACAAACTACTCATCATTTACATTAGTTAAACTATAGTCAAGCTACACTCTAAAAAATGCTGGGTTGTTTCAACCCAATTTTGGGTCAAATATGGACAAACCCAGCCGTTGGGTTAAATTTATACATTACATTTGTAACCCAACGTTTGGGTTTGTCCGTATTTGACCCAAAATTGGGTTGAAATAACACAGCATTTTTTAGATTGTACTTTTTAAAAAGATATTAGCTATTATCTTATTTTGTGTTCTGCAGAAGAAAGTTAGTCAGGTTTTTTTTTAATCTGGTGTTGTCTAAGAAAAGTAGCTTATTACTGTATGCTATTGAAGCTATAAAAGGGGGGCCAATATTTTTGGTTATATTCCCACAGCAGCAAAAAAAAAGTCCTCTTTGAGAGTGCCGAATACAGTTATTAGTGGACAATTTGGTTATTAACAAGAGTGAAAAACACATTTTCCAACCAAAGTTGCTAATTTAAATGGGAGGTTCACCCAAAAATTAAACTTCTATCATCATTTACTCATGCCGTTCCAAATCTGTATTGGCTTTCTTCTGCAGAACACATACACAAAATATATTTACAAAAAAAATCTTATTTTTGTCCATACAACGAAATTCATTGGGTCAATGTTGTTTTGGTCCGATGTTAGACATGGTCATTGTACAGAATGGACTTGGTTTTAAATTTTTTGCTGACCTATCACTTTTTCTTCAGTTAACGTGCTGTGAATGGAATCACACTGGACAACAAGTTGTCTGTCATGTCATACGGTGCTGCACTGTGCATATGTCTTGTGTTGCATGTTTTCATCTGGGAATTTGGTAACTCACAGAGACAGACATGAGCGGTGTCATCTGACAGTTTTAGATCCAGTCGCTGTCTTTCCACCGAAGCTGTTGCCATTCGTTTTGTGCTCACTGTTCTACACTTTCGCTGTCGTTAATTAAGATTTGGCGGATGAACTTGCTCCTTGATTGGACTTTATAAAATAACGTTGTGTCAGCTGTGACAAGACTTTAAGATGTTATGGAAGTCAGCATATTTGATTTTTACTTTAGTAACTGTCACAATGGTTACAGCCGTTACAATGGTTACGACTCAAAAAAATTGTCAATCCCAAACACTGAATGTGTGAACAGTTCAACCGAATTGCAGAATCATGATTCAACTGAACCAATTCACTAAAATGAATCAAACTTCCCTTCATCGACTTGCTGGAAAAGCAGTGTTTCGAAAACAGCAAAGCTATTGCCATGCAACTGAACATTTTGTTATGTTAGTAACGTTTCTACTTGTAATTAGTTACTCCCCACTGGTCCTCGCACAAAATTGGTATTCATTACAAAACAAACTGTAGCAACAATATCTCAACAAAACAGAAACTTCCGCTCTGAAAGTACAGAGACATTCCTCTCCGTGCAGTAATTACCATCAGGATAATTTATTATGCCACATTACAATGCAATTAGGCTGAATTCTAAAGAGGGGGTGGAGAATTCTCACAACCCATCAAGGTCCTGCATTGTGGATGTTTCTTGCACGTTTGTGAGTCGATACAGAAGAGCAGCAGTGTGTAACATTTTGTTTCACAGAGTGGGTTGTGTTTGTTGCTAAGAATGTTAATGTGAATCGTCTAACAAGCCTGTCTTTGCCGGGGTGTGCGGTGCGTGTCAGGCCAGCCAGCAGAGGTTAACATAGCTTGGCTAATGAGCCTCGACCAACATTAGCACAAATGAAGGGGCAGATTCTATCGAATTCATGATGGAGTTATTGAACGGCACACAGTGGCAGAACGTCACGTCTGAGAGACTCGAGCAGTCGGGGTAAATTGAACTGAAAACTGTCATCTACTCTGAAAACTGTACAACAAACTTGTGGAAAGCCAAAGAGGCAATATTATGGTTTGCAAAAGTTTCCCACTTATCTGGAACATTGATTATGGCAGACATTACTGGACATTAGAGAGCAACAACACTTGTACAGCAGTAGGCAAATCACTGGGAGAGCAGAACCGCTCATGTCTCACCATATTGACTCGTGAGCGTCTGCGCTCTGAGCTAGCATTACCAACACACATATTTCAACCTGTTCAAAACAATGGTTGAAGGAGCCATATACTACACTTAAATTGGATTTTATCCATGTATAACACGATTAAAAACTTAAAATGTGGGCTTCATGTGTTAATGTACTCATGGTTGTGTTCTTTTGTGTTCTCTCACAATTATATATTTGAGTAATTGTATTGTACAAACTTTGCTGTAGGGATGGGACGATTACCGGTTTCACGATAAACCACGATAAAATGTACTGACGGTTAGTATTATCGTCTAAAATTTAATTATCATTAAAATTGTGTTTGATTATCGCGCCTTTTAAGAGGACCAAATCTGAGGTGTGGTCATATTTAGGCTTTTACAAAAGTCCTGAGGGAAACTTAATCGAGGATGGTCACCCTGTCTGCAGAACAAAAAGTCACTGCAATAAACACTTCAAATCTGCCGAGTCGTCAGGTGTGACCATCACCCACTGTTGTATAGCGAACGCAAGGCAAGTTAACTTTGACCTCAATACCAAAACTACGTCTGTGAAATAATTAGGTGCAAAATGTTGTTTTGAGTTGAAATATTTTATCTCACTCACTTGAAATAAACGTGAAGCTAAAAAAAAGTTTGCAGCAAGTGGCTATGAACCAAAGACGAACGAACAAGTTCAAGCAAGACTACTATTAGTATAAGAGTGACATTTAAGGGATAATAATGTATAGATTCATTGTAAGTTACACTTATTAGACCGTTTTTGTTTTGTTTTTAACACATAATTACGGGGACATATTGAATTGAGATTAATGTTTCAAATCTTACCCGTTTATAAATCGATTTCGTTCAGCGTACAAAACAATCGTCCAGACAAGATGATCACAACAATATTATTCAAACAATATATTTGAATGAAAGGAGAGCGCGCGTCTGTTGATACATGGATGTGCGCTGTGTTATAATGCGTTGCTATGACGATCACAGGATAGAATCTTGCTTAAAAAAGTGCATAGAGCTGCTTGTTTTATTTGTTTGTTGATTTTCAAATATAAAACTTGTTGAAATGTTTTCAGTGTGAGCAACAGTTATTTTTAAACACTTTCATCTCGTTTTAACAAAACCGTGATAATATTGATAATCATGATAATTTTGGTCACTATAATCGTGATATGAAATTTTCATACCGTCCCATCCCTACTTTGCTGGCATCAGGGAGCCGCTATCAATATGCAGGGTACTAAAAATCTCTCGCTTTTTGCTTTTCACTTTCACGATCATGCATAGATCTCCGTAGGGCTTCGTAGAGTGCGTTATCCATTTTCCACGCCTTTCTAAATTCGGATTTAGGCTTTGGGCACATCCCTAACATTGATACACCGCTCCTGATTTTTTTATTACAATTTCTCAATTAAAGTTTTATCCAATTTCTCAATTAAAATCTATTCACTTGATTTGATTCAATTCAGATTTATTTGGGTATGTTTCAGTTATAATGTATTTCAGTTATAGTCAATATTGCTTACATATGAGAGAAATTCACTTTTCTTTTTTAAATGAACTATTATTTAACTTTTTTGAATACAGTATTAGTAAATTCATGTGTAACATTTTATTTTGATGGTCCTCTGTAGACATATTGACTATAAGTAACGTTGCACCTACACTCACCGGCCACTTTATTAGGTACATCCAGCAAGTACCGGGTTACACCCACTTTTCACGCCTTCAGAACTGCCTTAATTCTTCATGGCATAGATTCAACAAGATGCTGGAAACATTCCTCAGAGATTTTGGTCCATATTGACACGGCAGCATCATAGAGTTGCTGCAGATTTGTCTGCTGCACATCCATGAAGCAAATCTCCCGTTCCACCACATCCCAAAGCTGCTCTATTGGATTTAGAAGTGGTGACCGTGGAGCTCACTTGAGTATAGTGAACTCATTGTCATGTTCAAGAAACCAGTTTGAGATGATTTGAGCTTTGTGACATGGCACATTATCCTGATGGAAGTAGCCATCAGAAGATGGACACACTGTGGTTATAAAGGGATGGACATGGTCAGGATGGAACAATACTAGGTAGGCTGTGGTGTTTAAATGATGCTCAGTTGGAACTCTGTTTGGGCCCAAACTGTGGCAAGAAAATATCCCTCACATCACCAGCACCAGCCTAATCCATTGATTTAAAGCAGGATGTATGCTTTCATGTTGTTTACGCCAAATTCTGACCCCACCATCTGAATGTTGCAGCAGAAATCGAGACTGATCATACCAGGCAACATTTTCCAATGTTCTATTGTCCAATTTTGGTAAGCCCATGCAAATTTTAGCCCTAGTTTGTGGTTTCTTAGATGAATCAGAATCAGAGGATTTATTGTCATTGTACAAAATGAACAACAAAAATTATTGGCAGCAGTTCAGCCAATAAACATTGAATCTAAATTTAAAAGACAAGAAAAGTAGGAGTGACGGGAGAGGCACCGGTGTGTCTTCTGCTTCAAAAGTTCAACATGTTGTGCACTCAGAGATGCTCTTCTAAATCCCTTGGTTGTAACGAGTGGTTATTTGAGTCACTGTTGCATTGACAATCAGTTGAAGAGGTATACCGAAGAAAGTGGCCGATAAATGTATGTCAACTAACTGTAATTAGAGCAGTGGTTCTCAAACTTTTTTGGTCACGCCCCCCTTTAAACCTTTATACCACCCCCACCCCCACCCCCATCCTCTCTCTTTCTCTCTCTCTCTCTCAGGCACATCCTGAGTGAATCCATTAGAGTCCAATTTCTGTAACCAATCTTGAGGATCTACATTACATAAGCAAAAGACAGCTGACATTAACATTGAGCTGATTAAGTCTTTGATAACACAACAAAAGTTCCATCTTGAAATATTCTCTTTTAAGCTGATTTTTCAGACCGGTGAGAATCAAAATGAGACGAGCCTCATGTTCATTGTAATTAGTATAGCTCTCTGTCACATGTGACTAATGAAATAGCCCTTAAAGGGGGGCAAATCACGGGACTAATTTCGTGGGCGGCCGACTATGACCCCGTTACTGCTTCACTCGCTGTGAAATAAGAAGCAGATCCCATAAAACTAAAGTGTTCTTTTTGCCTAACTGAAGTAATGTGAGGTGGTTTGTCTCTGTAATCGGAAATGTGACCTTCTGTGCCCTTCAGCGTTTTTCTCCTTATAAGAACTTGTTGGGTTTTGGATGCCCAGCATTCTCAAAGTGGAAGCATCCAGAGCATCTAGTTACAGAAAAAGAATTATATTGTATACAGTTAAAGGGGGGGTAAAATACTTAGTTTCAGTCAATCTCATGTTAATCTTGAGTACCTATAGAGTAATAGTGCGTCCTTCATATCTCCAAAAAGTCTTTAGTTTCATCATATTTATAAAATACAAATACAGCTTTCCGATTCTAACCGGAAAAAGCCGAGGTCCTTGATTCTGTGCGTGGGCGGAGCTATAGAGTCAAGCGGGAGCGCCCGGGAAGGTTTGCTTATTATCGATCGTGGTGCGGTAGGTCATATTACTATATATATATATATAGTATTTGGTTTGCAAATCCAGCGACGACCTCGGCCTTGTTAATAAAACATTCGTCACTGAAATGAGCAGAACACAAAACCGCACTTGCCACACTCCTTTGCTGTCCCGGAAATACAAACTGCATCCACTGTTCCAGTAACACTGGGTTCTTTGGGAAGCTGAACAAGGTAAACTTTTCCTCACATCCCAAAACACACTTTTTTGGAGACATACATCAACCATTCCTATTTAGCGCTGCTGATGATGATTTCCGGTAGTAGCACGTCGATGCATAGATATTATATAGAGATATATGATGTCTATGCGCCGATGAGCGCGGTCTTTCTCTCCTCTGATCGACGTGTGCGTGAACGCGCTTTTCCGAGAGCAATGCTCATATAAGGAGTTCCACTCTGGTCTACGTCATTAGATCTACGATAGAAAAAAACCAGCCGAAACGTGTTGCAATCCGGAAGTATGATTTTCAGCACAGAAATTCTCTGTTATTCGTTCAAAATAACTTTTCAAACTTTGGCCATTATTAGCATGAGAATCCATCTCTTTAACACTGTAAACAACTCTGAATACATGAAACACCATTGTACCCCCCCTTTAACAAAATTGGCAATTACGTAAAAAAGTATGGTAATCGCAACTAGGAGAATATATGTGATGCGATCTGGGAAAACCCACCACATGACATATTACAGGTTTTGATACCATATTAAAGCTGTTTTCAAGCCCTTTCCAAATCTGTTTTTATTTATTTTATCGTTTGTCTGTAACAAAAGTTATGGTCATCTGAAGTCGGCTGATCGCTATAATTTTCAGAAACAGAATTTTGAGAAAAGCAGATTTAATTAACTGTCCCGTCCTTCTAGCGGGACGACTGGCACTCTTTTTTTATTAGCTTTTTTCATATTACATATTTTAGTAATGAACATAGATTAGGTATCATTCGAAAACTTATGAACTCAAAATTCATCCTGTGAAAACCGTTTTGAAATTAGACGATTGAGAGGCGAGCAAGATCTTTTAAGCAAGCAGCTTCAGACTCTGTTGTTCTCTTGTGCTCTGCTCCGCATCACACAATAACGTTAGATAAAAATAAATAAATAAAAACTTGCGTGCCCTTGTTTACACAGGACTGGCGGGACCTTTCTGGTAGGCATATGTGGTTTATTTTGATATGTGAACTGTCTTTGTAGTGTTAAGAGAAGGAGAGCTGTGCGCGATTAAGTTTTTTTGCACCTCCGCTCCGCCGTGCGTGCAGTTCTTAAAGAGAAAGACAGTCTTTTCAGCTTGCCACTATAAATCGCCATTTTTTCTGCACTAAACTAGCGAATTTTCCTAAGATGTATTCAGAGATGATAGACAAGATGTTATAGAATAATAATTTAATGAAAACCCAATTTTGACAAAAAAACTGACATTCGATCTATTTTTAGACCTTACTGAAAACGTGCCAGCGCGACATCTGACGGGTTTTCCCAGATCACATCACATATTGCATACTGTATACTGCAAGTTTAGTATTATACTGAATATTGTATAGTATTGAATCTCAGTATATTCAGCACTTGCATACTATAAAAATGCAGAAGTCCAAATTAGGGATGTCAATTTTCACAAATTCCCATGATCGATCGTCGTTTAAATTAACGATCAATTAATCGATTAATCGTTAGCCTTAATACTACAATATGCGTCTGCAGTGGCATGGCCAACAGCGTGACAGGGTCTGCAAATCCTGCTCAAAACGTGATGTTCCTCACCAAATGAATGAGAATGGTTTTTAATCTAAATAAAGGGCTAGTAGGATTGCAAAGACGATGACGCAAAGACGAACGGCGGCAAAGTCGAATTTCCCACGGAAACCAACCCGATCACTCAAATTAGAAAACATTATTACAAGCTTACAGTTGTGAATACAGCTAAGGAGGTAAGTGGACCTTAAAATTAATTAAGATTTTATTAACTGCGTGTAAAAAAAAAACATTTACATATACTTTAAAAATATAGAATATAAAAATATAGAATATAAAAAAAATACTTTTAAGATTTATATACTTGCATACTACAAGTGAATATATATTGTATACAATTAAGCACACTTCTTTTTTACAAGGGTAGTTAGCACAAGTTTTCGTCCTTTTAAAAGGTCAAATGAAGTCAATATAAATAAAACTTAAACGTGTCAAATCAGTATATGTACAAATAGCTTAGAACAAGAGCCCATGTTTTTGTGCACTGGAAGTTCAAACATCATTAACGCCTAATAAAAACGGGACTATTTTCAACACATTAAATTCATTTTCCACATAGATGTGACGGCCACGTTTTGCCAAAACATTCTGAGAATTTCACCCAAAAAAAAATGTAATGGACAGATGATGTAGGACAAGTCAGAGTAAGTGGTGCATGCTTTCATCACATGTAAATGAGAAGATGAAGAGCCTCCTCGAGCAGAACAAACTAGGACAGTCTCAAAATTCATTCAAAGAGGGTCACTTAATTATGCAAGCCGCACTACGATAAAAGCTTCCACGGGAGGACCAGATGCATCAAAAGATGAGAGAAGATTTGATGTGCGGGGCTCAAGAGGCCAGAGGAACACAGAACGAGATTAACCAGATACAAGGAATAAAAGTTGACAAAAGTAATGGCAAGAAATGGTTTCGAGGCACACTTATATTGTGTTATTTATTCGTGTACTCCATTTATTTGTTTGTCTGCTGTTTCTTTTTTGTTTACTACGAACCGATAGTTCCTCACTCACAAGAAAGATGATGTTTTTCATAAGCTTTCAAAGACTTTCTGGGTTGCACACAGTACGTTACCGCAAGACTTTCTGCTATTTGTGCATGTTAATTATTTGAGCTGACACCCCCCGGCAATAAGCCACTGCTAATATTAAGATCAGCTGGTGCTAATTCAAATTCAATTGCAGTTTTGTTCGTGTGCCTACCGAATTTTATGTCTGACCTCCCCTGACCTCCCAGGGTAAGCCATGACATGTGTTGACGGTGGCTCATTTAAGAGAAAAAATAATCAAAATATTTCATTGAAAATCAGCATTGATGCTAATGAAATCTGTCTCACGGGGACAGTAATTGGGAGGTTCTGGAAGGTAGCGGCTGACTGTCCTCGACCAGAAAGCGCCCCCATCAAGTAGACTCTGCTCCCACGCCGTCTGTTTATGTATACATTTTTGCTGGAGCCCACTTTATGTCGAAGAGCGAGATATGATCCGCGTGCTTTATTATATCTCTGAGGTACAAATTTCTGCATCTCTTATTCAAGCAACTGCAGGATCCGAATATCCTCCTATTCACAGGAGAGCGAAGCTTCACAACACAGCTCTACATTCTGCCGGCGGGCGAAGCCAGAAGCTGCTTTACAAACAGGCAGCATGTTTAATATTCATCGCTCTTGGGAAGCTCTGGGAAAAGATAAAGTGAAATGTCAAAGGGTAATGAATGCCCCGAACAGGACTACACAGAGGTGTGGTGTCTCAGGGAACTTATACCTCAAACTTTATGGAGTCTGACCGTCTGGTTTGGTTAAAATGCAGAAATAAATCCAAGAATGGCCTTAAGTTGATGGATCAATGAAATTTTACACATAAGCCTTGTGAAAATGGTCGGAACATAGCATGAAGCGTTATATAAAATGAATCAAGCCTTTAATTCATCAGCGGTGAGCAGAGATTGAGAATTTCTCACCTTATGCCCTCACAATGTGCTTGAGCTACCAGGTTACAAAGAGCAAACGAGTCTCAAAAGTCTCAGGCAAACAGATATTACTCCATTCATTCATGTCCCCTGGTCCTGAGCATTTTCTAGCTTAATAGGGTCATTACTGTATGTCAGTGTGCGTCTAAGAAACTAGGCAATGCAATGAACAAATTGCTATCAGGTTCATAGGGTGTCCTGGGGTGTCTTGATTCAAAACCCTGAGAATCAGTTATAGTAACAGTGATGCTTGCCTTAACAAAACACACTATTAAGTGGCAAAAACTGAAACACTAAAATATAGTTCACTTGGAAAGACTAGCAAGCAAGGGTCAGCAGAGGTCAGCATCAGAGCTCAGCTCATTCCTGTAAGAGAATTGTATAGGCTATATATATTGGGTATCTGCAAGGTTTTTAAAATAACATTTAAGACCTTTTAAAATGATACAGTTAAGACCTTTCTTATACCATTTAAGATATTTAAGACTTTTTATGACCTTAAATTTGATCAAACTAAATGTAAGACTTCTTAAGGACCTGCGGGGGACCCTGGTCATGATTAACCCATTATCATGTTGGAACACAATGGCTCAGTTTTCTTTTTTCTTTTTTTCTTTCTCCACAATGAAACAATGAGGACAATTTAAACAGGTGTACATATTTTATAACCATAAGAAATAATGTTCCGCTTACATAAAAGTACCCCCTATCTGGAATGGTTTTGCTTCATTAAAACTATAAAACTGTGATTAGAATTTAATTGGATCGCATTTATTAATAAAATTTGCAATATAAGTTATTGTTTAAAAAAAACTTTCTCTTTCTCTTCTTAAATACTTACAGAACATTACAACCTGTGAAAGACAAACAAGCTCAGGTGTCTCATTAAATGAAGACGCTATTTGGTGAGTCTTTTTCTCACAGTCTCGATTTTGTTTTTGTTTTGTTTTTTGTTGGGAAGTGCATCACTATAATAATGGCCACTTAAAATTAATGATAATCCTGAATGATAATCAAAATAATATCAGTAAATAACACATTTCTAATTTGATGTTGTTGAAGAAGGTAAATATGTTATGCACTCTACACAGTAACACTCTAACCATACTTTTGAATAGAAGTGTATAAAACTTATTTTTCATAATACTTTTAGCTGCCTATCAACAAATAAAAATGTGCTTTTCAATGCATCCGATTTATCTATAAACAAATATAAAACTTAGAGAGAACTGAAGCTGTGAAAGATCAGATAATTAACACGTATAGCCCCATACATCTGACTTCCCATTCTAGTGCGGAGCATCATTTAGTATTTAAAGTGCTCCAGAAGGCCTAACAGTGAGTCACTTCAACAGGGTTTAAACAAGAAACCCTAAAGAGACAAAGAAATAAATTAACAAGAATCCTGGAATGCAAAGAGTCAGGCAGCTCAGAACAGCACAAGCACAAAACGGAACAAAGAACAAAGATGAACTGAAGCATTCTGACCATGGAGGACACAGTTATGTACTAGCGTGTGAATTCCTCTGTGAGTACATGCATAACATGGTTGTAGGACAAAAGGGTTTTGTCTTTATCTGTCCTTGTTACGTACAGCTGGAATCAATACTCCTCTGTTTGTCTCGAATGGCCAATAACAACAATTCCTTAAGCTTTTCTGCACAGGTTAGAACATTCCTCGGGCGAATGGAGAGACGCAAGAACCATCAGAGGAGAGGAGAGGAGAGGAGAGGAGAGGAGAGGAGAGGAGAGGAGAGGAGAGGAGAGGAGAGGAGAGGAGAGGAGAGGAGATGGAGATGGAGATGGAGATGGAGATGGAGGGAAGGAGAGATGGCAGAGGAGAGATGGCAGAGGAGATGGAGGGAAGGGGTGATGGCAGTCACATCAGAAGAGCGTGTGGCAGATTGTGAGGATTTAAGGATTTCAGAGGAAGGATTGCAAGCTGTGCGTGGGGATCTGTGAGGAGACTGAGACCAGATGGTTGTGATTCTGGCACAATTATCCCCCTCTATTGTTACTGATCTCCATCATTCTGTCTCTCCCCGCTCATCTCTCCCTCTGCCAACAGCCCAGAGTCACCTAATAAAAAAATCTTTAAAGTGACTTAAAAAAGCATTGAACGCTGAACTGCACGTGAGGATGTGTGTGTGCATGACCTTTAATCTATAGCAAGAAATTATGAATGTTTTTCTCATTTACTACAGTAATATTTGCTGCTTAAAAACATTTTAAAGGGTTGGTTCACCCAAAAATTTAAAATTACCCCATGATTTACTACCAGGCTAGGTGTATATGACTTTCTTCTTTCAGACTTATACAATCAGAGATTATAATAAAAAATGTCACTTAAAAAAATTATAATCCTGAAAGATAATCAGAATAATAACATCATAATATCACATCAGTTAATAACGTAATACATTTCTAATTTGATGTTGTTGATGATGGTACGTGTGTGTGTGTGTGTGTGTGTGTGTGTGTGTGTGTGTGTGTGTGTGTGTGTGTGTGTGTGTGTGTGTGTGTGTGTGTGTGTGTGTGTGTGTTTTTAGACATTTCATAGAAATCAATGGGGGTCAATTTGACCAAAACAATCTATGTAACCAAACATTGTACAGCTTTTTCACTTCTTGACAAGTAAAAGTCACACAAATTCAAGAATAAATACATTTTTCTTTCTCCAGTGTTTCAAGCAGTTTAAAAATAGCTATGTAAAACACAAAATAGCAATGTGACATGTTCAAAGTGAAACATTGGGAATTGACTGGATTGCATCATGCTGCGATATTATTGGTTAATATTATTTTTCCACACCCACACTGTCTTGATTGCACAAGCCAGAATGTAATTTCACAGACGTAAAAAGTTATTGCATTTCCATGAAATAATTTGCATCAAACAAGTTGATCTACGGAATAAAGTGCACTGATGAATCATCCGTCAGCAAGACCTGGGACTTTTATTGAAAAACTAGATACTGTCAATTCTGATTTCACGTTGACTTACAGAGCTCTCCGCAGAATGATGCAAGCAGGAGCAGATGGCCAAACACAGACCCTGCTAAACCTGAGAGACATTGAGTTTCCTCTGAAAAGATTTTATCAGCATCGACATTTGTTGCTCCTGCAAGACACGGTCTTAAGGACGGAAACACATTAAGAAATATGCTGAAGCGAAAGGATTCAACGACTAGAAACAGCACCTCAATGTTGCCTGCAGACTCCCGTTTCTCTGCGGAGTTCGTGTGGCCTCTCGTTACCACCTTTAATGTCACCATCTACTTTTACAGCTGCCATCATCTCGTGTTATTTCTGTTTTTCAGGTAAAGCAGACATCATTTTGGTGTTTTCATTCAGAGAGTAACCTTCTAGCATCCAGCGCCGCCGTTCCCAAGAGCTTTGATGAAATATCACAATAACACATAACACAGGGGGCAACGGGATTATGGGACATGTAAACAGGCAGTTTTCAGCAGGAGACGTAGTCAATGTAAAAATAGAGCATGACAGCATGAAGGCTTTTTTTTTCTCCGTCAAATATAAGTTGTGCTCTTTGAAGTGCTCTGGTATAGAGGAACCTGAGGCAGTTCATTGTAATTATTTAACACTTAGGCCCACCAGACTGTAGCCGGTGATGTATTTTTCATGTTTTCATGACAAATTATGCCGCAGACGTAGGGTAAAAAAAAGGGTAGGATAAAAAAAAGACACAGAAAGACTCATTTATTCCAGTATCTTTTCTCTCCTTTTGTAACGGCTTAATTAAACATATTTATTCTTCAAAGTCAAAGTAATTATTTGTTTTTGCATATTCTAAATGCAAAATGTGCTTTGGATTCTTGCTATCTGCCTCTTGTTTGTGTCTTTTCCCCATCAATAAGTCACAATGAGAATACTAACAGACTTATCAATAATATCCACATTTTCAGTGCAGTCATATTTCCATGTGATACAATATATGTTAAAACCGTATTGAGCTAATAAACTGAGAATCATGTCTTCACCAAATGAAACATTACAAACCATACAAAATCTCTAGTCCAAAAATTCTTATTCAAGATGTTTGTTGGCATGCAGCATCCTGCTTTCCCTCAGCCAGTTTTACACTTCACACTTTTGCTGACTCACTTTCACACTCCAGCAATCAAAGCCAAAGTTCAAAACAGCACATGTCCAGCATGTCTGGCGCAGCTATAGAAATGACATGGCTTGTCTCATCCAACTGGGCAGAAAACTGAGCCCAAGAGGAAAGGCGGGAGCTTTTGAGTGTTTTAGAGAAGCATGTGCCAAGAAAACTGCGAGTCCTTCTGAAGGCCAAAACCTTCCTGTCTACACCTGATCTGCAAAGATTGCTCATATGTGTAATGGAAAATGTCTCAACTTTTTCAGAATCAAAAAATAGTGTTCCAGCTCTAAAATCTGATTTGATGAGCCGCGTTCAAAGCCGTTTCATGATATACACACATCTGCTGAATTGATTACAAGTGTGTCTGCTACCATACCATTAAAAGCACTCAAACACATGGCATTGACTATCTTATCGCTTTAAAAAACTCAAATGACAGTCATTAAAAAGTGTTTTTAATGACAAGTTGGGTGCTAAGACACAGTTTGTTTGTTTATAGTTTAACGCCATGCCAGCTACCTTGGCTATATTCATGGTGAGAAAGAGATAAAAAAAGAATGATTAAAATAGGTTTTTAAATTTAATCTTATAGAGAACTTCTAAAGCTAGATCTGGTCTTCATTAAATATATTTTCATAAGTCAACTGAAAAACAACAAATTCTAACAGAGTTCAAACTATCACACTCTATTAAAATATTAATAAATATTTTGGCATGATAAAATTCGATTTTTTTTTGAATTTTTTTAGAAAAAACTAATAAAATTCTGGCATGAGGAGCATAAAGGAGGATCGTCACCTGTTAACAGAAACATACGAGTTAGTCTGGAGTGCTATATTCGACAGCGTGTATCGCAGCGATTTTCAAAATGCACACGCTAAGACAAAGTGCCTTCTCCTTTTTGCCACGACAATTATAACAAGCCCAACATGTGTATTTCCTTATAAGTCACTTAGTAAGAAACTGTCAAGAATTACAAGAAGAGAACTGTAAATGCAAAAAGACTTAAGGCAATCCTGTGTCATAAAGCACTGAAGTAAAGTCAACTGCTGGGGTTTGCCCTGTAGCATTAAGAGCTCTGGGGAAATCTCAGAGCAATGTGACAGCTCAACAATCCCCTACTCTCTCATTGTGCGGAGTTAATTTACAGGCACAATGTTATGCCGATTATACTTAATGAAACAGAAAAGAAAGGTCGTGTAAATTCCATAAACTATATATTTTTATTGATGAAAGATTATAAAATAATGATTAGTTAAAGCTAAAATGCACAATAATTCTCATGTAAACACGATTTTCCTAAATTTTTAGGTTTTCGAATGAGTTATCACCAATTTGTTATGCATGCAAGCACACTCAATGATGCTGTAAAGTCAACATGAAGTCAAATAAAATGAGTAACCCAAAGTAAGCCCAGAGATTTCCATACACTTGCATTAAGAATAAAGGTGAAGACATTTACTGTGGATTACGGATTTTTGTGGAGGAAATAGGTATCTACACGATCTGGAATTTCACGTAAGAGCGAACGTTTTCTCAACGGGTTCACGTTGGTCTTCTCTTCTAATGGTCACACATCTTCACGTGATGCGAATTCACATGTCAGAGTTGACTGCAGCGAAATTCGCATGAGCTTATGTTTCTGGTCTCCCGCATTCGCATGGAAGCCAATGGAACGAAACGTGTAGTGTGACCACTCCTCAATGCTGCAGACTATAAAACTTTCTAAAGCTGTCAAAGCCATTGCCTTGTGGTTCATTTCCCCATTACCCTTCCACTCTCTACTATTGAATCAATAAGATTGCAGAAAATACAATTGAAAAGAAAACCAAGCCATTAATCCAACCCTCCTATCTCAGAAGACAAGTTGGGAATGTGTAAGTGTTTGTGTGTGTAAGAAAAATTGTGTGGCTAATGACCACCCTGCCCTATAATTCAGCAATGAAGACATTCTCTCTGGTCAGCGAGAGGGAGGTGTTCAGGGCAGATGGGTTAAAGAAAGAGCAGCAGCACCTTCAGTACGGAGTCAATGCTTCGTCCCTGTGCTCCTCTTCAAACTGCCAAACACACTGCGAATCAATGTGCAGCACGGTCCCGTAAGGACAGATTATAGAAGCATGAAATACAAGGGAAGGAGTAATGCAGAGAGCGCGAGACCTGTCTGCGTCTTACAGAGGGAGATATTTTCTAATCATCAAGTACTGGAAGCCCTGAATGACGTGATTCTCGAAGACATTTGTCTGTCAATGATTTCAAAGGAAGCATATGTCTGGATCTTTCTGTCATGTCAAATTGCTTCACATTTAAATGTCTTGACAGGTCTCTGATTCCTCAGGGGGCAAGCCAGACTATCTGCTGAGAGTCTAGGCATAGTCCAGTAGCCAAAAGGCCGAGTGTGAGGCCGAGTTTGACATCCTGAGCTTTAACTATATGTTTTTCTGAAATATTTTTTCCATTGTAATGCACATTTTTCCCAGTCAAAAACATGCTTTCTTCTCGCATCAGCTCTCTTAGCCACGGGAGATGTTTTCCCTTCAGCTTGACCCGTGACAACTGACAAGCTAAATTAAATGTTGTCTCCACTCTTTTTCTCACCTATGCCAACATTCTTATTCTTTCACGCCCCTAAAAGCCAGGAGTAAGTGTGTGAGCATGCACTCACGGATCCCTGGTGTCCTCTTGCTATCTAGCATTAAAGACCCATCACAGCGTTGTGTCATATCTCCTTGTTTGCCCTCTGCAGGAGCTGTAACTATCACTGGTCTCCGTCTCTTGGACCCTCTGGACACTAGCGGTATTAAAACGACAGAGATCTTCTGAGAGATCCTGGGTTTGTCCTACTTGCATCACAGGCAAATGGAGGAAACCTTACTGTGGTTCAAAACAACCTTGCCATGGGCTCAAGTCCCATGCATCTGCCTCAGAGACGGAGCTGTGACCTTCTCATTTTAGTGAGACACTTTTTTATGTTCGTAAAAAAAGGAACCAATGAAAACCCCCATAGGAAGGAAATTTTACAAAGGAGATCTTTTTAATAGTAACTGTTTCTCCTAGTTAGAAATGAGAGCCAATAGACATGTTTACTTAAAGTAATAGTTCACTCAAACAAGATAGTGAGTAAATGATTACTTTTCATTTTTGGCTGAACTATCCCTTTAAGGGCAAGATTTACTAAACAAATTAACAAATTAGCGTGAGCGCGCTATCCTGAGATATAGACTCTTTAGACCCCAGATATGCTTCCTCTAGAGTTTCAGAAGACATGTCAACATGGTTAAAAACTCCTGAACTATGGGAAAAATCTGCAAAAATTTACAAGAAAGAAAAGTTATATTTTAAGAACTGAAATATTTCTCTCCAGTTTCTTTTCCCAAGACCAAATTATGTAAACTATGCTATTTATAGCTCTATATACAGGACGCTCCACCCACCTACAAAAACAAATTCAAACAAATCCCATCATTATAGCTACTCTAAAAAACAACCATCAAATTTGCCTATTTTTTGGAACTTCAAATAAAGCAAACAAATAAAATCCAGAAATGTCAGTAAACTGGATAGAAATATTCTAAAAGATAATGCAGCAACATGAGATAAATACTAAACACAACGTTATTTACAATACCATATGTGTCTTTTATCATTGTACACTGTAGAATATTTTGATGAACAGCAAATTGCACTCTGCACTAGTTGGGTCTTGGCTACAGATTACATTTAACAGTGTTGTTATACTATTAGTGTTTTTAAAGATTACCTTTAAGTGAGCACTAGATGATGGTAAAGGGAAATAAAAATAGATGAAATTGAGAATTAACAACTAAATATTAGGGGTGTGCCAAAAAAATCGATTCACAGAAGAATCTAGATTCTCATTGGCAACGATTCAGAATCGATCTGAAATGTCCAAGAATCGATTTAATAAATAAATAAAATCAGCTGGCTGTTCGCCTCCATTTTTGTAACTAGCCTATACGGGACGTGAGCGGCAAATCACTAAAACAAAAAGGAAGCAAATGGATGAGAGGGAGATCTTTCATTCCTACCATTTGCATGTGTTTTAAGTCCTGTCAGTTTAACAGGGCGCGCTTGACAGGGCATAAGAACAAGCAGAGAGAGAGAGCCGGCCGCGCGCGCGCACTCACCCGAGCGCTGTCTTCTCTCTCTCTCTCCCTCGCGCATATGAATCAAAATCATTTAATACGATGGTGTCGGGAAAAAAACTCTCCAGTGATGAAATGGTTTCTGTGTTGACAAATCTTGTGCGATATCCTAAACTGCCGAATGCATTGCTTGTTTTTTCTGTTTACATTTCATTGTGAATGCTGCTACGTCAGAGCGGCCAAAGCGTCAACAAGATTCCCCGTACTTTTTGACAAGCGTCCTTGACAGGGCGGCCATAGCGTTTTTGCAGCTCAAGTCGGCGGCGGTGTGAACGTACAGTCAGCCGCCAGCTGCAGACCAACGCACACTGCAGTGCTTCACGAAACTCCCTGCCAACTCCGAGAGGGCAAAAAAAAAAAAAAAATAACTCGGTCTATCGCTGCTTCATCGCCAGGTAGCTTAGGGGTAGGACTATTATTCATTTTGAAAGAAGCACTTTATTTTCATAACTTGTTATTCTTTAAGTTACTGTGTCTGACTGAGAAATATAGATGTTTTTTTGTCTTCACCGGTTGTGTTCTATGATATATTGTGGTAAACTGCATCTATTTTCAACCATTTTGTATTATGAAGAAGCACTTTTGTTTTGTTCCAACTTATTTTATAGCTAGATACTAATGAGTAGCAATTGAGAACCAGACAATGTTTTGGATAAAAGGCACTTCCCTGAGAATTGAACTTAATAAGTGTGAAAAAGACACTTTAAAGTCTCCGTTTGTCATTCTGTATAGCAAAGCAGATGAGAGTAGATCATGATCAGAAACCCGATTAGAAATCATTATGGATAAAATCGAATCGAATCGTTTTGAATCGAAAATCTTTTTGAATCGAAAATCGATTTTGAATCGAATCGTGGCCTCAAGAATCGGAATCGAATCGAATCGTGAGATGGTAAAAGATTCCCACCCCTACTAAATATACACACCATATAATATTTAGGAATAATAATGATATATCATGCATCCCTAATTCAAAATTAACACAGTTGATTCGTTAAAAAAATAGGTTTTACATCAACTAAAATAAAATAAATTATTTAAAATAAGCTGAACTGATCACACTCCAAGTCTCCTGAGCTATGAAAAAGCAGCATCTGAGAAATTAAAACTTACACTGATCCTAACAGGGTGCTCAAACTCCTTTAAGACTCTTTTGTATCTTAAAATAATTATTTTTAAGAAAATGGACCAAATAACGAGTGAAAGAAGAAGAGAGGAGGTGTAAATCTTAATTTGCTCGGCAAGGAATGTGTTTCTGTTTTTCTCAGCTCAATGTGACACCAGGAGTGGCGGCAGATATATGATAATGTCTTCACGGAGAGAAGATGCATGAAATGAAAGTACAAAGCTGTGAACGATATTCTAATGGACTCTCGGGGTTTTATTTGTTGTTCGGAATGTTTTCACACCTTTAGTCCCATTTAAAGGAAACGCACACATATGGAATTCCATCAGTCTTGTCTCCCTCCTTCCCTGCTGTCTGCAGTCGTCTTTACCTCCCAGATGATCATTTGCACCAGAGTCCCATTAGGGATGTTTGAACACAGCAGTCCATCTTTGCTATTTACCAACCTGCTTCCATCATCTAACGCACAGCAGAGGCAAGAGTTGGACCATTAGCACTAAGACGGGGAACCCCAATGGCCAGAAACAGGACCACATGCCTGGTACAACCACACAGCTCAGCAATACACACCATACAGCCGACCTACAAATGAATTCTGAGAGAGCACATTAATGGGCTGCAAGCTGTAGGGGTTCAGGAGAATGTAGTGGCAAGTTAAAACACCCTCCTCAAAAGTTTCAGAGTCCAGAGTGTGTCTGTGCAAAAAACACATTTTGGATGTTTATGCTTCAAAGCCAAAGATGATTTACCAGGACTCCCAACCTTCGCACTGATGCATGTCCCTGAAAAGGAGCTTTGCGGATGTTCCTAAAAACTGCTAAGGCTGTAGAAATGACAATAAATGAAAAAAACATCTACAGATATATAGAGCATCTGATTTAGAAAGTGGTGTTCTGTAAGGCCACTTACATTAGTCATATCCTCTGGAACCTTGATCTTTAATAAGTCTAGATGATGTCACACCATTCAGAACGCTTAGAGAATTAGACGGCATTCGTGTGAGACCTCTGACGGAGTACCTATTAATTATGTATTTATGCTTTATCAGTGCCCATGGGGCAAACCTGGCTCCCTAGTTTTATTTTCTAACATGTTTATTTGTGCAAAAGCACTTAAGTTGTTTGAAAATGGCCCTCTTTTGTTCTTCTCTATAATAAATTCATACCTTAAATGGAAGATAAACAACCACATACAGTCGAGGCTCATGATAGTGAATTCAGGGTAATGTATCATTTCATGCAGATTTTCTGCCGAGACCCTCCGAGATGCACAATAATTCATGGCGAAGTGCATTTTATTCTTTGTTCTTTTTTTTGGGGGGGGGGGGATCGTTGATGCAAGTATAAACATTTAAAGTTACAACATATTCCACTCCTAGTCCTTTGGAGAAATATCTTCAGTAGAGGAATTAGAGAAGGTTTTAGCAGCCCAAAGGGAAATATTTCGGCAGCATGACAAACAGCATTCTGCAGTATATGAACCTCTGAAGAATTTTTTTTTTTCCATTTAGCAGAGGTCAGCTGGACTCTGTGCCTGTCAATAAATATCGATGTTTCAAAATTACAGCACTCTTTGGTTCTCCGGCATCTTTGTTGTTTCTACCGAATAACTATCAATAAATGTAAAGTTGAGTTATTGTTAATGTTCTCACCGGAAAAAAATAATGGTTATCAAAATGCTGCAGAAGCCTTTTGTCTCACAAAAGAATCAAGCTCTGCCTGTCAAAGTTGAGGCGTGCCTGTCGACTCCTTTTCAACCTCGTTTCATCTTTCTCCAGCAATCTAAAAAAAAAAAGCGGCTTTCAAACAGGAAATGGAGCTTTCAGTCCTGAAAAGCTGTCAGGCAAGAACACATAGTTGCACCTTTTCAGTCTCACCTGCTTTGCTGAACCTCAAGCGATGTCATTCGACAGATGCATCATTTTCAAAGCGCACTTAAGAAGACTGGGTTCAGCCTAAAAAACACTGTGCTCTCCAGGTCTGTCTGCGTGCTATCTGATCTGACTTCATGGCTTTTATAAGATTACTGCCCAGCCGTTCTTCATTATAGACCATTATCAGTATTGATAAGGTGAAAATAAAGTGCACTTAGCTCACAGATTTTCTGTTTATCGGCCCATTCTCGGCTCAAACCGCAGAGGACTGACAGGATCTTAACAGAATCTTGCTTTGGCTTCGGTGTCGTGCATTGCTCCATTCGTTTGCCGGACGTATCCGATATTAAAAGAAGAAGGTTTTGAGTTTTTTGGCTCACTCAAAGCAGGCGGAGTCAATTCACTCAAGCTGCACCATTTAGCTTTGGTCTGCTGCCAAGCAGGCGTGCCGGACGGATACGTCTGCGCTTCATGTGTGATTTTCTGCGGATGTTTCAGAGCTGCTGATTGAATCAGAGTTCTCCTTTATTAAATCATAGCACCACAGCAATTGATGCAGCCATTCAAAACTATCTCTTCTTTAATGTACAGATGGCTTCGTTTACTGTGCTGAAAAAGGCACGGCTGTACTGCGCTCAGCAGAAGTTGCTCGGTTGTTCTGAGGTAGTCTAGGGGTTTAGACGCAAGTCAAAGACAAACACTGAATATCGGACAACTTTTTTCGTTTTTTGCGAGAGGGAATGATTCAATTTCGAGATAAAATTATAAATGAAAGTACAGTCTCACAGGCTTTGCCAGATGCATCTTTATCTTGCTCGATTTCGCAAGATAGAGCACTAGGGAACTACTCTGCTGAAACATCTAAGGTTTATACAAGACTTAAACAAACGACTACATCTACTTCCAAATAATCTATAGAAAAACTTGAGTGAGTTATTTTAAGAGCTGCCACACGGCTTCTTCGTTTCAGACTGGCAGGAAATAACTCTTCATTAGTAAAACATTTTACATACTGAGACCTGACCGTTGCAGACATCACCAAACACAAGATAAGGAGGCTTCACCAGCCACTCGAGTCTCCAGAGAGTAAACTTGGGTGTTGGGCCTTTTTCAAAAAGAACATTATTAGAGGTTCTTTATAGGAAATGCTTTAAGGCTTTAAGATCTGCCTAGAACGAAGAGAAACAACACAGAGACGCATGCTGAGAACAATTATTATAAGCTCCCGTGGCGACTACTTGCAATTCCCATCAAAAGATGCCATCAAAGCATTCGGTTTACTAGCACAAAATAATGAAGAAGTATTAACCGCGCCTCACGGGGTTCAGATCACACAACACTCCCGATAGAAAGAAGCCTTCCTCTGCACCAAAGCAGCCTGTGTTTTGAAATTGGTCACTCTGAAACACACCGTCAGCCTCATCAGAAATGTGACCACAAAGCAATCCGGGGATTTGGAAGGTGAAGTTACAACGGCAGCTGTTAAGAATGTATTGTTACCAGAGAAAAACATACACAAAATTACCTGAAGGTAAGAGGACCCTAACCCCGCCCTCAACCGCTGTTGTGTAGTCAGAGGATTGATTTGCATTTAAATAAGCCAGGCTTATGCTTGTATTGTGGCACTCATCCGTGCTACGGTAAACAGGCTTGCTATGTAATGCCACCAGACTCCAGACCTGTCAATACAGGTGTGTGATTGTCCGCGGCACAAACTTCCTGCAGACACAGAAACCCTTATCAGATCAAGCGTTTCACTTCCAGCAACATAAATCTGTGCAGAATTTACCAGGCCTGCTTTAAGTCTATCTCTCAGAGTCTGTCAGGACTACAACCAAACAACTGCTATGCGACGCAAATATGTGGCAGCGTCACATTGATTCATAGCTGCAATATAGTGCGAGAATAAAATGATGCTGATGTTTTTTTAAACTACCCCCTTCAGCAAATTAGAGAGAGAAATAAATGATCAAATGATTGATTGTGCAGACTGAGGAAAAATAAGCTCATATACACACACACACACAGACAAACAGCCACCCACATACAGAGCAGGGAGCCTCACACAAACACACAGGATTGCTGATATAGTACACAAACATGTCAAGAAATTACTTTGTTATTACCTGCTTAGATCCCATTAGGCCTGTCAATGCTTCAGTGTGGGTGAGGAGAAAGAAACTGTGATAAAAAGTGTTAAGTGACATTTCAGAAAATCTGACGGCCTTCAAGCTTTAATGTGATCCAATTAACCCGGAGACAAGTAGAGCAGCACTTCTGCACTGGTAACCGTCAGGTTAAGAGATGTACGTGAGATACAACCACTGATGAAATGTAAAAGTCTTATTTTCTTGGCCCCGTAACAAATAGGCTTTCCTGACAGCCAGGTTTTTTCTTTTGTTTTACGAGTATTGTCCATGCATCCCGGTCGGTATCTGTGGAAATGCCCTCGGAATGATGGCGAGCCAGCAAAAATAACATAAAGCTCTTTCTATCTCTGCCGTCTCTCTGAGTTGTGATTTTCTCTTCACTTATTTATGGGCTAATCCGTCTCTGTCCGACTCAAATCAAATTGCATAAAAAACAAATAGAGGAGAGAGCAGATGGAGGCTGACCCCCATCCACAGGGGCCGAGCCGAAGTCGGGAACGCGCTCCGCCTCATTCCCAGGCTGACCCGGCCCGAGTCGAGCCATCGCACTCAAACGGACAGCAAGAAGGATGAGACCAGCTGGGAGAAAATTGGTGTTTACCTGGGTGCTTCACAGCGCAGATTACACTTAAATACCACATTGCCGGCTGAAGCTTAAATGCGGATTTGAAGCAATGGAAGGTTCAGAGATGTGTAAAATAAAAGAAACAGGTGGGAGAAAATTTAAGCTTCTACAAACAGAAAAAAGATATACAGCCCTGCATCTGTAATGCCTGGACAAGCTGTCCTTGAAAGCACAAACGAACACCATGATACCTTTCAGAACCTTCAGTATGAGCAGAATAAATACAATCTTATCATTCCTTCTATGTTCAAGGCTCAAAAATAAGGACTGCCTGGCCTGGGGTCAGCGTGAAAGCCGCTCAGGACAGTTGATAGGATCAACACTGGCCAGAACGGTCCAGTGCTGCGTAGTCATGCAAATTTATCATTTGCTCATTGCTTTTAAATCTTGCCTGTGTAAAAAATAAAAAGATTTTAAATCATTTATGCACAAGAAGGCACGAAAAATAACTCAATTTGGTACTCGCGCACTCTGAGATGGTTTTCTGTGCACACAAAGCCACCTCTTAGACTGTGCAAGTGAGTTCTCTTTTGTGTCTTATTGCGGTTCAATGAACAAATAAACACATGTCAAGATGCCCATCTTGGCATATCCTTGCAAACAGTCAGTTATGTCTTCGGTGAACATAAATAGCTGGGATAAAATCAGATATCTGACAGCAGCCTATATACTTACTGCTGTCTTTGTTTTTAATGTTGATCACACAACAAAGAAAAAGAGAAAATCACTCACTGCTCTTGGCTGAATCTCTTTTGCAACTTCAATAAGAATAAGTGTATTTAATTAATACAGTGAAGACTATGCAGTGTTATTTTACATCTTTTTTGTATCATTGTTCATTGTATTTATTTGTGCTGTTGCTTATCGTTTGTTTATTTGTTCTATTTATTAATGATTTGTGAAATGTCTGTAATATCTACAATTTTGGTTTCGTAACAACAAGGTTAAACAGGTCAAAAACTATGAAAACAATAACTTTTTTTGTGCAGAGCGAGTAAAAATCGGAACCACTGACCCGACAAAAAAATCCTATTGTTAAGTCTGGTATGTCCATAAAGTAGTTTAACCAAAGGAAAAAGAGCACTGACTAAACAAAGGTGCTCGGTTTCTAGCATTATCGAAGTGCCACAGCTGTAAAAATGTAGCCTACATAATACAACCCAAGCCGCTTACAGATAAAAGGCCAAGGTGGCTTGTCAAACAACAGCCGAGATGCCCCCACAGTCCATGTTTTATGAAAGACAAGCTCTGATTACAATATAATTGTTAGCAAGCGTTGACAGCATCTTGTATAACAGCGTGTGGGCTGCACAAAACCATGCAGCGCTACACTGCCCCCACGGCTGCAAGCCACTGCTGACAATGCTGATGGTGTTTATGACACTTAAAGAGGAAACATGATGCCTTCTGCAGCAATCAGGAAGTTGTGGAGTGCGGTGGGCGGGATCTGGGAAATTCAATATTTGCTCAGTTCAACATGCCACGACTATTAAAACGTGTGACAGAGCGAAAGTAAAACAAAACAAAAATTTTAAGAGATGCACTTGTTCCGCCGACCTCTCTTGAGTCTCTTTGAGTGGGTCCGCCCGAGGGTCCCTTTCACGGGGTCTTTGGCTGCTCCTTGTTCGGTGTGAGCTATAAGTGGTGTCTGGGCCAAGCATGAATGAGATTGTCCCCATCGCTGCGGGGGAAGGATCTGCTGCTCCCCCTCACTGCCGGGGAGGCAGCGGGGCCGCAGAGCAGATAAAGGGATCAGATGAAGGGTGTCAGATCGCATCGACTTTTCTTCTCCTTCTGTTTCCCTAGCCACAGCACCACGATTCAACTGTCAAGAGATGCTAAATAAACCCGGCGTTCATTTGTAACACAAGAGTTGGCCATGGTTAACAAAGCGTCCCCGGGGACTGGTACAAACACAAGCATTTGCACCTGATAGCATCTCAGCTCGCCAACGGAACAGTTTTTCTGACGGCAAGTATAAATAACTGTTACTCAGATTAATCTCTCGCATAGCTGGTTGGAAGAAGGCGATCATTCGTTTTATGTATAGTTTCGTAAACCGTTGAAACATTTACAGTTGAGCTGAGATGCTGTAAGGTAACACAAACTTGAAGCATGGATAAGAGCAGGAGGGGGCCTGCAGTATATCAGCAGTGTGTAAACTCAAAGTTCTGAGCCATTGAAGTGCAACACCGTGTGCATATGGCGCAAACACAACTCTGCAGCAAAAATCCTGTCAGTGTTTCCTCTCAGGTCATAAAAAATGATTTTCAGAGTGATGGCAAAGCACGCCCTCTCAAGACTCACACGAGGGAGGTAAAAAAAAAAAAGAAAAAAAAAGAAACAGCCCTGCGAGGCTTAACATCTCGGCACATAGACTCATAAAAGGCAGTAATAAACCCGAAAGCCTCTTGAGATTTGATGTTCATTCGCTCAAGTGTGCATGTGGGAGCCATACCGGAGGCTTTATTGCTGGTTTCAGATTCAAATGAGGAGTTTGGCCCATGCTGGACTTTAAATGTGAGCGTTCAGGGGTTCGTCTTCGGGTTATTTCAAGCTCACACAATCAAATAACACAGAATCTCAGATGAGGGTTGAAGGGTGCAGAAGTCAACGCACTTTAAATGTAAAAGTTTTAGGCTGTGATCTACCTCAAAAGTTTAAATCACCAAGGAAGATGGACAAATAGTTAACAATGGATCCTAACCTTAACAAAAACACTCAAACTTATACACAATCTCTTGTATTTTTAGGTGCAAAATATTTGACAATTGAAAAATGTGCTGTGTGCGAAATACAGTTCATTTTGGGGAGGGGTCAAAATCTGAATTTTGACTTAGAAATTAAACAAATAGGCTACAGTTTATTTTGATAATAATTACATCACTATTATTTTGTCAGTGAAAAACGATCCGGCAATCTGGTGAGCTGCTCAGCCAAAAGCCATTTTTGTTCACGAACATTTTACAGTAGCCTATGCTATCTATCGCCATGTGGAAATATTAGCTCAGACTTGTAAACTTATCACATTTAAAAATCGTGTGAAAACGTATCTTCGCAGAAAGTTTACGTTCTGTGAAGACCTGCGACGTTTTGTTCTGACTCCCTTTGGAAGGCTGCAACTCTCAATTAGAGGTCCCCCCAAACTTCGCACACTGGTCATTTAAGGCAGGGTTAGCTACTGATCACATATTCATTTCTAATGATCTCTACACACGAAATATGAAAAAAAGTTGCAAAGTGAAGACTCCACCGATAAGGACAACGATTGTGATTGCCATAGCCTATAACACAACCGATGGTCGCAAACATGGTCAGTAGGCTACCTAAAACAAGCGACGGGAACTAACCACCACAATAAATACCTCCGAAATACTATAAGACAGTAGACAGGTCGAATTTCAAAGCATTAAAAGATTTTACAAGAACGAAATCCAGTAATTATGTAGGCAGCGCACTTTTCGCTGAGTATAAGTGACTGACAGGTGAATTATGATGCGTAGAGTAGGCTAATGTTGTCTGTAAAAAAAACTCCGTTCACTTACCGAACCCGAGCAGCCCGCAGATCAGCAGAAGCATCCCGGAGCGCATCGCTGGAGTCGATGAGGATCTCTTCAGTAATGTGCTGGTTTACTGAGGCAATGATGCGCGCTCACTGCAGTCCTTCAAAGTTAGGAGCGCTGATTTCTTACAAAAGGTCGGTCTACTCTTTGTGGAGGATCTTTCCTGCTTCTTTTTACGCTTTTTCTTCTGTATTGAACTGATGTAAGTGTTAAATGCAGCCTATACACTGGTCTCGGTCGCTGTGTCTCAACCCCGATGTGCGTTCTCTCACTCTGCCGCTAAGAGCACATCAGTGCCCGGCTCACTCCCAGACAGTTAGCTCCAACTCTCTCACTCTCTCCATCACTCAGTGGCGGATGAGGCAGCCGTAGAGAAGAGAGCACTGAACGGCTTCGCTCCTCCTTCCCCCGTCTCCTCCTCCCAGCTCCTCTAGCAGAGAGTCTGACACAAGTAAGCAGCGTACAGTATGAATTAACGAAATAAATTATCGCTATTCTCAGTTTGGGAAAAGAGAGCTGGGTTGTGGACAACGTCGTCAAAACGCCGTGCCAAACTGAAGCATATTCTGAGGAAGAAATTTTCGTTTTGGGCCAATTTGGGGTTTTCAAGGACTTTCTTACCACAGAGCCTTTGAAATGTTCAGGGACTAGACATTAAAACGTAGTATTAAAACAACCCTACTAACTGCAAAATAATTTTAACTAACCAGACAGAAATTCGCCTTCACGACCGTTGTGATTTTAAATTGTCCTCGTGAGACCTGACGTGCTGAGTTGTAAAAAGGAGGGAAACCCTCATTTCAAAATAGAGTTGGGTGAAAGTACTAGGCTACCCTAAAATACAGTGATTTCCAGAATAAAAGATTCATGCTGCACTTTAACACAAGTTAATACAGGTTTTCGGTACATTTACAGGCTACAAAACATTTAGATTGTTACATTACTTGCCTGTTACCTGATGTTTCTTACCACATACCATTGTGATGGCCCAAACCATAGCATGCAGATGGAAGGGGGAAAAAACTGTGAAGAATTCTGAAAATTAAGGCAAAGAAACGAAAAGAGAAGAACAATTTTCTTACTGCATTTCAGGTTTTATAATGTCAGCTCCAAATTCTGTTACTAAACAAAATGACAGAACATGTGTTAGCTATCGATTGTATACAAATACAATACATTGCCCGGGGGCATTTTGTATTTCCTACAAACACTCTGGATTTGTCTTTCCTTTTTGAAATCAAATCGGCTGACTGACAGTATGTAGGTTGTGCTACCTACCTCCTGTCAGGACGTATCAGTAAAACTAGCAGAAACCGCTGCTGAAAGCTTATATCTTCTTGCAGTTCTTTGTCAACTCATTATAGTTGCTACTTTTCTTTCTATATATTTTACTGGTTCACTCTATAGGTCTTTTTTATGGGTTTTTAAAACTCTGTCCTATCGGACAACTGATGATAAAGCATTGCTTTCACTTGTTTTAACTCCCACCGTTCTTTCTTTTCATTAACATACGCCCAACCCGTTTCCACACTGCTGTTAATTAAAAACCTCTGGACTGGGCTAATGGTCATCTGAAGCTCAATTAACAGCCTAGATCAAGCTATTTGCTTCTCTTAAGTGGTTTTATTAAATCAACATGCTGAATATTTGAGTCGAGCCACAACTTAAATAGCATAATATGCAGGTCCTTCCCAAATGCCAACATTATCCCTAACTCTATGCATCTATAAAACTACACAGATCATTTTGAAGCAATAACAATTTGATAAGGTATACTTTCATATATGGGGGTCTTAGTGACCGACAATGACATCATTCATGCCAAAGGTCCCCTCAATCTGACTTTACTTTAAATGAATGAGTTCCCATCAAACACAAACTCATCTCTTTTTCTGCTCCATTTACTTGTTGTCATTCTGTGGAAACTGTGGTGCATTAGACGTCTGTTGTGACAGACTGTATGTGACTACATGTTCATCTCTGACTGTGTCTAAATCTCAGTTTAATAACCATGTCATCATGACATACTACGTTTGTTATGGTTTTATCCTCAGTGAATGTGTCATAATTTTCACAACATAATGTAGGCTTACAAGCTAATGAATTTCTGAACATCATTATCACAACATAGTGAGCTAGTAAGTATAGACACAGACTTCCTTATTTATATCTATTCTTATTTATTGTTAGTACCAAAAAATGCATAGTATATAAATGTATGTTCACCACTTTATCACGGTACTTAAAATGCATCACCAACATTCACAGTTAAAGGCTAAATGAAATGATGTTGACAATTTTACACATTTTCAAGTGAAACAAGGTATTATGAAAAAAATTTGGGTTGGACATGATTTTATCCATAGGGAATTGATCAGATAGTGAAAAGTGGCCTTATAACGGAATGGAGATGTTTGGTTAAAAGTGGGTTAAAATAATTATTCAATCAAAATCATTGTTTCTGCCTTAAATTAATATATTGTATAAATTAATTCATTAGCTAACTGTGTGATTAATATGTGCATTTCTGATGCATAACTCAATATATAACCTGATAACAGATCACTCTAAATTAAAATGTATAGACATGCATTTTCTGTGAAGCTGCTTTGAGACAATATGTATTGTAAAAAGTGCTATACAAATAAATGTAAATTAAATTGAATTGAATTAAAAAGTACAAGGGATTGGTGACGTCAACCTAAAGAGGAAAGTTGTTTCCGAACCAGTTACATTGTATTTTTAAGAAAGATTATAAAGACAAGCAGTTTTAGCCTTCGGGGAAAAAAATGTGCCATGAATCATACTGATGAGACCAGGAATTAAAGTGCAAAGATGATGAAGATGAAGGCAGGTTAAGACTTTCAAAATAGTAGGTTTATTAACAAAAGCGAACAACTCAAGACAGTGTGCAAACGCCAAACAGAGACTGAAAAGAAATGAGGAACTCAAATACTCAATGATGTAAATACTCAATTATCGATTTAACTCAATAATGATCAGCTGTGATAATTAAACGAATCTCCATGGTATACCATGACTGGCAGAAAAACTAGAACATATGAAACACAAAACAGACGATACAGAAACTCCAAAGTCCATGCAAGTCAAACTAACTGAACATGATCGTGACAGAATGTGTTTTAAGAAATTAAATAGGGTCAGTTTCTATTTTATGTTGGCTTTAATAACTTATATTTTGAATTGCTTCCCACTTTTGAGTATGTTGTATCCAATTTCATTTCAGAAGGGTGAATTAACAGTTTCTGCTTTTAAAAATCACAGCGTTTTATGGTTTAATGTGACATCCTTTGAACATCTCAACAAAAGACCTAACGACTGCCTGAACCTTAACCTCAGCTTTTTCATTTGTATTTTTAGACATCAGTCACTCTTAGTCTCAATTATCAAGTGGCTCTATGAATAGACACTAATCAAACATACTCATTTCAGCTGCAAAATTCTCTTTATTTGGAGCTTATTTGGCCTTCTGTGTCAAGCGATGAATTTTCAAATGTGCAGAAAGAAAATGTTTCACTGCAGTCAGGGAAACTGGGCTTTTGTATACACACTATATCAATTTCTGTCTAAAAGAAACAAGATACTGAATATGAAATATGAGGCTTCAGCAAGTGTTTCTAAAAATCATTAAACACCTTTGACTCATGTTTAGGTTGCTTGGCAGAAGACTATTAATGTTCTTACTGTGCCATCTGACATTGCAAATGCATCAATTGAACGTGACATGGAACATCTGCCTAAAATCATGCATAAAACATAAAAAGCGCTGATAAAAGCTTTAAGATACCCAAGTTATTCATCGCTTTAGTTTTAGTTACTGTGGCCAAAACTGGTCTAAATTATCATCCAAACCCACCACATTCCTCCAGAACATAGACCTTTCCACAGAGGGTGACAGATAGGGATTGCATATAACTATTTCAGAATGATGTGGACTGACATAATATTGAATAATTTAACAGATTTTGAATATAGCTTTATCCTCCATTGGCTCATGTACTTTACTCGTCTCATTTTCTGCCCTTTATTTATTTATCAGTTCGATATTCATAAATATGTATTTGAATTGCCTCAGTGTACGCATGGAACAATATCAAACAAATGTTCATCAGTTGGAGAAATTTTGATCTCTAGAGCCTGTCTTTATGGGTCCTGAAATCCTCTCAATCGATGAACAACTTGCTCAGTTCTTAGTCGGGTCTTCCGGGAAGATTACATGAAGAGAAAAGCCCCAGAAAGAAAAAAAAGTTGAAAAATATTTTCAGGTCAAAAAAGTACTTAAAATGCCAAAGAAGTTCATATTTTCCAGTTAGTTGTGTTTGCATACGAATTCAATTATGTAAACAGCTCGTAGGCTTACCTCTGTAAAACAACGACAGCATAATTTATGTAAGCTGAGGTTTTAGGAGGTTGCAGTGCCAAGTGCTCGTGAATGATAATCAGCTGGTTTTATGGTTCATTTAGATCCCGACGGAATATGTGTGGCCGGATCCATCATACAGCGAGAATCGTGATTCACATCTCTATAATCCTCGCGTCCTTTTGTATGATAATTAGCGTAGAATATTACTAGGTCTGTCAATTTAACATGTTAATTTTATACTATTAATAAAACATGAATAATGTGATTAAACACTATTTATTCATGCCTCCTGACCAGTACCTCAACACTTTAAAACATAAGTTGCAACACAAGAACAACAATTACCACAAATAAGTGAGTTTACATGCTTGATGTTTGTAGTATTATGGGAACTTCAGTTAACGCAATAGTTATGTTACAAAACACAGCCGTTTCAAAATTCATATCTGAGATATAACTGTGAGTCATGTTTTAGAACTAAAAGGGAAAGTTTTTGGTTTTACTAAAACTGCTATTGATAAAATCGACTAGAAATTCCCACTGCAAACTATTTGTATAAAAGCTTGTTTCCACCTCAGAGAAAGAAAAAATAAGATTGGGTAACACTTTATTTTAGTGTCATTGTTACACATGTTACATGTACTGTAGTAATAACTGTAAATTATGCAAAATGACATACAAAAAACCCTAACCCAAACCTAATCCTAACCCTATAGTAAGTATAGCCTACATTAGTACTAGCCTACTTAAAGGTCCACTGAAGTGCTTTTGGAACGCGCAGCTTTGTATGATGCGTTGACGTCATTTCCACTGAAACTGGAAGCTAAGGCGGGACATATTGAATGGCTCCTCCCCCTTTCCAAATAGCCAATAACGTTTAGTTTACCTCACAGACTGCAAGTCTTACTTGACAGCACCATGGAATCGAATCCGAGCACTGATGATACATTGGATTCAATAGTATTTATTTATTTATTATTGCACAAGTCATACATACATGCATAAATGTTTAGTTCTTCATTCATCACGTGCATGAACGAACAAACAAAAAAAGGAACAGGAAGAAGAAAATCATAATACCTGTCGCTTATTTGTGCACATCAAACGAAACTAAAAACAAAACAAAACAAAACAGCTGCTTTATGAATTACTCAATCAACCCCAGTCCCCACCCCAAACACCAAACATTTTCAGTAATGACTCTCTTTACACTTAATTATCATCATTTTAAAGCTGCAGTCCGGCACTTTTTTGGGTTTAAAAATATAAAAAAAGACATTTTTGAAAAAAAACGTAACCAGCCAGTGTTCAAAACGATCTGCTTGCCTTACCTCGATTCAAAACGGTAATCTTGTAATAATGATTTTAATTCCAGTGGTACTGGTGGATTTCCGCGGGAATTTCGAGCATGTCTTTGCGTCATTACGTCACTTCTGTACACATAGAGAAGGAGTCCCCGGCTAGCGTGTGTGGATGATGGAGGAGATTTATCCACTTGGTATGGCGGATCGGGCGGATCCCGAAAGTTTAAAGCGACAATCACCAGTGACAACTGGAGATTCACCAGTTGTAAAACACAAAGACTTCGGACTTCAGAGTGGCTACAGAAAAAATATATTTTTCACGTTTTGACGTGATATAAGCAATCGTTAGATTTAATCAGCATGATATAACGTTAGCCTACTGCAATGCTTCCCCCCACCCCCCGAATTTGGTCAGAACAAAAGTGAATGTTACTTACTTGTTCAGATGACATTTACCGATGAAAATTCTAATGTTGACACTTTCAAAAGGCATACTCTAACATTGCTGATGACAGTACAGTATCCACAGCGACGCGACAGGTTCTCCTCAATACATTGTGTTCATCCGCGCTGTTTCATGCCGATTTACTACCCACGCACAGTTAATAATTCCGCGAATAACTGCAATTGCAGATTTCTAACAGAGATGGCGACAAAGAGGAAAAACGACGGACTGCAGCTTTAAGCATTAGTCATAATTTTTTTTTGTAACATTCCTGTATTTTTTCTTTATACAATTTCTTAAATTTACAAACACTTTTGCAGCACTTCAGTTCATAATCCAAGGTGTTCCACAATTTAATTCCATAAATAGACAAACACTTCTGTTTTTGTGTAGTACGTGCGAAAAGAGTTTTAAAATGATATTGCCTTCTATGGCCAGTATGGGTGTGAATAAATTCTAGCTATTTCATACCTTAAAACTCGAAGCAACCGAACACACATCTCCAACCAGTGGCATCATTTTGTTTTAAAAAGTGGGTAGGACAAGTGTGTGTGGTGTGCAGGAGAGGAGGTTGCTATAGAATGCGAAGATATACAATATATTTGTACAATAACAATTTTCGGAAAAAATAACATTACGATGGCCAGAAATCAATTTCAGTAGCACATTGGGTTTAATTTGCCATTTAATGAGATCTACATCAAAACTGAATTTTGTTAATCAGTGGTTGTATGTCAATCAGGTATATGTTTGTGGGCATTTTGTTTTGTGATTTCACCAGAACGAATAAAGAGTCTCTGCAACGGCGATAGATTGAAGCGTGCGTGCACAAGCCACAAGAGAACACTGTATCCATGCAACTGATAGCCGCGGCAACGAGCTCAGCAGCTTGATTTCAACAACAACACATTTCAGCGCTAGACCGCCTCTTATTTGACAAACGAACAAAATGAATGCCCTGCTAGTTAATTTGAGATGTTTTATTTATTTGTATTATGTACATCCGTGCCGCGAGATGTATATCGAGCTACATGTGTCAACGATGGATGGTCGTTTTGGTCAGGTGGTATTTATAGCAGGGGGCGGGACGCTTTACATTCTAGAGAGCATTTGATTGGACAGATGTGATGAGAAGCTGAAGTCCGCGGTGAAATATGAGATCCATTTTAGCGGAAGTGTGGGACTGTAAGTTTTGAATAATATATCTCCTAAATGTGAATTTTGTCATTGATTTGGAACAGACCAGCTTATTCAGAACCTTAAGCTTAACATATTCATACTGAAAGCTAAAAAACTTTGATTTCAGGGGGCCTTTAAATTCATAATTACACTGAAACACGGACACCTTAAAGCAACACTAAAGAAGTTTTTTTTTACCTCAAAATAATGTTTCCAAAATGGTTTCAGCGGTTCATCAAATCGTAACAGGGTGAAAGACACTTCTGCCTTCGCTTTGCGGCCCTATATCTGCTATAACCACACACTGTAAGATTGCCAGATTGGGTCGCGTTTCTGTAGTACGAATGGGACATAAGAAAACTACAAATTTAACTTGCTTTACGTCAAGCGTTACAATAGTCATTATTTTGTTTTTCTTCGTTTCTGATGTCGCAATACATCATACTTTCATGAAATCATGCAACATACTTTACCTTGTCTGTGGACATTGTTCATTCTGGTGCTGGATAAACAGCGAGCATGTGTGCGACAGTAGCTGCGGTAGGCTAAAGTATTTACGACAGCGGTAATGGACAATTCCGCTTCCAACCTGTAGGAAACTGAAGAGGAAAAGTTCTTTAGTGTTGCTTAAAAATAAAGTGTAATCGGAAATTGTGAGAAAGTTTAAAATAGGAAATAGTCACACTAAGTTATTAACTCACAATTGTGACATAACGTCACAACAAAAGTCCCCAATTACGGGAAATAATTTAGCAACTGAGAGAATTAAAGCCACAATTAAAGTTAACATAAAAATCAAAATGGACAATTCTTGATTATTATGGAATATTGCAGTATTTATTATAAATTATTGATCCATGCACATCATTATTTATTTTAAATTCAGGAATCTTTAATCAAAATAACTTCCCTTTCTTCCCCACCAAAGCAAACCACACAACAATCCAACGATCCAATCAATTAACGATGGGCAAAATCAAGTCCCGCCCTAAATTTTTTATCTCTTTCACTCACAAATAAGTCAGAATTTGGAAGATAAGACTATCGCAACTTAAATTTCATTCCGAAATAGTCACATTGTGAGATATAAAGTCACAATTATTAGCGTTATTGCACTCAAAGACAAATGAACGTAGCTGTTGACCATTTTCACCTTGATACGGCATCTTAAAAATGTGTCTATTTGTTATATAAATCTGCATAAACTTTCTGTCCTGTTTCATTGTGTTTTTGTCTCTTTTCATGGATGTTTTTGTGCCCATGGTTATTGCTTAAATCACCCCTAGAGAACCAGCTGTACTGCATATAAAACACCTGCCAAATTCAGATCCGATTTGAAAGAGTACTTTTAAAGGTTTATGATCAAAATTTCAGTGAAATATTTCATTCTGAGAGATGAGGCTTTTGACAGGTGTCTTCCTCAATATATCTCTCAGGATGGGCAAATCTCTCGCCATTTGGATCCTGTCTGCTAGAGATAAATAAAATATCAGCCGATGTTTAAAGCGTTGGTAGGCCAGCAGTAATATTTCAGTTGTAGAGTCAAAATAGATGATTGGTGCTGCGTTCACAGAGAAGCGAGGGTGCTGACAGGTCCATGGGAACTGCGGTGGAATGACGACAGCCTTTGTCTTTATTCTAAAGAAAATATGAAAAAAATAACTGTTGTCATTCCATTGCTTTTTGCAACGTGACACTTTGTATCTGTCAGTGGGCAAAAGAAGTTCTGGACTACTAGGTGGTCTTACTCACATGTGCGGTAAAGAAGATGCTATGCTTCTCTATGAAACTTCTCTGTGATTGCTATCCACTTGCCTTACATTCAGATAGAATGATGAAGCTGTGAGTCGCCTTTGTGACAACAAATTTAATCACGTCGAATGAATAGATAGTTGCACCTTGAGCAAATTGTCTATTTAGGTTTTACCCTGACACATCAACCTGGAGAAATCATTTTATAAGTAATAATTATATCACAAAAACAGATTGATATACAATATCAGAAGATCAGAGTTTGCAGTGGGTTTTCACATTGTGAATATAATAATGAAATACCTAATTATCAGATTCCATCTTTTAAGTTAAAGATAGAAATATTTTGTGAAGCCATAGCAACTCAAAGTCCTGATTAGAACTTAAGTCAAGCGTGATAATGGAAATCCATGAACTCTTCTAATACATTTCCTCTGGGATCAATAAAGCGTTTTCTCTCAAATGTATTTGCCAGTTTATATAAAAAAAAAGATGCACTCAGTCATTTTTCCTTTGTTAAAATGTTGTTAACACTTTATAAAGCTTAATTTCACTACGTTAGAAGTATAGTTAAAATTAGCTACAGTATTTTGTTAAATTTTATTTTAAATTTAGAATTTACTAAAACATTTTTTAAATCAAATGTTGTCTCTATTAACATTAATGCACTATGATGAACTAATATAAACTAATAAACAATTGTATTAACAAATATGAATGCTAATAAATGCTGTCAAAAATATATTGCTTATAGTTAGTTTATGTTAGCTAATGCATCAACTAATGTTAACAAATGAGATTATATTAAAACGTGGTAAAGTGGTTCAGTCATCCTCGTTCTCCATTTGTTCCCGTTCCCGTTTGTCTCCATAGCCATTGATTTGATTAGGTTCCTCAGTTCAGATGTACCTTGTTAATTAGCTCCTTAGTTTTCTGTTTATAAAAGCCTTCAGTTTGAGTTTCTTTGTCCTGTATCGTCTTATGCCTGGCTCACACTACAGTAGTTTTATGCCGATTTATGCCCGATTTCCCCCTCCCGAGAATCGGAGAAAAAATATTGTCGAGGACCTCGATCGGTTGCGATGTTCGGTGCAGATTATCTGGTAATGTGAGGCGTTCACAGATCGAATCTTGCCCCTCCCGATCTGCTATCACACAAATCGGGCTCGCCCCGATCATATCAAACATGTTTGATATTTGTCGGGATGAGCAAGATTGTGATTACGTCAGTACTGTCACAATAGCCAATAGGAAACAAGTCTACGACGAGACGGAAGTGACAGACATTTCTTACCTGCATTTCTCACTGAAGAACTGACAATCCATGTTGAGCCCGTCTCCCCAACCATTTTCTCATCCACACTCGTTTATTCTTCCGCTTTTGTTTTTTCTCACAACAAACGATCATTATTGATACAGCAAGTTTTCGTGTTACAGTATCCATTTTGTTTACATCCGCTTTCCCGCTTCCGATCTGCTGCGTAGATCACGTGAGGCACTTCCTCTGGCACGATAATCTTAGTAACATTTTGTAGTGTGTGATGCGCCGCGATTTTCAAATCTTGTAGTATGAGCATGTTTAAGATTTGAGGTAAGAAAATCTGCAAAGATTCTCCTAAAGTGTGTGCTGCAACCAGATTTCAAAATCGGTTAGGATTTCAAAACTCCTGTAGTGTGAGCCAGGCATTAGGGGCCGTTTACAAGACTTTTTACGCGTTTTGGACGTTCATTTACACGACAATGTCATTTTGGGTGCCTGAAAACGCAAACTTTTGAAAACAGGTTTCAAAGTGCACGTTTTTGAAAACGCTCTCCGTGACAAAGACGTCATGTGCTTCATCGCCATCTAGTGGCCTAGCAGCAGAATACAGTGTTTTTAGTCGTTTTCACGGATCCGTGTGAATGGGGATCGTTTTAACAATGGTGTCATCTTTACGCGGAAAACTCAAAGGAAAAACGTATCTGTTTTTTCAGATCTGTATCTGAAAAGCATATCATTGTCGTGTAAACGTACCCTTAGTTCTTTGTCCTGTGTTGTCTTTATGTAGAGGGTTCATGCTAGTTTGGTTCTCCTGGTATCTCCTGTGTTTTGATTAAAGACTTTGTATCAGCTTATTTGTTGTGACTAAAACACACCAGACCGTGACACATTGTTAGTTCATGTCAGCTCAGGTCCATTAAATAATATTAAAAAGATATAGCCTATATATAATTTTTCATCTAGTTTGGATACCTGTAACTATTCAGAACCTTAGGTGCCATTTTCTGTTGTTTTCCAAACCCATTTAGCCCTGATCTTTTCACTCCGTTCATCTCACTCAAAGTCTCTAGGATAGAAAATGTTTTCAATGACACACACACTCTTGTCCCATTTATATCCACAGAAAAAGAACTGAGAGTGTTGCCTTCATTTTAATATATTTATTACTTTTCATGGCACTTTATATGATGATATTCACATTCAGACTCCAGCGCCTTTTGTCGTGCATACGACTCCATGGAGCATCTGCAGAGCTTGTGGATGGAAGCACAAAGACTTCATGTTCAAGTGGATTCAGCGCATTGTGACACTTAAATTAGTCCCCCATCCGCCCCTGCGCTAATAGTGCAACTGTGAGTGCCGTGGGTACAAGGCAAGTCATTAAAACCTCTTTAAAATGTGTAAGGTTTACTCAAGGCTAGTGATCAAGAGTCGTGGCCTTGACAGGTAGTCCGAGGTGTAATCAGCGCTTCCACGAACTAAAGCAGTAAGGAAAATTAAGTCTAATTGCAAAACAACCATCAGGCTCCATGCAGAAGAGCTAAAGTCCAGTGCCCTCGTGCCACGCTCTTCTTCCGAATGGATTAGAAGTTCAAACTCGGATCGGTCTCTGGTTTTTCGCTTCTTGGCAGCATCAAATATCAACAGCCCTCGATTTTTTTCACCTCCACTCTTTTATGTAGCTTTTAAAAGACCTCCACAGTGTATTTGAAGAAGTCACTGCATTCTCTACAGTGGATCTCTGAGAGCTCAACTCAGCTTTGATGTTCTGACGTCTCTCTTTTCAAATCCACAGGAGGTCTGTCAGTGCTTGACAATGCAGACCAGGAGGGTAAAATTCCCCATTGTGCAGGTGAGATGATATTCGGTAATGAAACAGAGTGCCTCGGAGCATGCACACGAGCATCTAACATCACTCTGAACTCTCCAAAAACAATCTAACAGGCCCTCCGGGCTAAATGACACGTGGTACACCGTAATGTCATCATTAATAAAAAAGCAAGTTGTCCTAATTAAACATTACTTGAAATGCCACATTTCCTTGAACCTCTCTGGCTAAAAAACAAATCACAAATTTAAGGTTAAGTTTCTAAGTGTTCAATTACGAAATACCACAACTATCTTATCTAATTGGACTCCCTTCTTGAATCCATATGTTTTTACTGCAGCTAATTAGACGGAATGATAAATCCTTAATAAAGCTAAGGCTTAACGATGAACTTCATAATATTGTCTGTGATACTGAGCATTGTAGCTAGGGAGAACCTCCCTAAGCCCTTGCATTTGAATTTATTTAAAAGCATGGGAAATTACAGAGACATGCAAATGGAGCACTGCATTGATGACATATATTTGTAGGCCAGCCCATAAGTTGGCTTCATCCTGGATCCCTCGACAAAAACCCAATAGGATTTTTCCATTAGCTTTAGGGGTATTGCAAAAAAAAAGTCGCATGGCTTCTACATTACCACCATAAAGCTTCCGACAACTCTTTCAGTCTTTTTATTTATTTATTTCCTGAAATTTTGAATTTTAATAGTTTGCAAAAGAGCAATTATAAACATAATAAGACTGTAAAGAGGACTGTCCGGCTGATGTCGTTTAACATCCCCGGCAACCTCTGTAGTCCCATTTAGCCACTTGCTAGCACTGCCTTTTTCAAGTAGAAGCTTTAAACAAAATTCACACAATGGTTTTAATGATGTATTTTATGTCATAGAATACAATGTGAAAATATCTTGAGCTTGTGTAGACCTTTCTTAAAGCATTCAACAACAAAAATAAAAATAAAACTCATTGACTTCAGGATAATGGAACTGAAAGTGCTAAAATGGAACACGTTCCCAAGTTTTGTCCTACAAAAATACATCATCTACCGGGCTCAATAGCTGGTTTCAGGTTGGTTAGCATAGCATCGTTGGTTAGCCCTTGGTCATAAAAGTTTTGCTCCACACCAACAATCTTAAAGGGGTAGTTCACCCAAAAATGTAAAATCTGTCATCACTGACCAGATTGTTGACGGTAGCATTGACTTGCATAGTATGGGGGGAAAAATACCATGCAAGTCAATGGAGACCAGAAACTGTTTGATTACCAACATTCTTCAAAATATATTATTTTGTGTTTAGCAGAAGAAAGAAACTCATACAGGTTTAGAACAACATGAGGGTGAGTAAATAATGACCGCACTTTCATTTTGGGGTGAACCATGCCTTAAATGCACACACATATATATCAGGGAGCTCTTGTTTAAATCATGTCCGACTCAAATGATGATGGTATAATTAATACAATGATTATAATTTAAATAATAATGAGATTACTGAGTAGAAACTATTTGTAATTAGTAAACTTCACTTAAAGGGTGAAATTACATTTTTGACAAGACAGCATTAGATGGACTTAATTAACCACAAGTTATTTTAAAACATGGTTTAAAAATTTTGCTTCAACTTAAAGTTTAGTCAACTTGAAATTACGTTTAATTTTAGTTTGTATAATTGATATAAAACATTCATTGAATTTTAAAATGTCAGTGTAATTTACTCAAGACATGTTCCTGGATCAACATCCTTGCTGGTCGAGTCAACATTCAAGCTATAAATGTAAATTCTGTCAATACAATTTAGCTTTTTGCACATTTAGTGTACTGTTACTGACAGGAAGCGCCACTCGTTTAACTGCTTTATGAAGTGTTTGTGCTACTAAACTATATGCATCATTCTCTGCAGCAGCTAATTCAAAAATAAAGCATCAAATACACACTTACTGTGCATCCTTTGCTCTTTATTTTGTTGCACTACTGTTGAAAAGGCTATTGTTGCTACTCACAATTTCCAAACTCAACCTGAAAGCATCATTAGAGCTTGAGCAATGTTCTTATCAACCCGTAATTTCCCTCAGATTTAAGGGTTTAAGGTTAGAGTTAGGATCTGGCCTATGATTGGTTGATAAAAAATGCTGTTGCAAAAATCAATAAAGACCGTTAATGCAGGAACATATCCTATTTGGCTAAATCACATTGTGTGCAAACTGCATCATTGCACAGTGGACAGAAAGAAACATGGTTTTCAGAGGAAGACGTGCGGCAATCCATGAAATGGACTGTGCTAGAGATGAATCAAATAAGGAAACAAATGAACTGACGCGGTATCTGGAGTTTATGAGTAAATTTATGAGCCGTGCAGTTCCACCGTTTGAATTTTTTATTAGTTTTGCCCAGGCATTTATTTTTATTAGTTTTGCTCGGGCTTTAGCTCTCACGTCATTTTGAATAGAATACAATGCATACATAAAATCGCAAAAGACCGCCAAAACTAGCCCCAGCACAAACACATTCCTCTTCCTCATGCACATATTGCTTCTTATTTGGTACAATCAAATAATTGGTAATGAATCATGCTCACATTTTTTTCCACATGCCTTGGGCATAGCTATGTTTTAGCAAAAAGTGTGATATTCAAAGCACAATGTGTTTCTTTCACCGTACAATAATTAAAGCCGCACAATTCACAAATGGCTGATTTGATCACTGACATTTGTTTAGATCCCAGAGACATCAGAACGCTTCAAAGACAAGCTCACCCAATAAAACATTTATGAATCGCACATTTTGTTAATTGCGGAAAGGCTGGTTAAGTATGGGTTTGTATTTTACGTGTGGATTACCCACAAGGGACTTCCAACCCCTCTGCTTTCTTCCTGATGCTTAAAAGATATTGATTGTCCCTCGGAGCACAATCCGTCTAACCTGCAAACAATCTCGCTGCACAACAGAGAACTTCCCTGTCACTGCAAACACAGAGATACATGAACGTTACAAAGTTTTAGAGCAAAATGGAGGGTTAGGGTGAGTTTTAAAGACTCATCTAATCCTCATCTTCATCATCATCTAAAAAGCTGAATACAGACCTAAGAGTCTGATTTTGCATTCATTCATCTATCAGGCTGAAAATGTACAGCATATGTCTGCATAAACAGTCCATTAGATGCCAAAAAAGTAAAATCTGCTGCTGCTTTTGAAGTGTCATCAGTCACAATCAGGCAGATGAGATCATTCATAACAGTGTGACATGGTATACTCTATCCAAAACGCAATATTTCCAAAAACATTCTTCTAATTGTTATAAATATTAGGCATTCACTTACAGAACTTCATTAGGTATCATATCTTTTTTTTTTCCAGCACCAATATTAAAATTCCCGAACGATAATCGATAAGCCGGTAATCATTATAAAATTCAATACTCATTTATATACTACTTTGTCTATTTGAATAAAAAAAACACTTTTAATAATTTAAGTAAATTGAGGCATCCCGTCATTTTAATGTACAGTATGAATAAGTACTCAGTTTGAGATTGCTAAAAGTAACATTTAAGATTAACGTTAAGCGAGTGTTAGATGATGCCATAAGTCTTAGGTAAATAAAAGAAATGAGCAAGCAGAAATAACTATCCATATTAATAATACAGATAAATAGAAAAAAAACTCTAATGACCAAATTAGAACCAATATGTCATGTATCCATAAAATGGATTTTTATAATTTAGTTCTTATGAGAATAGCACAAGATTTGACAGAATTTCCACAATTTGACTTATATTGTTCAGAAGTTACATAATTGTTCAGAGCTCAATAAACGCAAGACTGCGTGGAATATTTACTTCAGAAAATGTCACACTGCAGGACCATTTAAATAAACTGCAAAACGGTCAAGGCATCTAAAATATACTTTCCCTCATTAATTCTACAAAATTGAACCTTAAATGTTGAAAAAAGTTCACTGTACTACTGTATGTAACTACCCAACTGTTAAAGTGGAATATTCTATTAATGAATGAACCTCTTATTCTCTCTTCCTGCACCTCTTTTGCTGTCTCTTCCTCGTCCTCAGTTAGTGGCAGCGCTTGTTATAGGAGTAGAGTGACTGCCAGATTGTGTCGCGCCAACTTTCCAGCTCATGGGATCCGGTGAACGAGTTTTTATCTCCCCCAAACAGACACATCCGACTGCCTCCTGAGGGCTTTTATGAAGAGGTATGTGGGTGTGTGTCGACAGAGGAGATTTTAGTTTGAGGTTTTATTTGCAAATTACCCAAATGCTTTCTTTCACAACGGCAAGGTCCTGTTACCGAACTGACTTTTTTAAATTGATCACTCACTCACAATATATTACATTCATTCAGATGCTTCAATTCAACTTGTCCACTTGTTCCCACATCCACCCCCCTCAGTGAATATTGATTCTTCACTTTGTCCTTTTGCATCATCTTTACTACATGAAATCTAACCTCTAGCATAATGACATCCATTCATTTCAGTGCTTCAAAAAACAGCTGTTATCTGCAACAAAACGTCCAATTGTCTGATCAATAGATAACTAAATTTAAGACATGCAGAAAGAATCAACAGAGCTAAAGGTCAAGCTCAATCTATCAGACACCTAATTATATCAAACATTTTAATGCTTTCAGGGGTATATCAAATCAACATCAGTCAACATTTGGATCGAACTTGGCACTTTCTCCAGAAAAGTAATTCTTAACCTTTTACCACCGCTTAGTGATTCAAAACACATCCAGACTGATCAATTCGATGGGTCATCAAGGTCAAGAAACTTTGAAATGCAATCCACAGCGGCTTAAAGTGACTTCTTTATCTGGTAATGCCATTTTCTTCCTTTGCTTGTATTTAAAGGTCATCTACAGTCAACATGAATACCTGTTCCTGGTCTTCGCACACATGATTTATTAATGCATTTACAAAAAAGTCTTTGTATTCATTCATGATATCATCAAGGGTGCACGAGGTATATGTTAATGTTAACCGCTAAACCAAAAACCTCTTTAAAAGTGGGTGCTTTTCGGAGAAAAAAAATGTCAATAAATATAGAACTTCTGCAAAACTGAAATCTGCTCATTTTTGCTCACTTTCACTAAGCTCTGCTGCCAGGTTATGAGCCAATCAGTTGAGCCTTAAATGTCACGTGACTCATGAGCCGCAGGACGTAACAGCAACAATGGCTGCATCCGAAATCACATATTTCCCTATATAGTAGGCGAAAAACAGTATGTGACAAAAGAAGTCTGAATTCACAGTATACTCAGAAAAGAGTGACCTGGATGACCTACTTCTTCCAGCGAGATTCTCAAGTGTGCAAACGATGGACACTTTACTATCCCATGAGGCCACAGGGGAGGACGTGTGAATGATAGCTATTGACGACAACATGGCGAATGTAGTATGTCTAGATTACATTCATACTACACACATTCATACTATAGAACATACTTTTTTTTGTGGTCTTGAAGTAATTACTTATTCAAAATAAGTACCTATAGAGAGTATGCGATTTCGGAAATAGCCAATGACTACTACAATACCTCAGTTTTAAGGTGCTTTCACACTGGCAGTTTAGTTTGAAACGTGGCACGGTTGGCATGAAAAATTGGTAATGTGAATGTAAAGAACTGCAGTTATAGAGGAACATATTTTCGCTGCCAGATGGTGTAGTTACATGTTCCAGCACAGGCTAACAGGGCCATGCTAACCATAAAAAAACCTTGCTGGCGGTGTTTCAGGACTGCAAGCTCCCATCCAGGTCTTGTATAGAATGCTCACTTTTACAATCCAATCCTTTTTGGATAAAAATCAATCCCACCCCAGACTATCATTAAAAAAATGGGTTGCGAAAAATCCTTTCTTGTTGACTGTAAATGGATGGGATGTTTTCTGTGTGTCAAAACCCATGCAGAGCAAATAGTGCATATGTTCCTGCATATCCTATCTCACGCACAGTTTAATTGAGATTATTTCTATACATCAAGCCGATACTGTCTGATTACAGTCACAGTGAGTGTTTTAACCTTGAGATGTCCTCGCTGACAAACAGAGCATTTCAATTCCACTGATCATTATTAAAGCATAATGAAGAGCATAAGGATGAAAACAGAGGTTTAGAAGCATCCACAAAACATTTCCTTTGAAAGACAAATCACGCTGCACTTACCTTTTGTTGCTTACATGTTCATCAAAAAAACAAAAAATCATCACCAATTACAAGCATGAATGGAAATCAAATGGAGGATCAAATTGAAAATCCAAGTCATCAGAGTTCGGTGTGAATAAACAGCTGTTGATTTGTTATTTTTTCTGATCCATAATAACTTTAAGCTTCATGTGATATACACCGACCATCTCGTTTTTTGTATAATTTTGTATTAAGTAGAACTAAAGACTCATCCTCTATAGCATTCAACCATATTTAGCCATTCAGAGAAATATGTGTGATTTTTTAAAAATAACCTTTTACCTGTTACCCAGTGGTAAAGTAACAGGAACATGGAACATAATGTGCAGTTAATCATTATAAAAGCATTGTTTGTCTGCCAGAAAAACAGCTCATGTTGATCAAACCTGATTATATCTTAGCATGCCTGGAAAGCTAATACAAATGTTTAATGTTATTATCACAAATTGTTGCATAGCCATTTTAAAACAACTAACATACTTAGCATGTTTGCCTGATTGACTTTGACCTTTTGTATCTGACATACTGTAATTTTGTAAAGTATTTTATTTTTTTTGATAACAAGCATAACAAGATCATGAACAAATTTACTTAAAAAAAATAATGAAGCATTTTCTGCTCTGATTTTGATGGGGGGTGGGGGGGGGGGGGGGGGGCAGAATGGATTTAAACATGGTCAAATGCGTTAAATGTAGCCACATACTAATCATACAACCTTGGAAAACCGTGCCTCTACCTATTTTTGCAGATGTCCAAAACCATTCAATTCACTGCAGTTTCCAGCTGAGAGGAACACTTATGCCAGTAAAACACAACAAACTATTCCTTTTCACAAAAAATATGATACAGGGGCAGATTTTGATCAATAAGGAGTTATTTTAGCGCAGTTCCTTGCTCTTTATGACCTCAAGACACTTTTACCAAAGTGTATGATTTATAAACTAATAGATATTGATTACCAGCTCAAAATTTTTAACCAGCTCTATTTGTATGGCTCTACTTGTATTTTCTGATAGAATAAGCTTGCTCAATAGCTCACCCCGGTACAGCACTGCACTTACGATGTGGAACGCTGTACAAGAGCTGTGAAACACAAGTCACAATAAAATAGCTCAAAGACTTTCAGCAAATGTGTTTAGGGTATGTGGTATGTTATTTTGCAATAGAGTGGTGCAGGGATGATGTATTTTTGTAGGCCAAAACCTGGAAGCGAATTAGCATTTTAGCACTTCCCGTTCCATCGTCCTGAGGACAATGGGTTTTTGGTTAAATGCTTGAAATAAAGTCTGTGGTGAACACAAGCGCAAGATAGCTATATTCGCGTTTTATTCGGGGGAAAAAACATCAGTAAAACGCCCTTGTGACAACTAAAAACGCTGTATTATTCATGCCAGGCCACTAGCTGGCAATGTCACTTTGTAAAGAAACACTACGCGCCAACTGAGCATGTAATATGCATGCGCATTTACAAATTCACATTAAAAAAACGTGCACTTTGAAACCCGTTTTCAAAAGTCTCAAATGCTCTCAAAGCACCATTGTCGTGTAAATTTTTAGTTGAATAGGTGTCGTGTAAACAGCATCTTAGTGATGGTGACGTTTTTAGCCATGGTTGAAGTCATGTAACCATGCCGTAGATCATTTATATCCTACGATTAGCTTTTGACTTATGCTTAAAAAATCATGAAAGTTCTGTCCAGTTGTGAAGATTGAACAAAACATGTAAGAATCAAAAGATTTGTTTTGTCACAGACCTTATTTTCTGCAATGATCCAAAAGCCAATGGAAAAATCCTATTGGGTGATGCCAATCCGGGTTGGCCTACCAAACTACGTCATCACTGCACCACCCTATAGAGCATTTAACCTTTTAGTGCCTCTCAATGGACATTTCATTTTCTATCTGCCGCAATACGTACAACAACCAACATTCGTAAAACTTCGGCAGATTCATGTTCATCTGTTTTTGTTCAAACGGAACACACTTTAACACCACTCACTGGACATTTCACTTTGAAAGTGCCGCAAAACGTGCAAGAAGCAACACAATATAGATTGCAGGCTTTTTGCCATCCACCATTTTCTTGAAAAAAGCTTTTGCTCTTTTCTAATGTAAGAGCTTGGAAGTTGTGTCAAGAAATGATACAAAAATACAGTGAAACGCTGTTAAGTCACTAATAACGGTGACACAAGGTACCCAGAGAGGATAAAAGCATTTTTTCCCCAGATAAAAATTAATAAATAAAAAAAAGCAAGGGATTGTGAAAAACTATTTTGGGGGGAAACACCAGACAGAAAGATACTGTGGTTTTACCAACAACTCTATCTGACCTACATGAACATCTCTATTGCTGGGTTTATAGTGGTTCTCTGCTCCAGCAGCCGAGTGATGATCAACATACCCACATCGTACAGAAACAAATCGTTAATCACTGTATTTTACCCTCCTACCTCTTTGAGCATGAGTCTGAATTATTCGGCACAGTCTTAAGCCTCTCCTGCTTCTTTACGGCTCACTGGCTTCTTATACATTTAACTGAATGTTGTATTAGTCATAGTCAAAGTGCGGAATCCATTTCCCCCTCTTTCTAAATAACTAGCCGATGAATGAGCTCCACCATCCGTAACAGTTTCGGATCTGCTCCACGGAGAAACCCGTCCAGAAGTAGAAGTGTTTAATCTCTTTATTATCTGCACTGAAGATTATTTGATGGAAGGAAAGCCATGTCATCTGATAAATTTAAGTGTGTGTGGGTTTACTCACACACAACTCTGTGTGATGTCTTCCTCTAGAGATAAAGCCGCCACACCGGCGAGGGCTGATGGATGAAGAAATTGTGACTCTGGCATGCTAGAATTCTATTACGGCGCCATTATTGCAATGTCATACGTGTCTGATCTCAAGTTTTCGAACACTTGATTGGCATAACCAAAGACCACAGCATCTTAACCATGACAGGCGCTCTTCTAAGAGGCTTGGACCAGCTCTCCAGCACCAAATCTTTACTATTTTGATTGGTGTTGAGATTAATTCTCAGATAGCTTGATGCTGCTATTGCTCTTCTTTGACAGCTTGACAAGCTTCACCGACACAACTGTTCATCTCTGTGGACAGCTGAACTGTTCCTGCCTGCTAAATCATCTCTCCTCTCTCAGCCTGAAAACAACTATGTGAAAATGTCTCAATAATATACAAGCTCTGTTCCAAAACCGAAGCTTCCTATACCTAGACAGCATTTTAAGACATTATAGGTGTGATGAGATCTAAGATATACTTTATTCTGGACAAATTCTAAGGGAGCATTGCATGTATTCTCCAAAAAGAAAAAGAAAAAACTCTACAAAAGAACTCTACCAAACAAAAGACATTTAAGATTGTGGACAAAGTGAAGAGAAATGTTGCCTTCAGATATATTTCATTCAATAACAAAAAATATCAGAAAATCAATTTCTAATGCACTAGAGTATTGCGTTGTTAGCTTAGCAAAAAGCTAATATTACCAGAGGAAAATGTATCCAGCTCAAATGTAGTGATTCCTCAGTGGTGCTTTGGATACATTTAAATAATCATTTTAATCCAATTAAGGTATTCGTATTGTAGTCATAAAAACATGGCAATTGGTTTCTAGTGGGCTTTTAAAATAGAATTGCTCAATTTATTAGTAAAATATTGTCTCTTAAACATATTACACATGTAAAAAAAAAAATGCATATAATACATGTCAAAAAATATATATGCATATAATACATATAAAACAACCCATCTGCATTAAACACTAAACTGTGATGAAAAATGTAACCGTTTTTAGTGCACTGTAGCAACCCAGAAATACTACATTTTATTAAAAAAAAATTAAGCTAAAACTATAGAAAACTTTGGGCAAAAAACTAAACTATGATGAAAACTTAATGTGGAGACAAAGCGCAAATTAAACAGAGAAACTCATAATAAGTCTACTAATACGAACTAACATTTTTGGGGTAAATAAAGAACAAAAGTTGTGTAAGTGCACTGCCCCAGTTAAAAGCAAAAGGTACATTTGTTTCTAAGAGTAAAGGTTTTTTTTCTTCTTCTAGCAAAGTTGCACACTAAATGAGCTCTTCACTTAAGAGACAGAAATACTTTAGGACACGTCTATGAAAGACAATACAACAGGTAAATTAATTCATCTTCGCAACTTTCCCCCAGGGGTTGCAGAGGGAACGATATTCTTGCCTTACCTTGTGTTTCTGATTTGTCATGTGATTAAATTCATATGTCATCAGGACACTGCAGCAGTGTTGGGTTGGCAGACCTGGCTTTGAAATTGCAGGCTGAAGGGTTTTAAATGAGATTTCTCACCATATTTGGGTTGCTTTGAGTGATTTGTCTATTATGAACAGAGAGGAAATGTAGTGTCCACTGGGCTGGAAAACTAGAGATTGCAGATGTCTCAATCTAGAAGTGATTACATGTCTTTTAAAAAATGAATGCATGAATCATACGACTCCTCCATGTTTTTATCTGCTCTTCATTGCACCACACCAGCATATGCGGCATTCATTATTTAAGATTAATGTCCTTGTATGTAACAAATAACATATTTATATGGGTTGGACAATGAAACTGAAACCCCTGGGGCCGGTTGCATAAACTGCTTAGACTAGTCTTAACAGTTATTGACTTAATTTTTTTAAAACTATTTTTAACTCAGTTACATAAAAAGATAGATTGGTCTAATTTGAATCAGAAAAGTTTATGCAACTGGCCACTGGTTTTAGCCCACAATAATTTATTAGTATGGTGTAGGGCCTCCTTTTGTGACCAACACAGCATCAATTTGTCTTGGGAATGACAGATACAAGTCCTGCACAGTGGCCAGAGTTATTTTGATCCATTCCTCTTCAGAACCGCAGCCAGGTCACTATGTGATGCTGGTGGAGAAAAATGTTTTCTGTCTTGCTTCTCCAAAATACCCCAAAGTGGCTCAAAAATATTTAGATCTGGTGACTGCCATGATATTGCAGCCCAAAACCATCACTGATCCACCCGTGTTTCAGTCTGGGCAGCAACAGTCCGAGTGTTACGGCTCTATGGAGCTTCTCCAGACTGTAACTCCCATGGATGTCAAGGTGGACTCTTCAGAGAACAATACATGTTTCACATTGTCCACCGCCCAAGATTTGCACTGTTGGCACCAATGAAACCGACATTTGGCAATGGCACGAGTGACCAAAGGGTTGAATATATTGTTCTCTGAGTCCATAGCAGCCCGACTGTGGATATTGAATCCAGGCGAACAGTTGTGGTGGAAACAGAAGTGCATTTAATTCTGCAGTGAGTTGGGCAGCTGTGCTTTTATATTTTTTTTGGATACAATCCGGGTTAGTACCTGGACATCCCTTCCAGACAGCTTCCTTTTGTGTCGACAGTTACTCCTGTGACTCCTGATGTGGTTCGTCCTACATGGTGGTATGCCAATATTACACCATAGCTCTCGATACACCACATAGACTTGCTGTCCTGGTCACAGATGAGCCAGTGAGACGCGCACCAAAAATGTATCCTCTTTTGAACTCTGATATGTCTCCCATTATGTTGTGTGGATTGCAATATTTTATCTACAGCTGTGTTTTGCTCTACTAATTCAACCTTCACATTCTGCTTATACTGAAAGTAAAATCAGTGAAGATTGGCCATCAGGCTGCGCATAAGCATAAAATCTCCAACACTATATTGGCCATTGTTTACTAAACAATGTTTAGTAACTATAAAATTTAGTATACTATAAAATATAAATATATACAATAAAATATATTGCAGGTTCACTGACATCAACGCTAATTGGCAATGTTTTATATGGTAAGATCAATTCTGTATGATCACTGTAATTTCATTAGATTCCAGCCCTTCACTAGTAGATTTAAGTGCTCACCCAAGACTTCCTCGGTCTTTGAAGATGAAGTACACATAAAATAAACCTAAAGGCTCCAATTAGAACCAAAAAGGGTTTTACAGCTTGATCCAACACTGACGAACATTTTAAGATCTACACACACAAAAAATCAAATTCTCTACTATGGTTTTAAAGAACACAAAAACTAATATAAAATCTGCATAAAGCTGTTCTGTTTGTAGTCTAAAAGCCAAGAAAATAACTACCATTTGAGCCATGGGTTCCCTTGGAATTTTCAAATTAGTTCAAAATTAGTCAAAATCAAGCAAAGCGTTAGTTCTGGCAGGTCACGTTTGTCGCATCAGCTGACTCTCATCATATTTCAAACATGAATTTGATACCTTTACGCTTTAAAAATTTGACGCTTTAAGTCACTAACAAGTTAGCCAACAAATAGGCACCAAGAACATTAACCACCAGAAAAAAGGCGAAAAGTGTTTTTAAGCCACAAAGAACAATCGAAGAACCTTTATTTTTTAAATATGTTGCATTTGCCTATTTAAAACATTTCATGTATCTCAAACATGACGCTATCAATGCCAGGATCATGGTTTCAATAACAATGGAAAGCAAGGACTGATACAATTCTAATTTAAAATAACTTAAATTAAATTTAAGTCTGCCAAAATGTAAAATGTAAATGTAAAACCACTTCAAATCAGGCATATTTACTAGGCCACTGAAAGATGCTGGCCTAACAAATGAATTGTGAATTTAGATTTTCACATTTGTTGTTGTTGCAAGGATGATTCGGGAAGGTTTGAATAATTCAGAAGGCGCTACGTCCATTGCTTACGGTTTGCAAATCTGCTGACCTCTTGTACTTAAGCTAGAATTATGGCCTTAAACCTCTCGCTGGAGCAGCACAGAGACTTTTCCACCAATCCATATAAAACCCTCTGAACCTACAAGCACACATCTTTCTCTCTCGAGTTCCAGCGCCTTGCACATGAGTGAAAATGATTGCTGAAAAATCCCATCCAAGAGGTGCAAACAGGGGATGTTAATAACCCCATTCAGATATCGAGTACGGATGCACTCGCCTTCGGCAATAAACGGCTCTGTCTGCTCCAATCCCATTCGCTTCTCGTGCAACATAAACATCAAGGAGAGCCCCAGGCGATTTCGTCGGGACTACGTGCCGTCGCCTTTTGAAAAGGAGGAATAAAACAAAGGCAAACAAACAAGCCATTAAAAGGCATCGGGCGGCAGGGAGCAGCAGTGTCTGTGAGGTGTGAGGCCTCTCAAGCTTCATTATGACACCACGGGACAGAGGCGGACAGTCAGCCGATGATGCATTCAGGGTCTCGTTAGTGGGCAGACGGGGCACGGAACAGGCAGGCATCAGAGACTCGCAGGCTCATTACCACGTGCCACAGAGTCTCGCGTGCGCCGAGTCGGCGTTCGCGGCCGTCTCCTCGCATCAGTGCTGGCCATCTGATCATCTGAAAATGATTCAATCTGTATGTGCTACTACCTGCAGGCCAAATTCAGCCCAGGCATATTGATTGATTCAAAGCAGAGCAACAGCACGCTGACCGGACGCTTGCGGTTAGTGCTTTCCTGTCAGAGACGTGCGTCAGGAACCTAGAAAAATAAATAAATGATTAAACGCCTCTCTATTTCATAATGAGACACTGACGAGAGGAATCAGGTTCTGCCGGCCGAGTCGGGAGACGGGTGCGTAAAGCTGGAGGTCACTGATGATGTTTTGATCGATTTGCTTAGAGGTGCGCTGGGTATTTTTGTAGACTTTTAAACAGGTTTTGCACCTTCAAATTAATAGCATTGTAAACAAACGAATTATGTTTGAGACTCACGTCAGTGGCCAAGACAAAGCTTGTTTAATTCCACTTAAAGATGGTCACCATATTCAGATCACATGACCAGCCAAATACTACACACCTTTATCTAGGTATTCTAGGTACCTGGATGACAATGTCAATCATGGGAGACAAGTACACATTGTTAATTGGCAATTTGTACTGGCAAGTTCTTAAACGGTAAAAGTACTTGCACTACCAACCTAGTGTGTTCTTGATTATGATAATAAATTAAAATAAGTTATACAACGGGGCTGTTGAATGCTTGATTCTGATTGGTTGACGAACGTTCTAAAGTGTGCAATTATATTCCAATAAACGCAAAAATAGGTCTTGACCGATAACAGTTCCATATCACTTCGCCAAATTATTTTAGTTATTTCAACGGTCCTTACACCCAACAACAGCAAAAGAACCCAAATCCACAAAAACACTGACCAAACAAATAAATATAACAAACAATAGGATAAAAATGTCATGTTTTTCCCATCAAAATATGTTTTTTTATATCTATAAAAAGAACGCTCTGTCTCTCCCTTTGGATAGAAAAAGATCGGATAGCAAAACAAGAAAACTTTTTTCAAGATGCAATCAAAACTGGAGCCCATTTACAGTACATTCTCACATATTCCTGTTTTTAATGATTAATCATTTTTTAATGACTGATTTACTTGATTCATCAGTGCACACTATGCCAACAAAAAAACAAATTTGCTCTTATTTTCCTATCATCCCCTCCTGCACCCCACTTTTGATGATCCAATGAATATCCTATTTCAACATATTTTATACATGTACATTTATATAAGCTAAATGGGTTGTGTATGGCAATATATTGTTTTTAATCTAATTTATAAATTCTAAAAATACATTTAATCTATTCTGTTAATGAGGTGTAGCCTTAGTGGATGCAAGACTCTAATGACTGTTATTCATTCACTTGCACTGTCACATATAACATAGCCTATTTGAAATCGACTTTTCTAACAACATGAGAGTGGCAACACCTCAGCCTCACCTCAGAATTTTGTTTCATACAGCTTCCATTTCCCAGATGCACCTCTCGCACTAACAAGCCTGGCTTTTAGCAAAAGGTTATTGATTTTGAAACCCCAAAATTAGATTTAGGCTTTCTCTATGCGGGGAGACAACAGGCCTGTATATTACATTTAAATGTGTGCGTATGTACAGCATCGAGCTCAGGGAGGTTTTATATAATATCTAGACTCTTTCAGCCCTCTAATTAGCGTCTCTCTCTCATCTAATGACACACGGTTCTGATAGAGGAAGCCACTCTGGGGCTTCTTTTGTCCTCAGGGATGTTATGATCTACTAATTAACTAATGGCCTTAAATTCAGCATCATTCGTCATCAGCAAATCGCTAACGGTTACTGAAAGAGATAGAAGGCTTTTAAAAAGGTGCTACAGTAAGAAATGGAATAGAGGTGTTTGTAATGGCATCATTGGAATATATTTTATACACCTGCCTGAGGATGTTTCTGAAAGAAGAGAGCCGAGTACTAATGGGGATTATTCTCTGCGCTGTCTGAAGTATTCATGAGAAACCTTGTGGGCCAAATATGGTTAAAAGGTGAAGTAAGCAATTTTTTTCTACGCCTCTATCACAGCATAATAAGCGGAGATAATTGTGAGGAAGACATTAGCATACTGATTCCCTCAGAAACACTTTGTAAATGCGGTAACATTTGCTCCACTAATGGTGTGACTTTGGTGCAGGGCTATCTGTTTTTCGACCAATTGCAGATGGGAAGAGAGTTTGGGAAACCTGTATGGAAACAGTCATTATTTTTGCAATTCTGTTTTGTCAGGGAATATTCGACTCGTCACATGATCTCAAAATAGTGGTATTCATAAGGCGCCTATGTTGTCCATCTCCATGTAAAATAAACCAGGCACATATGACTGGATTCTTCATCTCATCTGAGTGTACATCATTTTAAACATGTTTTTCAAACTTACTAAAGTAAAACTTTATTTAAGAGGGGGGAAAATACTAAGTATTTCAATATTGAATAATTTTTCTTGTTCATTAGGGTTAACAGACGTGGAGTTAAATTTCCATTGAAATGCTCCCAGAAAGTTCTCAGTAAACTTGTACTGTGTTTTATTTATGAATAGCCTTCTCTAATCAAAGATTCTCAAAGATGAGGGTGAATCTATATTTTATAATGAAATAAAAGCAGCCTTCATGTTGCTCTAGGAGGCATTCCTGTCACAAACATTGATCATGTAATTATCTAATTAGTCAGAGTGTTCATTTTAATATTAACGCTAGCTACAAAAGGTAAAGAAACGTTTAGAAAAGCCAAGTTGAATCTATGACCCCCAGAGTACAAAATGCCTAATGAATAAACATGATTTTGCATGAAAATAAAAATCACAAAAGCATTCACCTCTGCAGACGAATAAACTCAGTGCAGTTTTCTAGAACATCATTAAAGGATGCAACCTGGGGTGTTTAAACTTTCATCATCGGGAAAATGATCATGAGGTGCCCCATGCACATTGAAAAATAAGTTTCTCTTAACGTGCACTTTTAAACCAAAATTTACCCACCCACGAGGTGGACTCAGCATGGTATCATTTCAGAATCATTTAATTGGAATATAAGCCTGAAATTGCTTTTCTCTTTTACAGTAGATGTGAAAGTCAGTGTTTTACAATCACATCTATTAAGTTCCTTTGCTTTTTGTTAAAGGCTGAGTGAAGCATTTCTAATTCGGGATATATTTACGCCGCGCTCTTATTTGAAACAAATCGGTTTCAAATGGAGTTAGCCAATTTTAATAGAAAGAGTTCCTAAAGAAAATCTTACCTTGGACTTTTTCATGGATATTTCATGCTGTTTTTCTACCTTTTCGAAGCGGTTATTTTTAGTGTCTTGTTTGTAGAATGTGAGTCAGTGGGGAAGACGGCCTCAGGCAAGCGTTTGGGCGATGGTGTCCTGGTGACAGACCCCTCTCTCCTGTGGAACGAAGCTTGTCAGAAGACATCAGTGTGATTCTCCTCAAGAGAACATACTGGGCCAATCTGCAGCGCAAGCTGGGGTGGATGGCTGCCTGTGACATGAATAGCACGAGTTTAGAATATGATTATTGCATTTATTAACAAGCAAATTCGTTATCTGATGGTTTTAATCGAATAAATGCCCAGGTCCTTTCCACTAGATCGTCTTCAAATGTCTACAGTCAGACGCCCACGCCGTAGGAACAAAGCTCTATGAACTGCAATCTAATTTACATGTGAATTCCAGGACAGTTTCTTTGTGTGCATGTGTGTATAAGTGTGTGTCTGTATGTTCCATCGGGTCTATAAATGTGGTCTGGACTGAATTGGCTAATTAGACACAGTGGAATATGAAGAGGGATGGTGATTTGAGCATGCAGCTGAAGTCTCCAGGGCAGCAGCTCTGTGTTTGTGTTGTTCCGGGGAGATAAATGCCTCCTCGCTGCCCATGTGTACTGTTGTTCAAAACCCCTGATGAATGATATTCCCTGTGCCATCTGAACATGTGCATTCATTCTAAACACAGCTGGAAAACAGATCCACAGATCCCTTGTGCAAAAGCCACCATCACAGAAAACATGCTGATGAACATGCTCGTGAGTAAACGAGCTTTGATACTAATGAAAAGCGGTTAAGTCAGCTAAAAAACTAGCATGCTACAATCTCTTTTTTTCTTACAAAAATATTTCATATTGATTTATTTCGTAGCCATGTACTGTAAGTGGGATAATTATACACTCTGACGGTCATTATTACAAAATAAACTCACATTTGGATTCGCATTTCACATTTGGGTCATGATCACCTCATCAGGGTTTACTTTGTAATAATGATCGACCTCAGTCTCTTTCAATTCGATACCATTTAATGTCAGCATCAAATTAAATTAATCTGATCATTCAATCATACATATTACACTATATCTTTGCAGCTCTGCCCACCCTTTGTGATGTCACCAAAACCTCATGTACATACACAGAAATGTAATCTTAATTTCATTATTATACAACTTTCCATAACAAAACATCCAGACAGACAGACAGACAGACAGATAGATAGCAGAGGTGGAAAGTCCAGGTTCAGAAAGTAAAAGTCCTCCTCAGTATTTTGTTCCAATCACCTGGATTTGCTAATTAGCACAGTTTTTCAGCCAGGAGATAGAACTAATTAGTGAAATCAGCTGATTGAGTTCATGGGTGGAATTAACATATGGCAGGACTTTTACTTTCTGACCCCTGGACTTTCCACCTCTGATAGATAGATAGATAGATAGATAGATAGATAGATAGATAGATAGATAGATAGATAGATAGATAGATAGATAGATAGATAGATAGATAGATAGATAGATAGATAGATAGATAGATAGATAGATAGATAGAGCATCCGTTGACAGGTTTCTTAGGCTGAAAACTATCTCTATTCTTCTAATATTAGGCTACTAAAAGATAACAGTATCCAAAACACAAATGTGTAGACAATCATACATTTCTGTAGCAAAACGACAACACGTCTGTCCTCAACAAACTGCACCGCGTTTTACATTTCTAAAAATGATATGCGCTTATGAATCGTATATGAAACATGCAGCAATGTGAACGAACGGGCAAAACTCGCGAGCAGATTAAACGCGTCTACAGTAGCCTACACAGCGCGCTATTAAAACTCTCCATATACTACCAACAATAAAACACATAGCTGCCAGAATTAAAACACTTGTTCTACCAATAGTGATACAGAAATTCACGTAACCTCTGATATTACTTAACTCTCGTGCACAACGGCGAAAATACATACCTGCCTCAAGTTCAGCCCACTCTGAGAGATCCCTCCCGCGCGTCCGCCATATTGGAAAGGTCAAAAACCATATTCCATAGGGCATAGGCCTACATGAGGCAAGGGTGAATTGAGAGATGAGATCTTGTCAAGACGATTTTCACAAGATGACAAGTGTCAGGCAGTTCTGAATACTACATATGATAATGTAAAAGGCTTATGTAAAAGATTCTGGAGCATTAGCTTCTGCAAAGTTGTGCATATAAAAGATCATAAAATCAAAATGTTGAAGGGCCATAACTTATACAAAAATATTGTTTATTTGCATAGTCATTTTTTCTTTAAATATAATAAATTAACTGAGATAAAAATTTAAAGCCTAATTAAATTGTAATTAAAAAAAAAAACTATTCCAAAAAAATAAAAACTAATAAATTTTACCATAAGCTGAGCTTGTGCTGCAAAGAGATGTAAAATAGTTGCTATATATTAAATAGTATAAAACCTTAGTTACAGCCAATGTTCCACTGTATTGCACCGTTCCTAATTTACATAAGTCAGCAAATTATTGATGAGTTAAACCACACAGAAATGAAACGTCAGTAAATGTTAATGAAGACTATAGAAATGAGTAGGTTTTATAAATCCTTTCTTCCACACATGACTTCTGTTCTTTTGAAAATGAGAAAATATATTAACTATTTCCACAAAAAGTGATGCTTCTCTGTTGACTGATTCAAACAGGCCTCCCTGTGTATTTTGTTGCTTTTAATTTACTCGGAATACATCAAATTAATACAGATATTTAAAAAAAATCATTCATTTGGGTTTTACACAGGTTCACAGACAAAAATATTTGGAGGAAAAAAAATTCTACATTAGAATTAAATGATTTAAATTATGAAATTGCATTTAATTTTCATGACGTTTCAGCAAGATCCAAACAGCTGAATTATGGGCCGATCGTTGATCAGTCATTAAAGCGCCAAACAACCCGGAATGTTTATGAGCTGCTTCGTCTGAAAACGTAAAAATGCTGCCTTCGGAGGACGCATTCCAAGGTAGGAAGGCATCCGAACCCAATGTTAACTTCACTTCCTGTCTCCTACACCTTCATCTGATTGATTTTTGAAGGCAGCATCGATGTATCCTTCGCTGCCTTTGATATCCCACAATCCTGTCCTTTCCATTCTGTCACAGTTGAGCTACAAAAATAAAGATAGCATCTGTAAGGTGTGTTTGCTGTCAGTTTGTGTGTAAATGTGCATTTTTGATCAACGTTTTCCACTTCTGATGTCATTTCTAGCGAGAAATTACTATTGTAGTAATTAAATATTTGCCTAATTTTCACAGAATCTCCCTCTATTTTGCTGTGGATCAATAAACTGTTACGCTGCCTCAGAAGTCTGTCCGAAATCAGTTTAGTGAGCTTTGTGCTCCCTTCAAAGTCATTGCCTAAAGCAGCGAGGCAACAAGTCAGCTTCTTAAGCTTTTGAATGCAGCCAATGCGTCAAGCTGGCTCATCATGTGTCTTGCTTCAGTGTAATAAGGAACAGATGTAGGTAATGCAACAGCAGGTGCGGTTAATGGTTCTTTTCCACCCTAGGACTTCACGCAATATCAAAAGTTCCTAAAGCATGGGGTAATCAATCTTTTTCTTATCATACCTCTTATTTTGTGTCAAGTATAGCATCATTGACACTATATCTTTTTGACAGTATCTTTTTAAAATGTATTATGAGGGATCTCTAACGATACGACCATAGCAAAGCCTTTCTAAATTGCTTTGAATCAAGCGTTCCCTCACAAAGACGTTATCTTATTACAGTGTTAATTGCTTCATGTCACAGAATAGCTTTTCCCTAGAATAGATAACAAATAAATAAATAATCCCAGCGGATAGTCTTTAGCTTGTACGGTCACATTAAGCATTGTCTCTAGATCCATCCCTAAGCTTATCCTATTTCATATTCAATATTTACCCATATGCTAACAGCTCTGGTTACCCTTCCTGACCCTGTTTGCGGTTAATGCATGACCTTAGCATGCTACAGTTTGTCCAGTCATTAACCTTCATGTGAGTTTTGGATACAGTGAGAATCAGATCCATAAAACAGGAGGTACAGATGGGTTTCCAGATGGAGGGATGCACACCAAAGAATCAGCTTTCATTTTTACAGTGTCATTTAGAAGATTAGGCACACCTTTCAGCGGCGAATGTCCCTCAATATTTATCTGAAATTTTATTTTTATTGGAATCACACGTGACATGGCGATGGCTCGTGAAAATGTCTCTTTAACCAATAATATTTGGATTTTAAAAACAGCATTTATTTTCTGCTGTGAATCTCAGAGTGGCCCACATGGGGCCTTCAGTAAAACAGATGGACCTCTTTAACTGATGCTGAATTGACCAATTTGTTAATGAGCCCTTAAACCGATGTTGTTAAATATTTTAGAGCAAAGTGGTATAATTAAGCAGAGTGGAGTTATTAAACACACACAGCTTCATACAGACCAACCAAAATGAAAGAAAAATATATAACCATATACCTTCTAGATGCAATGTAACCTGATATTTTAAAAAGACGTTTATTGTTATTGTTCATTTTCAGAGTGGTAATCAATGTGAAATATTTCAGGTCAAGAAACGTCTTAATTTGCTTAAAAATGTCATTGATATGAATATCTTCAAATGAGCACACAGTACTTTTCTTTAAAAAAATATTTGAGCACAAATGACCTGGGTGATCAATTATTAATGTCAATAATTTTCTCCTATTTTTTCTCATAAATAATTGTAGAACTTCAATGAAACCTCTCCATTAAGTCTCCTGAGCTACAGCAATACCCCTTTCCTCTGGGTTAGTACCTGTCCTTTTTTTTAAATAGTAGGCCTATGAGAGCTGCTATTGGCTGAGCACTGTGAGCAGGAGATATTGATCTACACTCATATCTCTATAGAACCGGACTGAGCCTCATTCCTCTTTTAAAAGGTTCATTCACGGGCCACATCTGCAAAGCGTCTCAGCCTGCAGCCGCGGCAAACGTCGTCCTTTGTGGAGTCCGATGGCGCGAATGCAGATAGATTAGGCCATTCCTTCCCATCTAGGTTTGTGTTACAGGATCTCCAATATGTTTGCCGCGAGATTAGTTTCAGTATCACTGCATTGCATGGAGGAAGTGTGCTGTGACAGAGCCGCGCGTATTTCTAATCTTGTCTGTGCATAAATCCTCGCCTTATCTGGAACCTGCCTTCTCCTGCCAAAAACACTGAACCTTTACGATTAGAGCCGGCCCTCTGCGAAACTATCCGTGGCCGTGCTGATAGAGCCGCTGTTGGGTTTTGAAAACAGGAGCTGTTCATTTTAAAGTGCCAGTCTGCTACAGCTGTCAGACTGAAAAGGTTTGGGTAATTTTAGAGGTGTCATCCTCAATTTCATAACATTGTCACTGATGCGTATTTTCAGAGTGCTCCTCTATCTTTTTACACTCATAGCTGATTTGGAATAAAAAAAATAGGCTATATTCCCCCACTATAGGCTAATTCAAGTGTGTTTACATTGGGCTGGCTTGAATTAATAACAGTTTAGAAGGATATTTTACACATTTTATGAGCATTTGCTTTGTAAAAATATATATTTATATTCAATGGAGCACAGTGTCAGAATCCATACACAACATTCCCGGCGTTTGCCAAAGCTCTTCTTCTCTGTCGCCAATCAAGAGGTCTCCATTTTCTAAAGGCGTTTCACTAATTGGACGTGACATAATAAGGACACGTTCACAAGTGGGATAAATGGAGAGAGCAGACAGGAAGAGGAGATGACATGAGCCATGTTTATCATCGGAATGATTGATGTGTTTTCAAACCTTCTTGTCATGTAAACTGTTCCTGACAGTGCGTTCTCATAAAAGATCAAAAAATCTCAAGGCTTGATGAAAAATGACAAGACCCGATACACTATTTTCCTATCAGACACCGCGAGTGCACCAAAGGTTCAGTTTCAATGGAGCTTGAAATAGTATCATGCAAATTGTGAGCGTCTCATTTGAAACTAAACAAATCATTTTCTCAGAAGTATTGTGGTGAGCGCTGTGATATTCGCGTCCCGCGCTGAATACGTGCGCGCACTAGCTGAATTCGGGGATGTTCGACAGAATACGCCGGTTAACTCAAAATGACTCGAGACAGAATATATGATGAAGATATGATTCTCAATTCATTGGATTTCTCCGTGTGACATTTTTGCATCAGAAAGAAATGCTATTTTCTCCCTGAAAGAAATCCCATTTTCAAAACACAGAAGTGCAAATATAAATGGCACTGCCAAAATGCCAGAAGATTACATGTCATAATTTTTGCTTTTTGCTCATTTATTCATAGTCGTAAATGAAACAGGCAGAGCTGGAAGCACATCAGTAGCAGGATAAGGCCACAATAGTGCGATGATTGAAAGCAAATTAGGCACACAACATCATCTAGCCAACCTTCAGCCGCAACGTAAGCAATACTATCCTCAAACATTCCTGTCGAACCGAACACAGCGGACCATTGTCTGACAAGAACCTAAAAGCCGAACCGAACACAGCGGACCATTTTCTGACAAGAACCTAAAGTTGTTGTCTTTGATCTGAACTTACTCAAAAAGCTTTTTCTGAGAAAGCTGCAGGCATCTGGGGAGAAATAAACAACCACCTGTGGCTTTTGATGAAAGCACCTTCACTAGCAATTACTCTCTAAATTTAGCCTCAGCAAATTGTATGAATTAGATCGTTTCTCCCTACAGCAAAAAAAGAAACCCACTATAAAGGCCACTGAAACCTGAGAAGAAATTAATAGCTGATGACTTTGTTCCCAACCCTCTTGTAAGTGATGCCATTAAATATAAATATAAAAATGAAAATGTTCTAGCTTCTTAAATTTATTATCTTTGCCTCTTAATATGTTTGCAGGATTGCAGTGTGTAGCAGACAGGAGCATTCACATAGAGAGAAGAATAGAATTGAGATTTTAAGAATGGATTCACGCACAACCACGGTCAGTGGAAATTGCTAGTGACGTAGCCTACACTCTATAGTCTGAGTGGCGGTAACCTAGGGTTAAGTGCTTTGATCAAGGGTATAGAGTAGAAGGGGCTAAAGGTTCCCGAGGTAAAAGACACCTTTGATTTGATTTTCCCAAAACATATAGCAGCAAAAAAAAAAAAAAAAACGCACCACCACTTTCACCACCTCATTGTTACCAAACAGCAACATTTTTCAGATCCATAAGGTCAGGGAATGCAATGACAAAAGATTGATTGTCAGGTGATTTGATCAAGTATGTAGAAATACAATGGTGTCAATGCAATCAGATCAATAATATTGTTGAATGTTACACATTTTGCTCTGCACTATATTTTTTTAACACTTTTTAATCAAGACAGACAATTTTGATAATTTTTTTTCAGACAAATTCCATAACTTTTCAATAAAACGTATATTTCCCACTTCAATATCGGAAAAAGGTCATTCAGCCTCATTGCACCCCTTTTAAAGCACATAGATCATCCTTTGCAAACCAGGCTAGGTCTAACCACCTATAGCCTATATTTACAGGGTTTATGACTGCAGCATTAATTCCTGAAATGGAGATGAGCAGCTAAATGTCAATGTGAGATCTTTACAAAGTTCTCTCACAATATAGAGCAAATAAATACTGGGTGCACATGGCTCCAACATATAACATAAAAGACAGGTAGTCTGAGAAAATGCGCTTTGTTAAAGAAAATATCTTGCCAGGAGCTGCTTTAGAACCCAGACGCAGAGATTGCTTGCAAATGTCTTTTATTTAATGTTATTTTTATCAAGTTGTTGCAAACTAGGTGTTGTGTTAGTAAAATATGACTTTCTGTTCAATTTCTTCAACTGTGTTTCTGACTGTGGGGTGCAAACCTGTGTAGCTCGGGAACAAAAGCCTTTCCTCAGTACAAACAGCAGCTCCTTCGTATAAAAAACAGTCGCTGAAAAGCCTCTGTTCCCGTGCTCTCTCTTCAAAAGGTGTGTATCAATAATATGAACGCAGCTAATGGAAGCGCTCCCTTCCGCATTCACATCAAAATGCGCCCAGGTGGAGCGGCTCATCCAGCATTGATGTGAGAAGTGTTCCCAGCCTTTTAAAACATAATCTACATAATTTACCCGACTCACAGATCTGTTCAATATTGATGTGGTTTGGCATTTTGTGGGAAAGATCGTATTGCCGCGCGTCAATGAGAGAGAAACTGTGAGGAACTCTGCAAAGTAAACACAAAGGTTTGGAGTTAAACATCAACACGGCATTAGAATTTCAGAGAGAATATCATGGTGATGTCTTTATGTTTATAACTTATGCTTTCTTAGAACTGTTTCGAAACACTTTTTATGTGTATTAGGCAAGAAACACATGAATAGCCCGGTGTACACACTTGCGTTGGTGTAACAAATCTCAGTAGGGGTCAATAGAGTTACATGTCTTTAAAGGGATAGTTCACCCAAAAATAAAATTCTGTCATCATTTACTCAACCTCATGTCGTTCTAAAACGGTATTCTTTCTTCTGTGGAACATAAAATGAAGGTATTTTGAAGAATGTCCATAAAATGAAAGTCAACAAAGGAGTAAAGAGTACCTGAAAACCATACTTGAGTAAAAGTAGATACCTTACAGCGAAAATGACTCCATTGCAAGTGACCAATTCCAATACGACTATAGTAAAACTCTTATGCCTGGTACACATTGTACGATTTTGGACTGTCCTAGTCAAAATATGACCAATCGTGGCGATTTCTGTGATCGGGGCTCCTAAACAAAGGTCCTACTGTACGTTGTACAGTGAGAGAGGTTCAAAGACGATCACTCCAAAGGAAGATATTTTATTTAACAGAATCCCGTATTCAAGAATGAAAGCTTTAGTGTAAGTTCTGCCGGGAACACTCAATTGTTACGTCACTTATTACCTTTATTATTATTATTAAGTCTAAATCAGGGATGAATTGGTTGTAAATTGACGCCATCCTTTATAGGCTATTTACATCTGAGTGAGTAGAGCTGGCTGTTTTGAAGGGGCGGGACATTTCCCGAACGCGACAAACGGTGTCAATCAAAGCACACTGGGCCAGCTAACCAATTTCAGCACATTTCGTATTTCGGAAGGAGTGGCTTCATCAAAAACAGTGCATTCGACCAGACTGGGGATAGAGGAGCTGTAAGAATGTAAAAAGACGTACCAGACAGCAACATGTCAGCCCAGCAGTCATCGGGCCACTTTTGGTACATGTGGATTCAACGAGTACCAGTTGTGGGCTGGATCTGGCCGACTATGTTGTTGTCTGATATGAAAAATAATGCGTTTTTTTTTTACAATCAAGCATAAAAACATATTCGAGTACACCTCAAAAACAAAATTATTACAAATTATAGATTCATGAGACCAAAGTTCGCCCGTTAGATCTATATGAGATTAATTATATCTCATGTTTAACCAGAGACATCAGAGCCAGCGGCAAACGTCAGAAGGACTAGACGAGGTAAGCCTGTTCCGGGTTAATGAGTGCTGAGCACTCCAAAAAACGTCAATCAAATTTTCAAATAGGTGCTATCTTTATGAATAAACCACATATTTGAGCTTTAAACAACTACTTTCTTGCCTGAAAAACTCTTAAAACTACATTTCGTGATACAACAACAGAATATTTTTTTTAATTATGCAGGTTTTCTCCTCCGCTATTGACGCTTGCTGGTTGGTGCGAGATGCATTCTGGGATACCTGGCTTTCTCAAATCCGCACAAGTCACCTCTCGATGCCTCCTCGATAAAAGGGGCGGATCAAGAACACATCTGGTGATTTGAACCATAGATACACATAATAAAGGCTAGATGTCTTACGGCGGAGTCTCTAACGTCATCACCCGGTGGCCATCTTGTCACAGGCAAGCTTTCTGGCGGGCTCTGGGGTACCTGATGTAAGGTGAGTGATCAGCACGAACACAAATACTCTTATCTCGCTGAAATCTTGACGGATTTACAAACGGTTTGGTTTCTTACAAACTTTATTAACGTGGCTATAATTATGGATGCTTGAACATGTTGAAATATATAATATTATAATTATTCATAAGTAAGCAGTGTCATAACTACATATCTGACGTTTATAACAAACCAACCCGTTTGAAAATCGGTAGAAAATTCAGCAAGTTATGTTTTTTTTTAAAGTACATGCACCATTAAAACACAATGTTACGAGTGAGCGAGCTGACTGTGACAAGATGGACGCCAGGTGCGGACGTCGACCTCCATTGGCCAGCAGCACGGACGAGACATCTAGCCTTTATTATGTATATCTATGAGTTGAACTGTACTTGGCTAAATGTAAACTCTGAATTTGAACAGTACTTGGGCAGCGGTTGATGACGATTCACACGTGCACAAGAACACAAGTAGGCTACAGACAAGAACACATATTGAGAAACAGCCCCGATAGCTGAGAGAAACTGACAGGAGTAGTTTACAATAGCACTCCTTGTGGTAGATATCAGAACTCAGTAAGACATAAATTCAAGCACATGCACCTGGCAGCATTTGTTGTTACGTCCTTGTGTAAAGTAAGTTTCGGGCCTGTACAGTCGAAAAGCTTGGTAATAATATTTAAGGTGACCGAGGGAGTAATTATCACTCTAAACAGCGGTTAAGCGCTCATGTGCATCGCACCCGCCTCTGTGTGATCTTCATCTCAATTAAGTCCTCCCCTGTCATCAGTGCTCTAATTATGACAACCAGGTGCAAACAGCATGTAATCCTGTTTGTCACTCCCTGATCGGGGTTTTCAAACCTCTCATATTTATCATGTGAGCTGGAAGGGGAGGTGAGTTTTTGTAAGCCTCTGTGCCTGGGGCAAATGCAGGTGGGGAGGAGAGAACATGGAGTTTGTGTGCTAAAAAGAAGCACACACATATGTGCCGGTGCCCTTTTCCCTGGCTGGCTTCGTCCCCTGAATTCTTCTTCTCCGTGACGACTGTCATGAGCCACGGCGTGGTGACAAGGGCTAGCCTTTGATCCCTGTGACGTGCATCTGGAGAGATCCGTGGAGACGGGCAGCTCGCCGGCGTACGTGAGCGTGTTTTTGGGGTTTGCGCGGGGCTCGGGATGGGAGGAAGGGCTGACAGTGACCTCTTTTCCCTGCAGCTTCGGGCCTGGTGCAAAACATACATGAATAAATCAACATGTTCTAAAAGAGGACAGGCTTACAACTTCAAATCAAGCTTCTAAAGTTTGGCTTTTTTTATCTGCAGTACATGTTTTTTTTTTTTCTCATTTCATCTGATTGTCATTTTCTGGTGTTATTAATGTAACTATGGACAGGCTAAACCTATTTTTAGCATATAGATAGCATATATCCTGTCACTATTCTAAGTACTTTCTAATATAATACGTCTGTTCAGATTTTTTTTAATACTTTTATTTTACAAAAATAAATCAATCAAAAGTGGGGGTAAATACATTTATAATATATAAAAAGTATATTTTTTTAAAGTTCTAGTCATTTTATTCAAAGACTCCTGAAAAAACCCACTAAAATTAAAAACTGAAAATTCAACTTTGCATCACTATAATAAATTACATTTTAAAATATATTAAAATAGAAAACAGATAATAACAGATAATACAGATAATATTTCACAATATTACTGACTTGACCTGTATTTTTTTATGAAATAAATGCAGACTTGGTGTGCAATAAAATACCTTTTTACAAAAATTTTGAAAAAGACCCAAAACAGTATAGTGTATAAAGCTAGCAAATGTTATGTTAATTTATGTCTTTAAAATGTTAAAAATCAAGCGTAGCGTCAGTTCTGGCAATTAGTCAAGCTCGCATCAGCTGACTCTCAGCTGATCCACGTCTACCTATAGGAATACAACGCATATCACAGCATCCATATATAAGCTCTTCAGTAATATCAGCTGCTATCGCGTTTCTCAGGAGCAAATTACCCTCCTCCATCCCCAGCTCCTCTCGTCAGTCAGGATTTGGAATTCTGATTCCCCTTTGAATCAGACTAATTTATCTTTACATTAAAATATTGAATTAATGATATCTGCAATACATTCATGTTGGTTCTGTTCTGTTTACCCCAAGGGGGTAATTGCTGCTCTCCCTGCTCTTATAGGCTGCATGAAGCGCAGGGAGTTCTCGCCCAGAACAGAACTATACCGCCAATCCAAACTGCATGATAATTGTCAATCGTATTTGACGATAGTGGTCCTGACAGAAAGACTCTCACCTTTCATGATGAAAACCTGTATCAAATCCATACTGAGGAAAGGCATAATTCATGAAGACATTCATTCACACATTAGCAGTGTTAGCTAGTTACAGACCCTTTTAGTGTGATTTGTTTTGCCGCAACATGAGTTCTGAGCAAATTTGTGGTTCTGAAGAAAACCAAACAATGTTATATCTTATATCAGTTGTATTCATTTGTTGTCTTAGACTAACCTAAAGACTTTTTTGCACAGCTTCACTGTAAAACGAAAGTTGTGCCCAATAAAGTTATGCATTGGGCAATTTATTGTTTGCACATTAGGTGTGCGAATGATGGTTTATCAGTGTAGATCACCATTTTTGTGCTGTCACAGAGAATGATTGGAAAAGTAGTTGTGTCAGGCAAGCCTGCAACCTAATAAACCAGTTAAATGAACTGTCTTCACCAACAATACGTCCATTCACAACTTCCAACATTCACACTTCCAACATTAATTGATTATGATCAGCGCTACAAACTTCTGACATGACTCTTAAATTGACATGCTGCCAAAAAAATCCAACTTGTTTCAGTTCACAGGATTGTGATGTTGTTCACATGCTCACACCTTGTAAATACAATTATTCATGGCACAAAAATAAAACTCTTGATGGATGTTGCCTCAGTTCTAATTATAATCACATTGATCTGTTGCAACCAATCGGATTCCTCTCTGTTTGGATGATAATAAAAAGTTTCTCATAAAGCTTCTCTTCTCAAACTTCTTGAAGAAGATGACACTGGTTTAACCAAAGGCAAGGGGTTTCAATTTGAGGCCTATGCCTATTTGGAGCAGTTTGAGGCTTTCTGTATTGTTCTATTGTCGGCTTTAATTGGCTCTGTGCTTGTCCTTTTACCGTTCACATTAGGAACTCTATCCTCCATGTGTGAGAGAGACACCCACATTGTTGCTGTATACTGGCAGGGTAACAAGCCCCTTTCCCATCTGAAGAAAACGTTCCTGTCTGTAGACCCCGGAGAGCAGACCGAGACAACAAGCTTTTGTACCAGGATCATGCCGCTGTGTTTTTTTTCTCTTCTTTTTCCATGTCTCATTCAAACAGAGGCGGATTTTAACTTTTTCTGCAATTCACCTGGAACAGCCTGTTATAAATAGGTTGTGGCTTACCTTCATGTTCTCCCATTTACACTTTTAATAATCTAAAAGAGTCTCTTTAAAAACTGATTGAAACGTCATGCCCATTCCAACTGAGCCAGATGGATTTTCTATATAATATACATAAATATATAAAAACGACCGGTCAAAAGTTTAGAATAAATAAGACTTTTTTTATGTTTTAAAAAAATTTTTATTGATGCTCACCAAGGCTGCATTTAATTGATGAAAAATACAATATAAACATTAGTATTGTGAAATATTATTACAATTTAAAATAACTTTTTCTATTTTATTATATATAGAATTTAATTTATTCCTGTGATAGTCTTCAGTGTCACATGATCCTTCAGAAATCATTCTAATATGCTGATTTTGTGCTAAATTATCAAATATTATTGTTAATCAACTATTAATAATGGTTCTTATTATTATCATATGTGTGTATGTTGAAAAACGTTTTTGCTTGAAGACTTCTTTCAAAAACATTTAAAAAATCCTTATTTATTTCAAACTTTTGACCGGTATGTATATTTAAAAATAAAGTGATAAGGTGAAAACAGGTCAAAAAGGTACTTTCTGAACGTCATTGGTAATTGTAAATAAAATTTTGAATAACTAAATATGAAAAAAAAAAAAAAAAAAAAAGGAATACAAAAAAGTGTCCCACTTTACCCATATTCAACATATTTTGCATCCGGATTTAAACCAAGACCTCCTTTCATGATAAACAAAAACTTTAGCACTAAATTAAAAGTTGTTTTTGTTTTGTCCCACTACTAAGTTTTTAAGAAGTGTTGTTTTTTTGGTCATGATTTATCGCCCCCTAGTGACCACAGAACTGCACTTGTGCCCCCCTAAAAATAAATAAACAAATAAATGGTGCATGATGCCCCTGCATAGAAAATGTACATTTTTAAATCTAGATAATTTGACAGAAAAACAAATGAAGTTTTATGTAGCACAGAACCATGCATTTCCTGACAGTCAGACAGGTGAATAAAGGACATTTGAGTCTAAACTCTTATATTTAAGGTTGAATTTCAAACAGGCAATGAGAGGAACAGCACGGATTGAGATGAAGGGAGGCCTGAGGAACAGAAAATGCCACTAGGCTTTCAAATAGTGTTTTCTTTTCCCCCGTTCAGGTTTTTCTAAGAGCTGCAGGCTTCTGTGTGTATCTGAAACGGGGATATGGTTTTATTCTTCCTATCGACTCACCCTGGTCCCCGCAGTCTTTCTCTGTCTTTAATTATTAATTTCATGGAATTTGTTATTGTATTCATTCAGAGGTTTCAGGCTTCTCTTCAGCTCCATGGAAATTGAATCTCTTCTCGGCTGGAGCTGAGGCAGCTGCTTCAGTTCCTAATGGATTGACTGAGTATTGAATACTTCAGTGCCTCCTCAGGGTAGGTGCAGCTTAGTGAAGGAATTAGCTGAGCGGCTTGAAAGCTGAGAGGAGAGCGGAGTTGGAATTGAAGAGCCGCTCCATCTCTGCAGCCCTTCGGAAAGGCTCAGATGTGATCGAAAAGGCAGACGGCGGGCCGATTCCATGACGCAGGCTTCTGTTGTTGTGTTGACGCTGAAAGCGCTCAAAATCCTGAATAATGTTCCACTTTACTATGCACTATAAGGGTGAAATGTGCCAATGGAATCACAAAAATAATTCTGCCATTAGTCGAACAAAAAAGATAACCCCGCCTTACTCACGCCATTGGTCGTTGCGCTTACAAATGTTTTGGATTTCCCAAAGAAACTCTTGGGGTTTTTTGTAAACACAAAGGCTGAATCCGAAATCGCCCCCTATACCCTATAGGGCATTATTTGATGGGACAGACATTTGTAGTGGTGTCCGAAACCATGGACGGTATCGAGTGCACTCATTCGATCCCACATTGCACCGCAATAACGAGTTTACAACCGATGTACACTCAACAGCTGTCCGAATTCGCTCACTCGTTTTCATTCACTCCTTCAAGTGACCTGTATTAGTGGCCTTACGTAAGGAATAGTGATTGAGGATTTAGGGGGAATTAAGTTTCTCAGGGAAATATATTTTTTCCTCCCATCTCATATTTTTTCCATCACCATGTACCTTTGGGGGCTCCGTAGTTTAACTGGACGTTCCAGATGGCATCCATCTTGATCAAATGGGCCTGACGTTTTTGATTATAACTAATAATCAAAATAAACAATCCTTCATGCCAAATAATATATTAACCCAACTGAAGATGGTAGGAAGCAACTTAGCGCATTAATACAGATTTCAGTTGATGTGCACAACAAGTGTTTAAATGTGGCCCATCTAATCAGATTTTGTATCATAACTCACAATTCTGGAGGTCCTCCCTGTTAAAAGTAATGAAGTGTCCAAATAAATTGGTTGACCTTTTCTGGCATGCTTTCCTGTTTGTCAATCATTTTATTGTTCTATAGTGCAGAACTATAAAGTCATAGCGTGATCGGCAGTGCTGTGGCTAGCTGGCGTCAAATGCTGTGAATCACTAAAGACAGACTCATTGTGCGTCACTCACAGTAGGGGCGTTTTCTAATGAGAGAAGCGGAGAAGCCTGGTTTGCAGCACTGAACAGATGCAAACCACAGAACCTGCCAAAACTAGCAGGGCAAGGGAAACTCAAGAAAATGAGTGCGAAAGAGAAAGTGCTTTAGCAAGAAAGGTGTAAGACTGAGCAGATGGACTTGGGTTTTTTTTAGTCTCCAGATGAAGGGGTTTACTGCTCCTGGTTAGTGTGGCATGAGTTAAGCTAGAAAAACAGTTCTGAGACAGGTCGTATGTATGCCTCATTAAAAAAAATGTTCCTTCATTTTATTAGTGGCCTTGAAAAAAATTTGGGCATAAAGTCAGACTAATTCTGCACAAGCTTTTTTTTTTTTTTTTTTGAACGGATGAACTCAGTTCCTTCTTTTTAACCTTTTTTGATTAACGTCTTAGGGCGTGTTCACACTTGGCATTTTCTTTTACATGAAAAAGTAGACAAGGGTGCTGTAACAGAGTCAGGGGTGTGCCAACTGCCACAAAGAGGCCTCACAGATGTTACCAGCAGTAGCAGCACCACTGCTCTGGATGTACCGGCAGATGGAGGCGTAAAAATGAAGTGACGTGATGATGAGGTCAAAAGTTCAGTGTTTAATCCAAAAAGTGCATCTGGTATTTACAGTGAAAATCCCAAAAGAAAACTAAACAAATAAAAATAAAATAAACTGTTCAAAGTTATCTGCACAAAACTTTGCCTACGCCAATAAATTGACCCAAAACAGAGCAATAACTTATCCAACCACTCACTCTACGAGCCTCTAACAACACTGAGGCGCCTTCTTAAAAAGGCTAAGCCCCTCCTATCTGGACCAAACCATTTGATAATTACAGATAATAAAGCAATTTAAGCAAGACCAAACTAAATAGATTTAACAGTAACAAAGATATAAACTGTTAGAATAATACCAAAATATATAAACATTGAAAACAAAACAAACTCAATTAATTATTACCGTTAAACAATGTTTAGCAAAGAATCAAACAGAACCCCAATCTCCCCCTCACACATGAGAACAATTAACTGTGCCGACTATTGGCGGGAAAGTGGTATTCAAAAATGGTGGCAGTTACAGTGACCGGGTTTTGTCTGTTTGGTGAAGTAAAATGTTCCAGTACGTAAGTATGACAATTTATTGTTATGCAAGTGGTTAATTTAAAATAAATAAACATTTAACATGGTTACCGGTCTTGTTTGAGTTCTTAACAATACATAAATCAACAAAGAGAAATGAATAACTCCGTAAACGTTAAACCAAAGAAAAGGACATGGAGAGGACAGGTACAACACGCAACAATACACAATCAGTGACACACATATATCCGCGTTAACTGATGTTAAAATATGCACAAAACAGATAGTGTGTTAAGATGTTAGTGTGAAAAGTATGCATGTATGCATGTTCTCAGTCCACTGTGATTATAAGATGCTTCTCCAAAATAAGAGTCTCTAGTCACAGAGCCTCACTGTGACAGGTGCTTTTAAAAAAAAACTGGCAACGTTTGGTTCCAAATATCACCCGGGCGTCTTTTGTTGCTATAAAGGTAGTAGATAAGGTTACAATTGTTGACAGCTGCTGTTATCAGCTGGTTACGGTATGGATAACGGTTGCTGAGCGAACGTTAATGTTATCTAACGTAAACAGGAGATAGTATTGTTAACGACAAGTAGTTGATGATACACTTACCTGCACAACCAATGATCCGTCCAATCTGTGCCCACACAGCCTCTTTATGGTGTATATGGTAGAGTTTTGTATAACTCAATGTGCTCCGACACTAGTACAAGTCCTTCTATCGGCACCTTTGACATTTTTTCTTGAATGATTGAATGAATGAGGCATTTATATAGTGCTTTTTCATATGTACACACCCAAAGCGCTTTCTCTCTCCTCAGCCACCACCAGTGTGCAGCATTCACTTGGATGATGCAACGGCAGCCACAGTACAATGGTGCCAGTGCGCTCACCACACACCAGCTATAGGTGGAGAGAGAGAGATAGAGCCAATTCAATGGATAGGGATTATTGGGAGTTCATGATTGGCAAGGCCCAATGGGTGGAACGTGGCCAGGGCACCGGGGTTACACCCCTACTCTTTACGAGAAGTGCCATGGTGCCATTCTTGTCGTTATGGAAACAACAGGTCTCGCTTGTCATTGGTTAGCTGTCAAAAAGGCGCTTGACGTAGGGCGTTTTTTTTTTTTTTTTTTTTTTTTTTAGAAAAGTTTAACTTTATTCAACTTGGAAAAACGCTCTGAGCTGCAGAAAAAGACGTTGGCGGTGGCGTTTAAAAAAGCGCTCAGGACTTTTTTTGAAAACACGGTTTACTCCATAGGATTATAATGTAAAACAGATGCTGGCAGCTTCAAAAAAGACGCCAAGTGTGAAGTATGTTGAATCAACATAGTAACATGTTTCAGCGTCTTTAAATCTGGACATGTTCCGCTAACATTCACAACGTGTAAATGTTCTAAATTTAAATGACATACTGTTGGTCTTTTAAAACTAAGTTTTTCACACTGAGGCTGTATCTGAAATCGCATAATTCCCTTCTATAGGCGAAAAACAGTATGTGACAAAATAAGCATGTTGGAATTCACAATAGCCTACTCATAAAAGAGTACCGGTAGGTAAAAAGTCCCTGGACGACCTACTACTTCCAGCAAGAAGTGTGCATACGATGGACACTTTACTATCCCATGAGGCCATGGGAGAAGATTTGTGGACAAATTCAAATCGGAAGTGAGCATCCCTATGCCCTACTCACTACGAAAGCCAAAACATGACCATAAATTATTAAAATACTTCATTAAAGTGACCATTGCATGTTCCCTTCACTAACGGACTTGTGGAAGTGCCCTTCAAGGGTGCAAAAATGCCGTTTGGAATTTGCCTTGTGAATGGCAGTGAAGCAACGCAACTGATGCTGGTAGATCACATGGTAATGACAACATTGCGAATGAAAGACTAATTCGCTGCAGGTTCCTTCGAGATTTTCCTAACGGGGTTTATAATGGGGGTTTTCAATTTAATTTGGTTTGGTTGCTGAGAGATTTATATACAAAATATCGGACTGGTAACCAGTGCAGAGAATGTAGGATTGGGGGGTAATGTGATCTTGTTTCTGGCTGCCAGTGAGAGATGATAATCAAAACCAAAGAGATGTTTTGTATCTGAGGAGCTGTATAGGCTCCACCCACTTCTGTAGAGGGGGAGGAGAGCAGCAGCTCATTTGCATTTAAAGATACATCCAGAAAAAAAAGCATGTTTTTCCTTCCACTCAAGCGTGTATTTGTGGGTTATTTTGAGCTGAAACTTCACAGATACATTCTGGGTACATCTGAGACTTATATTAAATCTTGTAAAAAGGGGCATAATTGGTTCCCTTTAAAATTAACGCCAATCGGTTTGATATTTTGTGATTAGACGGCATGACATTCATGTGACTTAAGTGTCCAAACACTTTTAGAGGCTGGTGAATGTTAGTATGCCAACTGATTGTTAAGATTTAATCTATCATTATGGGAGACAAATTGTGTTGTATGATGTTCACACCACTTTACCTTGATCTTATTTTTCAGATGCCAGCTGGAGAGGATAAAACACTAATACGTGACGGGCAGCAGATGAAAACAAATGCTAATGGAACAAGGGATGTGCACATGATGATAACCTTGAAAATAAACACAGCAAATATTTTCAAAAGCGTCTCAGATTAACTTGATCCAAACCCAACACGTGGACCCGTGGAGCATCGACAGATTTAATCGTGCCTTTGGTGTTGAGACACCAGATATCCCAGACTACACGATGACAGCCGAGACTGACTTGGGAAAGTAAATTGAATCCATAAAGCCACTGCATGCACGCACAACTGCATTCCAAATATTCTGTCTGTGTAGTCAGCCATAGTTTTTAGACAATACAGAAACTCTAAGGCGATGAGTTCACTTTGGTTGTGTCTTTTTAGAATTTAGATTTTGCGTTCAAGAGCAATATTGGGAGATTTCGATGCATGCATGCGTTCAACGTATCCATGAATGCCAGAATTGTTCTTCTGCCATTTTCTCTTCTATTCTAACCGGCCAAAAAAACCTGAGTATTATTTTAAGCATGGCAGTGAAGAGCTTTTCTGGAACAAAACCAATTATTACATCTGCTGAAACACGCAGGGCACAAGCACTCAGGGGTACAGGTGAGATTTCTCAAATGTGTTGTTATTGAAAGACATTTTAATCAACTTTTTTTTTTTTTTTTACTCTGGAAGCTTCTCTCAGATTAGTCCCTAGGCTACTTTTTTCTTTTCTGTTCTGTCCACTCAAACAGTTCAGAGTTTCTAGTTTTTGCATTTAAAAGCACAGTTAGAAATGAGATGAGAGAGCAAGAAAAAAAGCCACGGATGATCAGTCACAGATGAAGAAAGAAACGAAATGTTACAAGCGTGTTCTAAACAGTTCACCCAGCGTAGAGAAAACGACAGCATTCCATCTCTTGATCTCAATGTTCTTGATCTTTGGCTGTATTTTTAATGCAATAATTGCATAGACAGCGGGAAAAAAAACATATCCCGTCATAAACGCGTGTGTGCACGCGTGTAATGATGGTTTCTGCGTGCTGATGTTCTCTTTCTGCAAGAGAGTATTAAAGAGGCTAATGAGGTAAAACCATTGCTCTTTTTTTATACTCAGACTATTATTCAAACACAGCCTATTAACTTGATGAATTGGGATAATTAATGGATATTTCTCTATGTGGCTTTTGTGCTATCAGGTGCGCGGTGAATATTTAACCGTTTCCTTCACATGGGCTCCTGGAGGGCCGACGAGAGCAGAATTTACAGCTGTTTATTTCCATCCTCACAAGAGTGCGGCGCTTTGAATCCATACTTGTGCTCATGATTTAATTATAAGTCACACATTTGAATGAATAAAGTTCTCTATTAGCCAGCTGGCTGTAGACCAGCAGGGTTCATTCAGCGAGAAGCCGTGTGATTTTCAGAGAGAATGGAGTCTCGCTGGAAACCCCGAGCACTCGACTACAGAAGCCTTTGGTCTCCTCAGGCGATGACCTCCGTGTCGCTGCAAAAACAATGAAGCTGCCTTCCAGCGGTGCCATCGGACAGCGGAGAGCATGTTTGTTCTGTTTGCTATATGCCTGACAATAACGAGATGGCAATGATTTCCGGTGCCTATGCTCTCTTAAGGGTTCAGGGTCAGGGACCGGTCTCGATGGGAACAGTGTGGCGCTGGCAATAGTCGAGAATGAAACGACTAGATCATGTCAGTGCGCAGCTTCAAGCTGTTTGCCAGCGAGTCCTTTATCTGACAGCGCCGCCGAGCAAACACTGATCAGAGGAAGATAGCTCATAAGTATGGCAGAGCTATAAAATCTCCCAGCAGAGAACCGGGCCGGGGGGGGCGTGAGATTACTCTTTCGAGATGACCAATTATTTCAAGAGGTACTCGTCGAGTTTTCCGTGGGCCCTTTCTTGGGAGATGTGGCTTTAGGAGAACATTATCCTCTCAAATTGTTCTGCCGTCATTATCTGTCTCGTGGCTTTCATTCACCTGCGAATTATTTGAGAACCGAACGAGAGATTAACCTGCGAGAGGGAAACAGATTATCCCCATTCATGCTTCTAAAGCATCTGATGCACAAATCAAAGGAAAGGAAGAATCTCCCAATGGCTTTGTGAATGTAGTCTAATGTACACAAACCCAGTGGCCATGTAAACCCACATTTGTGTTGTTCCGATGCCCACCACCAATCAAAAACGTTCGGTTTCCGAGGTCTCGCGCAAACCACAAATGAGTCTGATTTGATTTGGCAAACAAATGAACTCCCATCAATAGCAAATAGATCCAGCGCGTGTGTCTGTGAGATGTACTGAAAGTAATGAATTTGTAAAGCTCATTCCCTTCCCTCAATTAAAAGAGAGCAAGTGCAGACGAGAGTACAACAGGTAATCACACATTTCCATTCGCACTTTCATTTTCCTCCGTTTCATTCTTCATTAGACTGCAGTTGATTTGTTTTCCTTCTTTCTACGTCTGATTGATAGAGTGTATCATTTCACAATCTGTCTTTGTTATCGTGACATCTCTCCTCTGCACAAATGAACCCGAGCCCCTCGGTGATGGAACTGATGAATAGGGTCCATCATCTGTCAGAGCCTCCCAGACCTTTACTGACATCTAGTGGAAGACAATTAACAGATTCACTATAAATGGTGGTAGTATTGTTTCTTCTTTTATTGATTTGTTATAGAACATTTCTAAGTGATTAAACTCAATATTTTTTGCCTGGTAAATAAATTTTTTTTTTTTTTTAAATGATCAAAAGATCAAAACCATATCTATGTATGTAATGTACACTCTAAAAAATGCTGGGTTGTTTCAACCCAATTTTGGGTCAAATATGGACAAACCCCAAACGTTGGGTTAAAAATGTAATTTAAAAATTTAACCCAACGGCTGGGTTTGTCCATATTTGACCCACAATTGGGTTGAAACAACCCAGCATTTTTTAGAGTGTAGAGATCACCATACCAATCTGCTAAAAAAAAAAAAAAAAAAAAAATTTTATATGTACATTACACACTGCCCCCATTTAAATCCAAACATCTTTTTTTTGTCTTTTTTTGTCCGGGCAGTGCACACAAACATGTTTCATGTTTCATGGGGACTTTCCATAGACATAATAATTTGTTAACCAACACAGAAAACGTTCTGCATTTTCAAAAAATGAAATTATGAATAAAAAATGAATTAAAACCAAATTAATTAATTACAACTAAAGGATCCCATAATGGAAAAATCTAAAATTGTCTAAATATGAAGCACCTGATAGAACACTTCACCTTCACTCAATAGTGACAATTCTATATAACCTTTTCTTTTAAGAGTGAAAATGGGCACAAAAAAATCACATACAAGAAAAAAAAGCATTGTTATTTTAAGTAGTTTACTCACCAAATCTGGTTTTAGTTTCTTATGCAAGCACCTGAGCTGCGTTTGAGACATGTTGTTACACTTTTCAGCTGGGTTTCATCCTTACATCATAAAGAAGTAAAGATGACACTTTTGACATGACTAACGTCACCAGTCTGACATCTGATCCCTGCACAGACCTTAAGAATACTCTCCACCGTGTCTTCAGTGGACACCCTGATGAAAATGGTAAACTATGAATAATAAAATGAGGAAGACACCGCATACTTTCCCACGTCATGAGTGTTGAATAGTGTCTGCTGGTCTCATCAGTTCATCTACATATGATATTTATCAATTTATTTAACATTTTATTTAAAACTCATGTATTTTCGGTAATAAAAATGAATCATGTAAAGTTTGTCAGGTGAAAAAAATGTTTTTTATGATAATGAACCGCTGACTAATGATCCTAGCTACTCTCCAAATAAATATGTGAACATGAAAAATTGATTTGAAGTGAAATTATTTATACATTTTGTATTTTTGTTCTTGTCATTTATAGGCTAGAGAGTTGGGGGGGGGGGTCACATATTGTAAAAAATATATATAATATCCACAACGCAACCTCGGCATCTGTTTTCAGGCCTTCCTGCACTGGAAAACTTTTGTAATATTAAAGCTCTTGTCTGATCATAACTCTTCTTTTCTAGTGATATTCCTCTGAGCTTTTCTCGTTTGTAATGTCTCTCAGCCATCTCTCTTTCTACAGCCTTTCTTCAAATCTCCCTCTTGCTCACTCTCTCTCCTCCCCCCTAATGAGTGGACACGCCCCCTACTGCTGATTGGCTACAAGTGTGATGTGGTGCTCGGTCCAATCCACTTTCACCAGCGTTTCTCAGAAATCCCTTACTGTAGGGGCTTCTATTTTTAGGCCTTTTGCACTTACTGAATTATAACGATATTGATATTTCAAATAAAGTGTAACATCGCCGATGTTTAACCTGCTTTGTATTGTTACAATGTCGGTAGTATATGTAAATGGACAATATTTTCTCATTCTCTGTTACCTTGACAAACATTTATTTCTTTTCCTCCTCCGTTTGGCCTAAAACACTGTGTTTGTGGTCATAGTTTGAAATGTTGACTACAAACAAAGAGGTTTTTCAGATTGTCTATGGCATCGTTCTCTCTGTATTTACGCTTCTTTGCTGCCTTTAGCCACTGTGCCCATAACGCACTGGATCCTTCACTGGAAACTGAAGTAACTAATTTCGGCAAGTCAACGCCATTGTGACTAAAAGTTTGCTAAGAGGTATTTCCTGCTAAAGCAAAGCTATATTTGACTCTTGTAAGCCTATCTGTATCAGACTGGCGGGAGTGGCTTTGGATGGCAACATGCCAAGTGCATTATGGGTGGTGAAGTTTCCCTACCTATTTGGCAAAAGGGAAGACAACCGTTTTCTCTAGTCTAAAAAGACACCTTTCTACTGTATAGGCAGACAACTTTTATTAAAAGCCCAATTTCCCAGCGGTGAAGTACCCCTTTAAATAATGCTGCTTTATTCTAATTTTTAAAGTCGGAATTAAACTAAAGTTGTTATAGTCTTTTCTTCCCTAATGTGACGGATATCTGAGTGAAATCTGAGTTTTTCCGAACGAGAACAAAATGTAGGGCGGTATTTGATTTTGGCCATCAGGATTTGATTGGATGCCAGTGGTTTGCTATTTCTGTGATGTCATGTGAGTGGAGTTTTGATTTCATGGTGACTTTACATTTATATAATTTCATTTATGCATTTGGCAGACGTTTTTATCCGGCGTCTTGCGTTGCATTTCAAGGTACACATTTACATTCTTATCAGTTCTTTTAAATGTATAAATCTACCACAGTCTCTCAGTTAATATGATGTGATCACCACATGTGTAATACTTATAGACGTGTTAGAAACGTAGTTTCAGGTGAAATGTGGCAGGATGTAATATAAATGAAGCATTAGCCAAAAAACAATTTGTAAAGGAAACACTCAGAAACAGCATCTGCATCTGTCTTTAGTCAGAGATGATGCATATAAACAAAGACATGTGGTCACAAATATCAACTTACCATCACTTACGTTCAAGTTCTGTTCAATCATTTGTATAATTCATAAAGGCAGTAGAGTATATAAGGCATAGATAAATGACAGAACCACAACCAGAGAGTCCAACAAGACTTTTGTTCCACAATAATGAAGAAAACTACAGGTACAGGGTCCTTGCATCTGGCTGAATTGGAAAAGATAATAGCTCAAACTAAGTTATTTATAATAATATTATTTATTTATGACTAACTGAAGTTTATCTTGCTTATTTTATTTTAGTCAGAAAAGCTTATAAATAAGGAATTGTCTATACTAAATATTCTCACTAACGAATAATAGGTGCTTTGCAATAAAATATTGCAATAAAACCAATGTGAACATGACGCATCTCTCTCCTTTTGTCCCCTATCTGTGCTGAAGTTCTCCAGGTTTGTGTGGCGTTTGTGCTCTGCTCAGTGCAGGCCGTGATCGCATCCGCTGTGGACTGTCCAGATCCAGATAATGGAGGAACGTCCTGTACCATCTCACTGGAGAAGCTTCTGGACCGAGCCGTTCAACATGCAGAGCTCATTTACCGCGTCTCAGAGGAGTCCAAGTTGCTGTTTGTGAGTAACAGAGAGATGAACCTAAAGATATGCTTATAAAAAGCTGCTTCTTGGAGTTTGCAATGACTTCAGTCTCACTAAAGATGAGAATATGTAAACAGTCAACTTTACTGAATAATTCCGAAATATTTTTAGGACGAGATGCTCGATTCATTCGGAGGTGCGAATCTGCATGTTCCCAGTGGGACCATGTGTGCTCCAAAAACAGTGTCGATGTCTAAAACTGAAATACAACAGATTTCGGTGAGTTCCTCAAATGGCATCTGATGAAATTCACTGTAACATAGTAACATTCTCCCTAGATAAACGTGTCTTTTTTGTTTTCCCGTCCAGGATAAATGGATCCTTCACTCAGTCCTGATTCTGATCCAGTTCTGGACTGATCCACTGGCAGATCTGCAGGTGTCTCTAGAGAATTATGAGAACACCTCAAGTGCCCTGCTTAACAGGAGCAAATGGATGTCTACCAAACTAACGAGTCTGGAGCAGGGGGTTCTGGTTCTTGTTAGACAGGTAAATATGAAGTTTCGAAAGTTATTAGACCAAACTTTTTTTTCCTTCATCTGGAAACATGTTTGGAAATCAATCTGTCTCTCTTTCTCGCTGTCAGATACTGGGTAAAGGTGGATTGCTGTTGGAGGTTTCTGAAGAGACATCCGATCACATCGTCTCTTCTGATATTGAGTCTTTGAGAAGAGGATATAGTGTGCTCTACTGCTTCAGGAAAGATGCGCACAAGATAGAGACTTTCCTCAAACTCCTGAAGTGCCGCCAGATTGATAAAGAGAATTGCTCCTTTTTCTAAACTAATACACACACACACACACACACACTTCTGCCAGATTATTTTAAGCGTTTTTAGCCAAAGTTGGTTTTGCATTTGCACAAATTTGAATTAAACCAAAAATGTTTACATGCTTACTTGGAGATTGTGTTTTTGTCTCTAATGTCAGATATGGTTGACTTAAGGTTTGTAAAATGTTATTTTCTAAATTAAAATGCTTATTAAGAGAAATATTGAATCAGATCACTTTCATACACATACAGTACCGTGAGAAATGGTGAATTGCTGTCTGAGATCACATTAAAAAAATCTGGATTATTTCCATTTAAACCAAAATGTATATAATTTTAGGATTTTGAAAGATTTAAAAGAAAGAAATTGTGGTGTAAAACTGAGTCACATAATATTTGAACAAAAGATAAGATGTATTTGATCATTCTCAAATCACTGTGGACAACATGGATCATCAGGTTTTGTTCAATCTCGCTCTTTCTTTGTATCATTAAAGCAAAAGGAGGATATTTGGAAATTACACTGAAACACTTCACGATTCTTACCTCAAAGTCTAATGAGAACATCAAAGTTAGTGCGCAATTATCACTCAACGAGGAGAAAATTAGACGTCTATCTTGAGCCCAGATCTTACACACTCTTTAATTCACGGACACAGTAAATTTAAGAGGAGAGGTGTTGATGCCGTGAAGGAAGGGTAAAAAAAGCGGTTCACTGTCGCAGTTATAGTGATACATTGGCATAGAGACATGGCAACCAAGTATCTCTGCGAACAGTGCTAAGAAATGAGAAAAAAAGTGAATTACAAAAAGCTCCATTTTGTTTACAGAGCATTTGGAGGCGAAAGAGAGTTGGTGTGTTGCTCCGATGCCATGGAGACAAATAGAGAGGTGCAGGGATGTACTTTTGTAGGCTAAAACCTGGAAACGAGTTGGCATTTTAGCACTTCCCATTGACCTCAGGATGACAGAACTGGTTTTTGGTTAAATGTTTGAAATAACTTTCAGGGAAAATGTTTTTTAAACAAAGACTGAGAGAGTTGTCGGAAGCTTAAGGTGTGTTCACAGCATGTCGTTTTTACCACAATAGAGTGATTTCAACTTGTAAAACATATATTCACACCCTCAGAGCTCGTAATTACAGCTTAAAAGGAGTGAATTGTTTAAGAGCTCCTACTTGAACGACGTGACTTCTGTAGATTCATTTAGGCGTTGATAGTGTTGCCATAGAAATGCAAAATTCCCAGTCCAAGGACAGCTCTGAATATAACGTCACGTGGTGTCATCTTGAGACTGCGGTAATTACAACATGGCGTGAACGCAGCATTAGTGATTGTGATGTTGAAGTCATGTGACTGTGGCGTAGTTCCTTTATAGCCTAAGTATAGAGTGGTGCAGGTACGACGTCTCTTTATTGGCCAACCGGCAGTTGGCATCATGCTGGTTCCCTCGACAAAAACCCAATAGGATTTTCCCAAAGGCTTTTGGATCATCACTAAATACAAGCTCTGTGATCAAAATAAGTTTATGATAAATGCACTTTTTGCCCATCAAGATGATTATCACAGATGAACACAACTTTTATGAATTTTGAAGCCTAGATGCAGTCACCAGCAGTAAAAAGCTAAAGGTAGGCTATAAACGAAGTACACCATCACTAATAGGCTTCCGACAACTCTTTCAGTTTTTGTCTAAAAACATTTTCCCAGAACGTTTGAGTTAAAATGGTTTGTAAGAGCACATAACGATAACAATGCTGTAAAAGTGGACTGAGTTTACCTTTTTGGCGTGATGACGTTTACTCCTCGACAGCCTCTGTAGTCCCATTTAGCCACTTGTTAGCAAACACCTTTTTCAAAACGGGACGATGGAACCGGAAGTGCTAAACTGCTAACTCGCTTCCGCGTTTTGGCCTACGAGAAATAACATTTGTGGTATAGATACGCACTTTCATGAGATCGGGCTGGACATACCTATGATGTCAAAAAAATACACTTGTAAATTACAAGTGTGAAACATTCCTATACCCGGGGATTAAAGAGGGGTTTAAAACGACGATAACCCAGAGCAAAAAAAATTGCCATGTTTTTGCCTCCTTGAATACAGTGCTAGCATATTCTGACCAAATATGTTACCCATGTTTTAGCACGTATTATTATCTGATGGTTTGTTATGCTATTTTTTGCCATGTGCATATTTATGTAAAGAATTATAGCATGTGTATTTTGTCAGACATTACTTACACTCTCCGGATGACCCACCAGTAGTTTAGGTCAGATTTTCAAAACTCTGGAAGGCAGAAATTGCAAATTCATTGACAATAGTTTACAGGGATAAAACACTTCAACATTTAATTAAAAAAATGTTTACTGTTTATGTAATGTTGAAATTACTCACCCATATAAGTGAATAGAGATAAAAATGTATGACATTCATGCAGAGTCAAACCTTTCCACCCTCTCTAAAATGTTATGACCTTAAAAGCTGCTCAATTCAGAGTGAATACTTATTTTTATAGGTCAGTACATTTTTAATCTTCACAGCAAAATGTTTACAATGCAATTAGAAAAATCACATTCATTCTCAAATCGCATCTATTCTCGAATGTTTTGACATTAAGGACTCTCTCTGGTCATGAATTATTTGAATGCTTTTACATTAATAATATTATAATATTAATAATTTAGTAAAATATGTTGAGGCAGGGGGGGAACTTGGTTCCACTCACTACTATGTTTCTTGTACTATGTACAATTTGGCTTCAGCTCTAATCCTCCAATGAACACTCAGCAGGCGTCTCTTGTCAATGTCTGCAATCAAAGAGCACTTAAAAACCGTATTCTAAAGAAGTTTCACAAACTGTTCTCCAGTGATTCTGTTAGAAGTTAGATCTTTATGTAACAGAATGAAAACCGTAGTCAAATTTAACACAGATATGCAAATACTGACTCTGTTCCAAAACCTAGAGAACTGCCTTGATGTCTACAAAAACATTCTAACATTCTAGCCTTCTAGTGCAGTATTCTAGCTAAAGGAAAGGTTTACACCGTGGGTGTGGTTAGTGAGGGGAAAACTAAAGACAAATATACAAAAGGTTTTTGTGCAGTTCAAAAGCAAAAAAAATATCCCAAACTGATGTCTTTTCTCAGCTAAATTAATAAAATGACTGTTGTGAAATAAAACAAATCAGTGACAGGTTATTATGAGATGCATGTGGAATCACACACCTTAAAATATGCAGCATTAGTCTTAATTTTCCCCTTAAAACTGAATGGTTTACTATGGTTTTCAGGGCGTCCCTGTCATGCAAATGCAACTCAGTTTGCTGCTAACATGTTAATAAGCTGAATATATATATATATATACACACACACACACTTACAATATATTTAAAATAATAATATTCATTCAGCAAGGATGCATTACATTGATCAAAGCCTTCCCTCGGGACATTTTGACCTGAAACTCATTAAAAAAAATTTTTTTCCAAATTGAGTATTCAATGGAGGGGTCCAAGACTTTAGGACCTTAGGTCACAATTGAACCATGAATACAGACCAAAAAAAATTGAGGAAAAAAAGTTACCAATCGCGGGTAATTTCGACCTCCTTAGGAATGAACGGAATGCGAGAAAAACCTAAAAAAAAAAATGGTTTATGCATGTATTGGAGTTATTTTGAATTTCATTTGAAGGAATGTGAGAAATGTGCTTAAATATATTATTTATTGATACAATCTAGTAGCCTACTTTAAAAGGTACATAAAAAAATCAAAAAATCTAAATCTATCAAAAAAAATGCATTAATTGTACTAAAAAGCAGGGGGAAATATGTATAAAAATGAAATGATATAAGCTTTCTGGACAAAAAATATATATATTTCAGGGCTACGGGTCATTTTGACCTGCGAGGGAAGGATTTGTTAAGAATGCGAGGAGGGTTAAAAAAAACAGTTATTTAAATGGTAATATTTTACAATATTACTGTATTTTTAATCAAATAAATGCTTTGCTGAGCATAAAACACTTCTTTCAAAACATTTAAAAAACGTACTAACCATAAACTGACCACTGACCGCCGGTAGTATATGTATTTGTATAGGTTTAGGGGCAGGTATCGGGTTAGGCGATAGAAAATGTCATTAACCTGATATAAAATCAATGGAAGTCTATGCAATGTTGTCACTAATATAGTGAAACAAAGCTACAATGTAATCAAAACAAGGCATCTTACCAACATTATTGTCAGAAACCCATATAATACCTTAAAAGTCTTTCTAGGTTTTGGAACACAGCCAGTTTGTTAGGAACATACAGTAACTGTCTATGGTGAGTCCTCTTCCTCTCTCTTTTTTTATGTGGCTTCTAACTTTCACAGGATGTTTACTTCATACTTGTGTGCCTCTCAATCAGGCAAACCCTTCTCAGTTACATCAACAGAGTCTTGAAGGTCAATGACATCAAATCCCAGGTTATCGATGCCTTCGCGTCCGTGTCGGTGGAGAATAAGCTCCTTGGTATGTTCCTCGTGAAAACAGCAAGCGCAGTGCGGGGTCACAGCTGGTTCCGTTTTGGAAAAATTGGACAGGTCGACACGGTATTTCCCATCCGTGGTGCGAGAGATGACGGGCAGGAAGCTGTAACCCCACTTGATCTCTCGCGGAAGGTAGGAAGTTCGGACTTGACAGGACAAGCTGGTGGATTCAGCCGTACCCTCCAGGAAGACCACTAACTCAAAGTCCTGCTGCTGAAGAGTGTCCGTGGCCATCTCGGAAAACGGGCTGGATTTGTCGATCACGTGGTACAGAGTAAGCGGGCAAACAAAGAACAGATTGTCCTTCCCAGCATCCACCAAAAAGTCGATATTCACCTGATCCAGTATGATGGTCTCCCCCTCTGGAGTGATGGTGGTCTGCAGAAGCTTTCCATAAATGTGGCTGCCGATAAGAAGAGTTTTCCGTAGGTTGGCCACTCGTATCTGGAGGCACAGATTCCCCTTCCAAAGACAAATGACTGCTGTTTCGCTGAAGGTTACCGTCTTTGCTCTTCTCTTCGGGAGAGAGATCTTTGCCAAAATGAGTCCACACATAAAGCAGTTTATGATGGCGCCCATGAGGGACTGGATGATCAACAGGGCGACCGTGCCCGGGCAGTGACCCGTGAGAGCCCGACCGCCATAGCCAATAGTCGTCTGGGTCTCTAAAGAGTACAAGAAGGCGGTCGTGAGGCTGTTAATGTTCTCTATACATTTCATCTGTTGAGATTCAGACGAGTTCTGGAGCACATCCAAGTCTCCGTTACTTTTCGCAAGCAAATACCAAAGCAAACCAAAAATGAACCAGCTTCCCGTGAAGGCAGCAGCAAATAAAATGATTACAAAACACCAGCGGATCTCAACAAACGTCGTCCAGAAGTCCAGAAGGAAAGCAAAATGGTTGTGATACTCAGTAGTCCCAAATTTAATGTTGCAGTGGCCGTCCTTCGTAACAAGACGTGTTTTCCTAATTTTCCGCTCCACGAGGTGATTATGAATCTGTTTCCGGATGAACTGGAACATCTTTCAGCTGACAGAAAAACAGAAGTGCATACATCAACAACACTGAACACTTTTGATTAATTTAATAATTAAAAGTAGCCTACATACTTTAAGTAAAATAATTTATACACTAAATATTTTAAACCAGATGTTATTTAAATAAAATGGATATAAAATGTAAAAATGTTATATATATGAAATGTATTTATATATATACATATATAAATACATAAATATATATAAAATTGATAAAAATATATAAAATATATAAATTATAAAAAATGTATGTGTATATATACATATTTACCCAAACACACAAATAATAAATTACAATTAAAAATGATAAAATATTTTTTAATGCTAAAAAGCATTTTCAAAATCTCTCTTCCTAATGATTTCTAATACAACAATAATAGTATGATGTCTTGCAAGTGGTAAAATTCAGGTGAAAATTTAATTTCCTTCAGTAAGAAAAGCACATTAAAATGCATATGTTGTTTACAAAACCCAAACCTCTCTAGGCAATGAAAGATAAATACTGCAGCTCATAATCCACTCAAAACACAGCAATACAGCAATGATTGCTTTCTCTGTCACCTATAAATGTGAGTGTGAAAAAGTATACGCCACATACCTACAAACTGAAAACGTCCCAGCAAACTTCAGTGCTGCTTGAAGTTCAGGCCATGAAGTTCTCCTCTTGAGCATATAAACATCAGGGTGCTGCTAAAATCCTCAATGAAATGTCCTAATCCCAGGCACATGCCACAGTTTACACACTATAAAGCAAAGACAGCTTAGAAAATGGTTCCAAAAACTAACCTCACATCAGACCTAGAGTTCGCTCACCAACCAACCAACGCAAACCATAAGAAAACGAATTAAAGCGCCACTGTTATAGCATACGGGATAGGTTTGCATTGAGTCAATGTTCCAGTTATCCAAATACCTCCTCAGACCCTCGACTGCAATCAGGGAACCCCATTTGAAAAGAGGAACTTCAGCAGTGTAGTTCCTCGCTGCTTGTACCCATGGGAACGCAAAAGCTATGCAGAGAACAACACAAAGAAAGGGTTGAGTTGAATCACACTTCCAGCCACGCTGATCCACAACTCTGCATTTGCATTTAAATAAACTGATGTGAATGGTTTGAGATTGGGATAGTAATTTACAGTGAAGGGCAAAGTTTGACTAAATTTTGTGAGAATGTCCACCTCTTAAGTTTACTACAGTTTTTAAGTTAATCATATGAAAATAAAAGTGTAAGACTTTGGCTTAAGTGCTGAATGTAAATAAACATCATAGCGCAAGGAATTTAGAACTAAAGAAGAAAGCGCTGAGATGTTCTGTATGAATGTTTTTTTGTTTTTTTTTTCAAACTCAGGATACTGGGGCAGAAAACCTTTAAAAGTTGAATCCCAATCAAAAAATAACATGCATGTAATTCAAAACTTCACTCAAACACAACGCTCAGGTAGAGAGAAGTTGATAGAGAGCTACACAAATACCACTTATCTCACACAACTTCCTATGTAACACTTGCAGTAAGATAAACCTCAGATTGGCAAACATGGTCAAACCACACTCATATCTCATGTAAATTATTACAGAGAAAAAAAAAGAGCACTGCCCTAGCAACAGCAAAGTCATGGGTTTCATTGCCATACATTTACACATACATATTAGTCGGATTAAGCTAGCATAAAAGTTTGTAAATGTATGTATGTATGCATGTATGCATGTATGTATGTATGTATGTATGTATGTATGTATGTATGTATGTATGTATGTATGTATGTATGTATGTATGTATGTATGTATGTATGTATGTATGTATGTATGTATGTATGTATGTATGTATGTATATATATATATATATATATATACACACACACACACAGTTGTAATCGAAACTATTTACCCTCCATTCCAAATCAGAAAATTTACAGGCTTTTCAGTGGTTTACAATGAACAAATCTAACATTGAAATATAATTCAAATAGCTCAACACAACAAATGTTTCAAGTAGTTTCCCCAAATTCAACTGAAAATGCAACTTTTAATGACTTCTGTGGTCTCAAAATTATTCAACCCCCTGAATAGAATCCCTCAAAACAGCATAAATCTGCAAAACAGATGTTGTCTCAAGAACGCATGATGCAACTAATCAAGGGCTTCATAGTTGCACCAGGTGTGCTTGAGCTAGAACACATGATATCTGACCCGGCTAGGTTTGTTGAGCGTCACGTTTGACTGTATGTTAGAAATATGGCTAAGTCAAAAGAATGGTCCAAATAGTTAAGAGAAGATATCATCGCCCTTCACAAAAAAGGAACAGGATACAAAAAAGACTAAATGTTCCTTGAGACACTGTTGGAAGCATAGTTTGCAAGTTCAAAGTTAAATGAACAGTGGTTACACTACCTGAACAGGGCAGACAAAGGACGCTATCAACGACTGCAACCAGATTTTTGAGACGGCAAGTTCAGCAAAACCCTCGAGTGCAAAAGACCTCCAGCAAGAATTGGTGGCAACAGGCACTGAGGTTTTAGCTTAAGGCACGTACTAAACGAACACCAGAACTCAAGACGTACACCACTACTGACCCAAAGGCACAAGAAAAGTTGGCTCCAAATTACTCAACATGATATAAATAAACCACAGAAGTTTTGGGATTCTGTTTTGTAGAGCCATAAAAAAAACTGGAACTTTTCAGCCCTATGGATCAGCGGTATGTCTGGAGGAAGAAGAATGAAGCATATGCTGAAAAGAACACTCTGTCTACAGTTAAACATGGTGGGGATCGGTGATGCTCTGGGGCTGCTTTGAATCCTCTGGCACTGGAAACCTGTAGCGTGTGGAAGGCAAGATGGATTCATTTTTAAATCAATTTTTGTATATCAGGAAACCCTAGGAGAAAACGTCATGCCGTCAGTGAGGAAGCTGAAGCTTGGGCGGCATAGGACCTTCCATCAGGACAATGATCCCAAGCATTTCTCAAAGTCTACCAAGGATTGGTTGCAGAAGTCCTGGAAGATTCTACAGTGGCGATCACAGTCACCTGGCTTGAACCCCATAGAAAATCTCTGGTGGGATTTGAAGAAGGCGGTTGAAGCACGTAAACCCAAGAATATTACTGAACTGGAGGCCATTGCTCATGAGGAATGGGCTCAGATTCCTCAGAAACGCTGCCAGAAGCTGGTGTCTGGTTACACATCTCGTTTGCAGCAGGTCATAACAGCAAAAGGGTCTTCTACTAAGTACTAAAGACGCTTACCATGAAGGGGTTGAATAATTTTGAGACTGCAAAAGTCATTAAAAGTTGCATTTTCAGTTGAATTTCACTTTATTTTGCCAATAAACCTGATTTTTAATGGGGGTTAAACAATTTTGATTACAACTGTGTGTGTGTGTGTGTGTGTGTGTGTGTGTGTGTGTGTGTGTGTGTGTGTGTGTGTGTGTGTGTGTGTGTGTGTGTGTGTGTGTGTGTGTACAAAAATAATAATACTCCAGCTCAAGTGGAGCATGGCGTTTGATTCCTATAGATGTGTGGAATCCAAATGTCTGAGACAAAATGAAAACAAATTTAAAACCAGAAAATTTCATTTGTAATCAAAAAAATATTTAAACAAATTAATTTAAATAAAATGATAAAATATTACAAATTCCAAAATAAACACGCTCACCAGTCTTAGCTATTTGGACTGTATTTCAATTGAAAAAATAACAATGGGATGTAAAACTTGGGATGTAAGACTTGTGATGCAGCCTGGAATTAAACCACAGCATGTTCATTCATTTGGCCAGAGGAGAATTGGACCCTGAGCTTTCGGTTTACTTTACATTTAAAAAAAATTTTTATTTTTTATTTTTTTAAGAATAAGTTACAAAAAGCATTGTTCTGAACTGGAGAGTGATATATGGAGATGGAGAGGCTCGGTCTGACAGCAACACTTGTGTGGTATAATTATGTAATTGTTCTGGAGAGCCTCCGTAAGGCCATTTAAAAGCTCTTAAGGAGTTTTAAATTCTTCTCTGGAATTTTCTGTCAAAATATTGAATCCTGCTGCCAAACATATCACAGCAGATAATTAATAAGACCTGGTAATTACTTGGAAATAATGAACATATAATAAGGAGCTAAAGCCACATGAGTGGGAGCACACAAGAGCTTTAGCTAGTGACAACACTGAAATTAGCAGTAGCCAAGCCAGATGCATCAAAACCCTTAAGGGAAGAAAACCATTAGTTATATTTGTACAAGTATTCTTACTAAGGGCTTTCTCAAAGGGATTTGTTGCGACTGGCTTCAGGTGCTTTTAGAGGAACAACACAAAGATGAGAGTCTCTGACTTATAAATCATCTCAACATTAGTCAAGTCTGGATGTCAAGCCGTAATGAGAATGATTGAGAGGTGCAAGTGGGAAACTCATCATTTGCTGTCCCTCATGTCGTTCCAAACCTGATTTTTATCCGAAAAGAATTAACATAGACAGATGACTGTTAAGCTCCAAATAGGCCAGAAATTCCAAGACGTCTAAAGCCATAAAACAGAAATTTATGTAAGAAAACAGACCAAAATATAAAGTAGGACAAGTAGCTAATGACAGATTTGAATTTTCGAGTGAACCTTTTGTTCCTTTAAAAAGAGTATTGATATTCAAAAGAGAAACAATTCTATCCTGTGATTCCCTGTGAATAGAGGGCATTGTAAGACTTTGATTATGTAAAGTGTAACAGTGAAATCTTCTCTAAAAACTCATAAACCACATAAACAAGCAGCACATAGACAAACTTTGAACAGTCAATCCTGTTTTTCTCCTGTGGAGTTTTGGACTTTTTCTTTTTCTATCCCCGGATTTACAATGAGCTCTGAACCAAAGAACTACGTTTGTTAACAAAAAACAATCTGCAACTGAAAAGCAAAAACAGTATCAGTTGTGTTGCACTCATGATATTTTACTCCTCATGCTTCTTAGACTAATATTAAGCCAGTAGGTTTCATTCATTTCTTCAGAAATGTTTTAAAACAGCGCAGGAGCGACACTGCGACCCGCTGCTCTGTCAGTCTCAGCCAAATCTCTTCAAAGGACCCCTAAAACCTCAAAGAATAAGGCCTGGGACCCCTCTGGCTCCGATTCTGCTTTAAAATGAATGACCACGTCGCACCAGACAGGTGCACAGCCTGACCAAACAACTGCGGTTTTGGGTGTTGAATTTGGGTTGAATGCACATGATCAACCACAGCATGACAGACAAAACACAACTCAGTACTTAAAAACAATCAGTACTTTATTAAAATGCAGAATTAAACTGTATTAAAATCGAACCAGATTTAGACAAAACAAACAAGATCAAAACATGACCACATTACACTACACAGAGTGGATTCTGTAAAGGCCGTTTCTCACGGCACTGATAGACACTGACCAACACCAGATTACAGTAAGTCACTTCTCAGACATTCAGCGAAGTGTCTGTTGGTTGCAGTGTGAATTGGCATTAATAATGATTTTTTTTTTACTTATTAGCAGTCTGTGTACTTAAACCTGCAATTACGACATCCTCATAACATTAATAAACAAGTAAAAAAATTGTTCCCCAAAAAAAACAGGTCTCTAGAGTTTCCCGGCCTCTTTGAACTTGAGGAGCAGACCATCATCGGCCCGCAGTGGGAACGCCAGGCTACGGTTGTGATAGTAACTGGAATCTGCCTGCAAGTTCTGAATGACATCGGAAAGCAGGTGGGCTCTTTCCACTCCACATCCCGGAGCGTTGTACTCCAGCGAGGTGAAATGGACGTGGAGGTGATGGTACGACGGTTGATAGTGGAAATAAACGCGCAGTTTGCTCGGAGGGACACCGTACTGCCGCTGAATGGTGTCCTGTGGACATAGACAAGACTTGAATTTCAATTTGCCGTCCGCAGCCATGCCACACCTCGCAAATGTACTTGGAAAAATCTGCCGTCGTATGGTGTTGATGTGTTATTTTGGGGGATTTTGAGATTGTGCTTTTTTGATATGTTGCAGGCTGGAATCAAACTGTTATCTTCCACAGGATCACCACAGATCAACATCAGTAGATTTTTTTTAAAAATAAATAAATACTTTTATTCTGCAAGGAAGCATTCAATTTAATAAAACTGACAGTAAATCATTTCACAATACTTAAAAGTGACCATAAAAGGCTTACCGACCCCAAACTATGTGGTAACCACTGCGCCATATACTTTTAAAAAGCAAGTACACATTTACATTTGATAAATTACAGACGCTTTTGTCCAAAACGACTTACAACTGAGAACAATAGAAGCAATCTGATCAACAACAGGGCAACAGAATGTAAGTCCTGTGCCCATTGAAAGTCTACATGTTCAGATCAACAGTGACATCTAGTGGACAACAGAATAACAGTTCCACTTTCTTCATTGTAAACGAAAATCATTTGTCGATGAATTTGACAGATGAATCTATAGCTCACCTCTCCTTTACTGCGAAGGTTTGTGAGTAATGGCAGGTGCTCTGATGTAAGATCCCTCAAACTCTTAACATCCCTCCGGTGGACGATGGCAATCAGATACAGGTCTTGTATCTGGAGAGTTAAGGAAACAAGCGTTGATTTTCACTGGCCTTTTATTCATGGAGTCTCAAATATTCTGATTCAAATTCACCTGCTTTTTATCCCACTTGAAATCGGGCAACAAAACAAATCCAGTAAGAGGGTCTGGGTCCTCGAAAACAATACGATCAGCCTCAGCTTTCTTCTCCAGTATATTGTGTACCCACTGAAATGAAAATGAAACATGGGCAGTGCAGTTATAAGCTGTATGTAATGTATATATATAAGGAATAAGAGTGAAATGAAGGCTCACCTGCACACTGAAGCTCTGGCTGCTGATGTACGGTAGTGTGACTGTACGATAATCCTCCCCTGATTCTTCGACTAGAAAAACCTCCTGATGTAAATATTTCTTAACATGCTTCTCTGTCGCAGGGCAAATCACTGTCGTTTTGATTTCTGGCACAAAAAAAAATGTATGGACATAAATCAACCTTCAAATGGACTTTTGGTTTAACTCAGGAAAGTGTGGATTTTGTACATTGCATGTAATAGAGTCTTGGACTTTCAACAAGCAGCCATATAAGCAGCCATGATAAAAAGGACAAACTATAAAAAGTGTAATGTATTATAGAGGGGATGTTAAAGAAGTTCTTGCAAAAAATATATTTTTTATTTATTTTATAAAAATTCTACATTTATGTGTGTGTGTATATATATATATATATATATATATATATATATATATATATATATATATATAATGAAAAGCTACAGACTCCATCAATTAGGGTTAGAAGAACTGTTTCCGAAATATACAGTATAACATGCTAGAAATATAATAATCACTGCAATAATTATTCAATCATAGACTCTTAAGCATTTACCAATTTCAATCCAAATAGATACTTTTATTTTCTTTCTTTTTTTGGCCAGTCTATAAATACACACTACTGTTCAAAATTTGGGGGTCAGTAAGACTTCTTTTTAATTCTTATGCTTTTATTCAGCAAGGATGCATTAAAGGGCACCTATTATGGAATTTTGAAATGTACCTTTCATGTAGTGTGTAACATAGATCTAAGTGAACAAAAACATCCTGCAAAGTTTGAAATAAGAAAGTGCACCGTATATAAAGTTATTGTCTTTCAAAAGTAAGAGTCGACTCTGAGTCATTTTTATGAATCGTTAGAAGACCGAAGCTTTTTCTCTGACTAGATGACGTCAACTTGTCAAGTTATTTGAATATGACACGCCCACTTATTGCGCTCCAAGGCCAGCAATATATCATGAAAATATCATGGCGACGAGACAAGACGCACTGTGTTCTGAAGTGCGACTCAAAAGCCAACTTTTTTAATCTGCCCAAGGAGGAGCATTTGTGGCTACAATTCATATAACTATACCACAGAAGTATAGGCTGAGCCTTGTGCTTTGTTCGCGCCATTTTGAAGACGATATTGCTTTTTAAATGCAATCAAACTTGGATTCGGGAGCCGGCTGATATTGAAGGAAGGTTCATTTCTAAGTGTATTTGCATCAGCTTCCTCCTCCGTATCACAACCTGTAAGTGTTATTAATAATTGTTGCTTTTATGTTTTATGTAGCATGCTTAATAATTATTTTGTTTGTTGTGTAAGCACCGTTTAGCTTCTAGGTCTTCAATGACAATTGTATTGAGAGATATGTGAAGTGTTTGTCGTTGTTTTCGGAGTTGTCTTAAAGAATAGAATAATACCTCGTAGTAACGTAACTGCATTTTTTTTTTTGTAAAAACGTTATGTTTATGCATCGGGCTAACGCAAACAAAGACTGATTGTGCTTTTACAATATTAACTCTGGGCTATGCTCGCTAATAACATTAAATTCTTTATCTTATTTTTAGTTTTTTACTACAAACTACAAAGCAGTGGACAATAATCATTATTATAACACGATTTAATTGATAAAAGCATCACTGTACTTCGTGTTAAACAATAAGTATTATCTCTGTAAACACTGCTGGGTCATCTGACCAATCAACGCAGATTAGCGTTGCGCAGAGGAGGGGTTTGGGAAAACGAGTCGTTGAACGAATCATTTGGGAGTCGGTGAGCAAATCAGGTAAAAAATAAATGCATATTATACGAAAACAAAAGTGTTTTTTGACATTCCATGCACGTAAAACTGTTGTTGGGGACTCCCTAAACAACATTAGGAACATTTTAAATGTCATAATAGGTGCCCTTTAAATTGATCAAAACTGCCAGTGAATACATTTATAATAATGTTAAAAAAAGATTTCTATTTTAAATAAATGCTGTTTTTTCAACTTCCTATTTATCAAAGAATCTTGGAAAAAAATCGATCACGGTTTCCACACAAAATTAAGTTTGTTTTCAACATTTATTATAACAATGAATGTTTCTGGAGCAGCAAATTAGCATATTAGAATGATTTCTGAAGGATCATGTGACACTAAAGACTGGAGTAATTATGCTGAAAATACCACTTTACCGGCTTTATTCTGGAATCACTTATTCTACAATAATGGGCAATTGAGCATGCCGAAAAAATCTGGTCCCATCGGTTTGAGATCTTCTTCCAACATTGGGGTTGATTTCATGAAGTTTGTTCAAAGTATATCAATCCCATTCTGTTTGCCATTTGTTATTAATATATGGACAAACAGATGTAATCCTACCATTCAGGTGTGCTGGTGCCTGCAGCTGGTATGTGCTGTACACGTCATTCTTCATCTCCAGCTGGAGTTGACTACTCTTCAGTAACTCAGACAGTGTGTCCTTTCTGATGGGAGCTTTCTCCAGGATCACAACAGCATCCTGATCCTTCACCTAGGAAACACAACATATGTCAGGGATTTCAAGACATTTAAACATGTATTCCTTTAAACTAACTAGTGAACATTTATTTGCTAGCAGGTAATCCTATTAGTACTATTCCCAGTTATACTAGTCAGAGTTTTAAATGAATTATAGCAATCTGACTAGTTAGATATAAGTTATATCTATTTATTTAAATGAAGAATTCATTTAAAAATATGACTAGTATAACTGGGAATTGTATAAAATACCTTAAAAAATTAAGTTATCAATCCATAAAATATAAATGTTAGGACAATGAGCATTTGGCTTAGCGTTTATACGTTCTAGCAAATAACTACTGTAAAAGTTGCAATAGATACTACTAGTACCTTGGAAATAAGTACTAATAAATCTATAACGTTAACAGATAAGTAAAATGATTAGTTAGTGATTTCTGATGGTATTTGGTTATTTCCCAGGGTGTTTTCATGTCTCTCTCCTGCACACGCACCTTCCCATGAATGAAGATGTTCTTCTCCCGCGCACATTCACGCAGAATGCGGGTGATTTTAAAGTCCGAGACCGGGCTGTCGGATGATAGTTCACCCGCGTCTGTTTTAGGTCTTTTTGCAGCAGCTCCGTCGTTCTCCCTTTCCGCCATGATTAACCCGCTCGAAATCAACCAATCAAGATTCACTGCTGGAAACACAAGGAAAAAAATAAACCTCTGCGCATGTCTCACCGACCGCATCCTGATTGGTTAGCATGGACGTGCCTTGGCATGTAAACAGTCTCTGATTGGCTGATCTTGTGAGACACGTGCTGCTGATTTTTTTTCTATTACATCTTTTGTAACATCAAGAAAGCTGTTACAAAACGCCAGCGAGACTTCACGTAACCTGAAAACTCGTAAGTACTGAGGTTTTTTTAATCGGTTAAAATAGCTATAGATTATTTAGTTGAGTTATACTGCACAATTGACTGTGATTGTATTTGATTGCAGAGACTTTAAACGCAACCGGAGGAAAGAAAATGCTTGTTGCAAAATAGTAATACTCTGTGTACTGGCAAAGTTTTGAATCAGATCGATTGCATGATAATAATAATATTGACAACAACAATAATTGTAGTAGTAATACTAATAATATCAACTAAATGATGTACATTAGAGTCAGAAATTAATGTAATTGTGTCTGAAACTAGATTTGTATTTCTAATAAGCAGCTATTAGACTCATGTTGCAGTACTGAATACTGTTTCCACAAAATTAGCAGCACAATAGTTTTAAACATTGATAATAATAATAAATGTTTCTTGAGCAAATCAGCATATTAGAATGATTTCTGAAGGATCATGTGACACTGAAGACTGGAGTAATGATGCTGAAAATCCAGCTTTACCATCACAGGAATAATAAATTAGATTTATATGTATATATTTGAAACGATATGTATTGTAAAATTAGATATACAAATAAGCGTGAATGGAATTGAAAAACATACAATTGAAAGACTACAAGACTTATGTTGCGGTACTGAATATTCAACTAATGAAATACCATTAACAATATTAATATACAGTTAAAATCTCATTTTAAGTGAATTATGTTTTCAATAGAAAATGGCAGTTCAAACAAAAAGTGTAAGAGCTCAAAGTGAGAGGCAGAAATGAAAGATACTGATTTGAGGTAGACATGGATTTGATACGATTTTTAGTTTTATATATATTTATATATATAAATATATATATTATATAAAAATTTAAGTTCCATTCGAACCTCTTAATTTCATTTAAAAACAATTAAACAAAAAAAGAGAAAAGTGGGACTAACAAAATATCAAGCAAAAAATACAAAAGATACTGATTTGAGGTAGACATGGATTTGATACGATTTTTAGTTTTATATCTATTTATATATATATATATATATATATATATATATATATATATATATATATATATATTATATAAAAATTTAAGTTCCATTCGAACCTCTTAATTTCATTTAAAAACAATTAAACAAAAATAAGAGAAAAGTGGGACTAACAAAATATCAAGCAAAAAATACAAAACAGAAATTATTAATATTATGAAAATATTTCTATTGACATCCATTTTAAAACCAACATTTGAAAAACATTATAAAACACATTTGTATAAATTGACTTTTGTGTAAAAAAAATTATATATATATATTTAAACCATTTTTTCCAGTGTCCTTTTGACTTCCTGTGTGGAGGTCTGCGTGTGCTGAACGCGGCGACCATGAGCCAAAACTCCATTCACTGGTTCCGCAAAGGACTGCGTTTACATGATAACCCTGCTCTGATCGCTGCCCTGAAAGACTGTAGACACATCTACCCCCTGTTCCTGCTGGACCCCTGGTACTCCACTAACACTCACATCGGCATCAACCCATGGAGATTTCTGATGGAAGCTCTCAAAGACCTGGACTCCAGTCTGAAGAAACTCAACTCCAGGTAGGGAGGGAAAAACACACTAAAGACAAACTAAAGATGGCGTGGAGGTTTGAGCTAAGGGTCAAATGTGGACAAATATGTTTTTCTCAAGCATGTTTTGTGTCATTTCTTGTACCTCTAGGCTGTTTGTTGTCAGTGGGCCGCCCTCAGAGGTCCTTCCAAAGCTCTTTGAGGAATGGAAGATCACTCGGTTGACTTTTGAGGTTGATACGGAGCCGTACAGTCAGAGCAGAGACAAGGAAGTCATGAAGTTGGCCAAGGAATATGGCGTGGAAGTTATTCCAAAGATTTCTCACACTCTCCACAACATTGACAGGTAATGCGTCATAATTTCTAAATCATATTTTGAGAAAGATTCGCACAGAGACACTCACCTGCTTTTTCATACAGAATTATCGACGAGAACAACGGCAAGACTCCCCTGACTTACGTTCGCTTCCAGAGTGTGCTGAAAGCCATCGGACCCCCTAAAAAACCTGTTCCTGCTCCAACCAAAGAGGACATGAAGGGTATCCGCCCTGGACATCATACTGAATGAGATTCGATTGTTGCTGGTTTTCTCTCCTTCATTATGCCTCTTTCTCTGGAAGGTGCGTCCACTCCATTTTCTGAGGACCATGAAGAGAAGTTTGGAATTCCAACGCTTGAAGATCTTGGATTGGATACATCATCCTTAGGACCACCAGATCTGTTCCCGGGGGGTGAACAGGAAGCTCTGCGCAGACTGGATGAGCACATGCAGAGACCGGTACCTGCCCCAACACCTTTCAGTGCATTTTAATAGCATATATTGCTGCGTCCGAAATCACGTACTGTCTTAGTAGCTACTATATTTGAAATTTAATTTACTTCACAACCGTTAAAAAGTATGTTCTATATAGTATGAATATGGGTGGTATGAACGAAATTTAGATGTACTATACATCTGCCATGTTGTTACTGTCATGTGAACTAACAGGGTCAGTGGCGTCGCTTCACTTCCATACATAAATCCTCTCCCTTGGCCTCATGGGATAGTAAAGTGTCTAGCGTATGCGTACTTCTTTTTTTTACTACTACTGTTTTTCACATACAATAAGTATTACATTTTGGACGCAGACTATGAACCTTATAAAACTCAGACATAAAAAAAAATGAATAGTGCAACAAAAAATGAACACCAATTTGTAAATTTGAGCTTAGGATAAAATATGCACAAAAATATAAACAAAAACAACACGCAATATTTGAATATTTTATAAATGTATATTCATTTAAATGTTTTTATTTTCATTTTGCTTTGTGGTACTAAAGAGTTCATATGTATGTACATGAACTATGTATATAAATATATACTGTATATAAATATTTGAAAAAAATGGTACAAAAACTTTTTTTAATTTGAAAGATTTTAATATTGTTAGAATAGGCTTCATACATAAACATCCATATACATATTAGTTCCGACTTTAAATGTCTTAATTAAAACATTTAATACAATTTAAAGGTCAATTTAATTGTGGCGAGCAAAATACATCATGAAATGCAATACAATGATTCCAATAAATATTCCTCTAATCTCATGCTGTATCATTTTATACAAATATTTTTGATCAATACAATTAAATCTTAAGCATAAGTAGCTTTAGTCAAGCAAAACAATCAATTTGAAATATCAATAACAATATAATCTTGCCAAATGTTTTTTTGTTTTTTTTTGTCTTTTTGCAGGGGTGGGTGTGCAAGTTTGAAAAACCACAGACGTCCCCCAACGCCTTGATCCCCAGCACCACCGTCCTGAGCCCCTACGTGCGGTTCGGCTGCCTGTCTGCGCGCACCTTCTGGTGGAGGCTCTCAGACGTGTACAGAGGGGTACGTCAGGGGTCTCACGCATGACCTGAGCCGCTAGCAGTTGTTTAACAGTTCAAGATTGTGATGTGTCTCTTGCAGAAGAAGCACTCTGAACCTCCGGTTTCCCTGCATGGTCAGCTGCTGTGGAGAGAATTTTTCTACACGACTGCCGTCGGGATCCCAAACTTCAACCGTATGGAAGGAAACCCTCACTGTGTGCAGGTGGACTGGGAAAACAACCCTGAGCACCTCGCTGCATGGAGGGAGGTAAAGTCAAGCTGTTGTGCTTTTTTTGATTGTATTAAAACCTATTAATGTAATGTATTAAAAAAAGAATAGCGATGCACCAAAATTTTGGCAACCAAAAATATTTGGCCGAAAATTACTATTACAGGTAAACATGTCAGCTTATTACCATCCAATAATTGCAATAAGCTTTGTACTATAAATGTTGCAGCTTGTTGGCTAGAAAGAAACTCATAAAATATTTTGATGAATATAATATGTTTAGCATTCTATTTTTACTTAAAGTTTGAAACTGTTTAAATGTTTAAATTTCAACAAAGAATTAATGTAGCATTAAAAAGCTGATATTAAAAAGCCTTATGAGCGATACATTTTTTTATATACAGGTCTGATTTTATTTGAGCGTTGATTTGATTAATTAATTATTAATTAAATATATGGTTTCTGTTTTCAGATAGATAAAAACAATCATTTTAGTTTTGGTAAAAAAATATTTTCGGTTGATGTTTACAGAAGACGTGTATGTGTGGTTTCAGGCTCGGACCGGTTTCCCGTTCATTGATGCCATCATGACACAGTTACGTCAGGAGGGCTGGATCCATCATCTGGCCCGGCATGCGGTCGCCTGTTTCCTGACCCGAGGAGACTTGTGGATAAGCTGGGAGGAGGGCCAAAAGGTTTGAGGACCAGCTATAGTATAGAGCAATACAGATATATGAGATATATAATCATTAACCTGCTGTGTTTCTGCTCACTGTCACCTGAAGGTGTTTGAGGAGTTGCTGCTGGATGCTGATTGGTCGTTAAATGCAGGAAACTGGCAGTGGCTCTCAGCCAGCGCGTTCTTCCATCAGTACTTCAGGGTTTACTCTCCCATCGCCTTTGGCAAGAAAACCGACAAAAATGGGGATTACATCAAGTTAGTTTCTTTTTTACATCTTTTTCACATTCTGTTCTGGTTTAAAAGTATCTGTGAAACAACTACTTACTAAATACTAACTCAACTCTCCTCACGTCTACCAGGAAATACCTTCCGCTGCTGAAGAAATTCCCTGCCGAGTACATATATGAACCCTGGAAAGCTCCTCGGAGCATTCAGGAGAGAGCAGGGTGCATTGTGGGAAAAGATTACCCTCGTCCTATTGTGGAGCATGAAGTTGTCCATAAGAAGAATATTCAGAGAATGAAAGCAGCATATGCAAAGCGCTCTCCAGAGGACAAACCCATCACTAAAGGTAAATAAATATTATTCACATATACAATTATAAAAATATATCATCTTCTGATGAGTTTCTTGACTCAAATAGACATTTTGAGTCTGATTTTGATTGTTTTCTGTCCAGGTGTAAAACGCAAAGCGACACCTATCAGTGAAATGCCAGAGAAGAAGGCAAAGAGATGAAGCTGGACTCTCTCATCCTGATTATTGATATACTGTATTCCTCTATGGGTCAATTATGGTTCTTTATAACTTTAATACATATGTGATACAAAATTTTAAAAGATTGTTTAGCTGTCATGGTTCTTACACTAAAGAAACATGTTCATTTTTGCATGCTGTAAATGTGCATTTTAAAATGTGTTAATGTTTCAGATTTTCTGCTTAAAGTGTATTTCTTTTTTAAATTATGTATTAATTTCTTATATATATACACATATACACACTTTAAAGTAAAACAGAAAATGCCATATATATATATATATATTTATATATATGGCATTTTCTGCTTTTAAATATATAAAACAAGAAATAAACAATCATAAAATAAAATAAAAATTCGTCAATCTTCCACAATATTCACGTGTATTCACATCCATATTAACAGACGTTTAAAAATGTACAGATTTATACAATTCAGTCAATGAATGATGGTTCACATTTAAGGACAAACTTTTAAAGTTTGATTATTTTTGGTATTCATTTCTGAAACAAATCTAAGAAAATAATTTTAAAAAAATGATATTTCATGATTCATGTCATATGCATATTTAAATATATGCAATTACAAAATACCAAATTAATTCCCCGATCTCTACCATAAGTCATTTCAAATATTTCTTGAACAGTATGTTTTGTTGAAACCACAGCAGCCTTGATTACTCCTCTTTAATGTCCTAATAATTTGAGCTTTCTTACAATGTTTTACCAAACTGAACTCATCCTCCTGAAAAATCAATTCCATTGATGCGTTGAGAGTTCTGTCTGAATCATGATGTGCTTCTTGCAACGTTCATGTTAAGTGCCTCCATCCTGAGGACGCATACCCTATGATTTTGTGCTCTTCAGTGTTCACACAATGTTGCTCTCCAGTATGGGCTCCCGCAGGAAGATCCGTTTCAGGTCAAAAGCACTGAGGTTGACGGTCTTATAGCCCCCGTCCAGAATAAGCTCAGCCACGGCGAGTCCGACCGCAGGAGACTGCTGTAGTCCGTGACCGCTGAAGCCCGTGGCAAAGTACATGTTGGACACTAGAGGGTGCATTCCTACAATGCCGTTCTGGTCTAAGGTGTTGTAGTCGTAAAATCCAGCCCACGCGCTTGAAACCTGACAGATATAAAGCAAAGTGTTTCATTTGGGGGGAAAAATGAAGCGGTAGAATTTACCTGCACTTTCTAGTACACACACACACAGTTCTACGCCATATACTGCACTTTACCATCTTAAAAACATCAGAAACTGCTAAATTAGTCCAACATAAATAACAATTCTATATAACGACTTTCACCTTCAGTTGTTCAAATGCAGGAATACGATTGGCCAGACGAGGCCAGACCTTCTCTTGAAAAAAATCGTGGTCCACATCAAGGTTACTGACATCTGGTTCTTCTGTCTGCAAAAGGCAGAAATAATATATGAATGAATGAACAAATGCATGCAGACTATGAAGAGTTCAGATCAAAACATGCCTGTACCTCCTCTGGTGACATTCCTGTGATGTAATTTCCTCCCAGTCCCTCTCGCCTACAGTAAACCCCTGAATAGTCAATCAGAAATGGAGTGTCCAACCCTGGTCCATCGGGGCAATGCACCACATAAACAAACCTGTGAGAGATACCAATGATGCAGGCAGTGAGACTCCACAAATAATTGTTTGGAGAATGGATCAAAGAATGGATTCAATTAATTAATTACTTAAACCATTTAGTTAATATATTACTATATATATAGTATAATATCTATAATATTTTTCAACAGTTATTTTAGATTATTTAGCACTGCTCATTCAGTTAAATTACAATTATAATTTTTTTAGTGTGTGAAAACAAATTATATTTAATTAATTATAATATTTAAATAATTCTATAAAAATATGATTTATTTTAGAGTGTATGCCACTGCTTATTCATCCAAGTAGGTAAGAAACCATTGCAAATTACCATATAAAAACTTCTAAAAAAGTCTTAACCTCTTTCTGGGCTCCACAGGAAACGGAATACCAGATATGGATTCTTTCGGGCCTAATCCGATGCCTAGCATGGTGGCGATCTTCCCGGAGTTTGCACCTGCTGCATTTACCACAATGGCAGTCTCCACGGGCTGATACTCCAGACTGTTGGGCATCTGCACCTACAACGACATCACTTCTTTCTGTAATGCTCTCAGTGCACCTCAACTTTAGAGCGTCTATTTGAAGACGATGAAAGCGAGTTTCAAAACAGTGTGTTATACAGCTGGCGGGTTCTGAGATAAAAACTTACATTGACATATTTTATCCTTTTGACATCAACAAAGTCGTCATCCGCGATTTCTGCCACATTTGAAGAGCATCTAAAACCTGAAAATCACATTTAAAAGAATCACAAGATTTTTTTTTTTTTTTTTAATCCAGCAACATTATTTTGACAAAATTTGCAATTGTGAATCCTGACCTGTGACCTCTCCGAAGCACTGATAGACTCCCATGGACATGGCCTTGCGCCTGAGAGCGTTAAGGAGAGACCAGGGATCAAACCAGCCCTCGTTCTCTAGTCCTTGGTGAGGAATAAATACGTTACTCAGTAACAAAGCTCACATGTGAGATGTATCAAAGATTGGAAAACATTCACCAACCAAGAGAAGCCAGAGCGACGCCCTCTGTGTTTATCCAGGGGTATCGCTCCTTCAGCTGGGACGGTGACAGGAGGGCGACCTTCGCACCAGCGTGTCTACATATGAAATCTTGGTTTTATTAATCTTTAACTTTGTATTGTGAGCCTGTTTATCAGATGATAGGAAAGGTTGAGGTAACACAAAGTAATTTCGATATCCTGAAATTAAATCAGGTGTTTCAACTTGTCCTGTCACCTTTGAGTGTGGTAGTTTTCCTCCATAATATGAGCTGATTTCTCGCTGGCGAGGAAGAGATATCCTGAATGATTAAACTGCAGATCAACGGGGTCTTCATTTACCACCCAGAGATGATTCTGTGGCATTTCAGCAGAACAGAAATACAAATTTACCAGTATTCTCAAACTCTAAACCAGCAGAAATGCTCCTGCTGAACACTTAAACGAACACTACACTTTTTTTGAAAATAGGCTCATTTTCCAACTCCCCTAGAGTTAAACAGTTGAGTTTTACCGTTTTCGAATCCATTCAGCCGATCTCCGGGTCTGACGGTAGCACTTTTAGCATAGCTTAGCATAGATCATTGAATCTGATTAGACCGTTAGCATCTCTCTCAAAAAAATGACTAAATTATTACGCTGGAATGAGAGTATAGTTCCTAGTCATATTGGCCAAGAAAATCGCAACTTTTCATTTTCTGTCAGTCTTAGTACACGATGTAACTACAGAAGAGTCAAGTTTTAAATAGGAAAAATATCGAAACTTTGGTCATTTTTTTGAGAGAGATGCTAACGGTCTAATCAGATTCAATTATCTATGCTAAAAGTGCTACCGTCAGACCCGGAGATCGGCTGAATGGATTCGAAAACGGTAAAACTCAACTGTTTAACTCTAGGGGAGTTGGAAAATTAGCCTATTTCCAAAAAAAAAGTGCCTATTTACAACAAAATATGTATTTAAAGTTTCTAGAAATACTAATACCTAGTCTTCATGTAACAATTTCTGTATGATACAGTGCATTTGTAACAAGAATAGTGTTTCAGTAAGCTTTTAACAGTGCAATATAAAATGTTTTACATTAATGTTCTTCAAGAAATCAGCCGAAGTCATTGACAGCTGGATGTTTTCTTTCAGGGAGAACTGCTGCCGAATTCCACCGCATGACAGCACAGTCGACGCCTGAGAATACTGCAGAAGGAATTGTACAATGAACAACAACAACAAAAAGTCACACACACACAAATATATAACTATAATTCTGAAAGCAATCACATCATTACCAGATGGCACAAGCTGATTGGCTCTGCTGATCCTGGATCCAATGGAATTGCTTGTTCATATTCAGAATTTAGATAGTCTGGTTCAGTGTTTGCTGGTAAAGGGTTAGTTCACCCAAAAATTAAAATTCTGTCACTAATTACTCGCCCTCATGTCGTTCCAACCCCGTAAGACTTTCGTTCATCTTCGGAACACAAATTAAAATATTTTTGATTAAATCTGAGAGCTGGCTCACTCCTTCATAGGCTACTAGGTAATCGATATCTACCAGCCCAGAAAAGTTAGTAAAGACATCGTTAAAATAGTCCAAGAGACTACAGTGGCTCAACCTTAAGTTTATCAAGAGATGAGAATACTTTCTACGCAAAAAAACAACAAAAATAACGACTTTATTCAACCATCTCTTCTCTTCCATGTCATTCTCCTAAGCTGTTGACGTAGTGTAACAGTGCAGCGCTTCTGGGTTATACGTCACCATTAGCGAGCCTACATTCTGACGTACAAAATCCCTAGCCGATTATTATTTTTTAATTCTGTTTCATTTGAATTGAAGGGGTTGCATTGTATATCTAATTTGGTTTCGTTGTAATTGATGATGCAGGGAAAAAGGATCATAATCAAATTTTCTTGAATATATTTAATTTAAAACTTCTGTGCATTTTGAACTGAGGTTTGTGTTACCATAATAGTGATATTTATCCAAGTTACGATCATTTTGCTTATTTTTACTCTGATATTCATCATCAAACCTTTCTCAGTGAAAACCTAGATTGAATTTTTTAAATCGAATTAAATTAATATAAATGTCCACTTGTAATTATTTGATTAAATTTCATTCTGTTTCCCCTAGACATGAATATGAGCCAATGTCTGTTTGAAGCGCCACACAAGAAAGAAAATCTATGTGCTTGACCGACATGAGGTAAATTATAAGATTTTTTGAGGGTGAACTTTTAAAAGATGTAATAATGATTATTAACATCCTACAGTATATAGCAGATTCTGTCTCAAACCCTAGTGAGCTGCTTACCTTTACAACACCTCTGTAGAATCAAAAAAACATGCTCACTAGTTTTTGAGACATGCTGCTAAGTGCCCTTGGATAAACTCACAGTAGGGTCTTTCTCGACCACCAGCACTCTCAGGCCGTCCCTCACTCTCTCCTTCTTCTTCAGCCAGTATGCGATGGACCATCCCACGACTCCCCCTCCTACAATCACCACATCGGCCCTCTCAGGGGGCAGGCCAGGGGTCAACTCAAACGGGCTCCAGTCACTGCCCGGCAGCGCCGCGGCCGCTTTCTCCCGAAATGCCCGGAACTGAGCTTCCAGCTCTGCAACGAGTTACATGACAGATAACCTAAACATTTTCTGGGTATATGTTTTATTGGCTGGAGACAGAGATTAAATCATGATTCATTACCAACAATTCTAGAAACCTACTGTGTTTGTAATATTGTTAGATAAGGCTGCGAAATTTGTATGTTAATGTAATGCTGGTTTGTGGTAAATTTCTCCTGAAGATATTTACCAGATAAAATAAGTTTTTTCTAAAACGTGTACATAAACTGCTAAAATAAGAAAAATCTTATTTTATCTGGTAAATATATTCTATCCTAAAAATGCAAGAGAGAAATATACGAACAAACAGACTAGGATTATTTAGATATAAAATATTGTGAGAGAGAATAAAAAAATTAAAAAAAATTCGATGTTTGATTACTGTTTTGTATTAGTCTGAATAATATTTGTATGCAGGAGTCGAATTTACAAAGACTTATGAATATTAATTAGGCACCGTTAAGTTTGCCCTCACTGATTTGCTGAGAGGAAAGAGGTAGTTAAGGCAGGTGGCCAATCAATGGACGAATGACTACTGCGAGCCAGACTTGGCTCATGAATGTTGATTAGATTACATGACTGGACGCTCAACGCCAGTGTTGCCAAGTCCGCTTATTATAAGCGGCTTTGGGCTTGTTTTTTTGTAAAGTCGCTTACAAATATTGATAGTCGCGGGTCGCGTTTTTTTGGGCTTGTTTCTAAAGTGTAGTTGCTTATTTGGGCTTGATCCCAGCTCCATAATAAGTTGTCAAGCAGATATTTTCTATATGTTATTTAAACAATATGTAACCCAGGTTACTAAAGATGTTTTTATTTTTTGAAATAGAAAATAAAGAGACTGACACTTATGTGAATGAACAGTTATTTTATTAAATATCTGTAAAGAAAAGAGAAAATAAGAATACATAAATTAGAGAAGAGTGATTTGATTTAATGAGACAGTGATTGGTCCTAATGAACGAATCAGAGTTGGCCACCTTAGTGGGTGGAGTCATCGGAGTCGAGAGATGATGCAATGATCATTTTCCGAGAGAAGCACGTTAAGCACCGAAAGAGAAGCAGTGAGCGCGATCTGAGAAGAGAAAGAGACTTGAGCGAGCTAGTAGTTTGTTTCGAGAGATTTAGAGATATAGAACACAAAGATTTTGAGAAATAGAAACAGAACTTGATACTGTGATTGATTTTGAGTAAAAGTGAAACTAGCTTTTTGTACGTGCATTCAAGTACGGGCCTAAAGCTGAAAGAGCTGCCGCGAACTTTTTCTAATTGATAATTGGAGTACTCTTGGTTGGGTTTTTTCTTTCTTTTCTTTTTCCTTCCCCCCCCCCTTTGGGCTTTCCATTTCTTTTTTATATCCATTCGGGATTTTGTTTTGTTTTTTTTCTGCCATTTTCTATTTGCTGAGTTTGGATGCTGCTTTCTGGAATGAGGATCGAGGATCGGGGAAGCTACACGTGAGATGTCCCTGCTTCACTGCGAAAGTTCGAGAGTTGGTGCAAGCAGGAACTGGCGAGCCATGCCCAAATAAGGATCAGAACTGAGAATCGCACTGTGAACTGTGTGGTAGAGTCGAGTACATGGTTTCTTTTCCTATCCGACTGAACCGTGAGTTAATTTGAGTGTGCGGAAGAAGGATCTCGTGAAGGAACGTTGCACTGGAGCTGAGAACTAGTACAATCTCATATCACATTGAGATTTCTGTGAACACTGAGATAATTTGACACTGATTTATTTGCCTTATTTTTGTTATTTTGTTTCAATTTATATTGTGATTTTATTTCTTTTGAATTATTGATTGAGAGTTCATAATTTCTATTTTTGGGTAATAAGAGGGAACTGAAAGGAAATTTGAAAGGTTGAAATTGAAAAGAGTTACATTTTAAATCAGACCAAAAGAGAAAAGTATTCTTAATATAAATAAGACAAATTAGGAATAACTCAAATAACTAGGCTAAAGAAACCAGATATCTTAATTATACCTAAATAAGTTAGTTAGGTAAAATTAGATTTAAAACTAAATAGACCGTATAAATTATAGTAGATAAAAATAGAGACTAATTAGGAAAGATAATAAGGATATAAATAAGAGTTTATTCATTTCTGGTTTATTTTCTTTTGTTGATGTGTTGAGTTTAATTTTATTGCTTTTTTGAACATTTTCTTTCGTTTTAATTGCTTGTTATTCCTTTTAAATACAAATTGCCAATTTTTCCAACTTAAACAGTGTGTCCCTGTGCTTCTTTGCTGCTAACACAGTCTCTTGAGCGAATTCTGGTCTTCTGATCGCTGGTCCATAGATTGAAGCAGTGTCTTCTTTCACGCCCCTCTGTGTCTTATACTGAGGAGGGTGAGGGTAACACACTTGCCACGACACGGGTTACAGAAAGTTGGCGAGCCAGCCAGGAGACTGTTGCTTAGCAACAAGGATAGTATTAGGAAACAAGCTAATTAGTAACCAAATTTTTCTCAGAAGCGTTGATCTTGCGTTTTGACAATGGAAATCATTGAGAGAGAGTGTGTGGACGTAGCAAATGCGCTTATTGTCAAAGGTCTCACGTTGACCGAAACAGATGATGAGCTGAGTACTTTCTTGCAAAGGTATGGCTCAGTTAAACGTAATTTGATAATTGACGATCAAACGTCTGAGTTCCATCAGCATGCCATTGTAGAATATGCTCACAGCTCTGCAATGCTGGACTTAGCGCCAATGTTACCCATAACTTTGGGAAGTCTTTCGAATCCAAGTGTCATGTTTCAAGTTCGAGCTTTGGCTAGCGTCTGTAACCAGACGGCCAGTGAGAAACCTCTTTCAAATGTGTTTCAGGAGGAGTTAAATGAACTCCAGGAAGTTCACTCTACCAACTGTACTCCAGAGAGAGCGCGAAATGTGAGCTGTGATGATTCCAGTAAGACAGAAACAGTAGGAATGCGAGATTTAGAATTCAAAAACCCAATCAAGAGACAGACGGGCCCTATGGCCTTTCCAGAAACCACCGTTGATGGTGTTACAGTGACCACTCGTTCTGGTTTCCCCATAAATGTTGTAGACCCACCAGGTATTCAAAAGATGGTTGTAGAGCACATAGTGAAGTCAGCTGATGCTGCGATGTTACAGCAAACTTCAGTCCGTCTTAGGAATTTCTCAGGGAGGTGCCCGCGTCCTCCAAATGAACCTGACTTTGACACTTGGCGAGTAAGTGTAGAACTCCTGCTAAGTGATCCGGCTATTTCCGATTTGCAAAGAGTACGTAGGATCCTAGATAGCTTGTTGTCTCCTGCCGCAGACGTAGTGAAGCACGTGCGACCTCCAGCTCTGCCTGCGGTGTACCTTGAGTTGCTAGAATCAGTGTATGGTTCCGTAGAGGATGGTGACGAACTGTTGGCCAAGTTTATGGGCACTTTACAGAACCAAGGTGAAAAGTCATCCGATTTCTTGCACCGGTTGCAAGTTCTTCTGAGTTCGACGATTAAGAGGGGAGGTATCGCGGAGAAAGATCATGATCGTTGTCTTTTGAAGCAGTTTATGAGGGGATGTTGGGATAATGGTCTCATTGACAGCCTTCAGTTAGGGAAGAGCGGAACCCAGCCACTCACTTTCGCCGAGTTGGTTGTGTTAATTCGAACAGAAGAGAATAAACGTACTTCCAAAGAAGAGAGAATGAAAAAACACCTTGGGTTGCCAAAACCTCCTGTTGGTTACCCGAAACCTCGAGCTGCCACCCAGCAAGTGTCAGTGTATTCTCATGAAACACCAAATGCTAGTAGTTCTGAAACAGATTCTCTAAGAAAGCAACTTGCAGAAGCTCAGGCTCAACTTGCTACTTTAGGTAGAAGTTCAGATCAGAAACGCCAGAACGGATGTTCTGAGAAAACAGAATTTGATGCTTTGAGAAAAGTAGTGGAAGAGTTGCGTGCTCAGATAGCCGCTATGCGAGTTTCCATGACTCAAGAAGCAAAACGTGAAGATTCAGATAGCTTAGAAGTCGCTAACCTACGACGACAGGTAGCTGAACTGCAAGCTCAGAATGTTGCTCAGAGAAATTTTAGAGATCACTCCCGTGTGACTGCTGGTTTGATAGAGACAGATACTGGTCGAGATGTTAGAAGGGCCCAACAAATGGCCAATCGGCCTCGTCCCGGATATTGTTTCCGATGCGGAGAGAACGGTCATTTGGCTGTTGCCTGTGATAATCCAGCAAACCCCTTGAGAGTTGAAGAAAAGCGTCGTAAGCTGAGAGAGCAGCAGGCCCAGTGGGACTCTCTGCACGGGAATTCTTCCTTGTCTTTAAACTAGGGGATGTCTCTGTAGCGGGGCATACAGAGACAAGGTGTAACTTTAACCGCCCTAAGTGTTATAGGCAAGCGGCCGTTGCGAGTAATCAGAATAGATCACCCTTAAAGAACCTGCCAGAGGGGTTAGTAGGAGTAAAGTGCACAGCGCATATTATCATTGGGGGTAAAGAAATTAGTTGTCTCCTAGACACAGGATCTCAGGTTACTACCATTCCCCAGTCGTTTTACGAGTCGCACCTGTCTGATCATCCGTTGAAGTCATTGGGAAACCTACTAGAGGTAGAAGGAGCCAATGGACAAGCAGTTCCGTATCTAGGGTACATAGAGTTGGTCTTGAAGTTTCCGAAAGAGTTTGTGGGTGCAGAAATTGAAATTCCTACCTTAGCTTTGGTAGTTCCGGACCTCAATAGTCTGTCGCAAGTTCTAGTAGGTACCAACTCCTTGGATGTGCTTTATGGTCACTGTATCAACGAGAAACAGAATAATCCTTGTTCGAATCTTCATGGGTATCAGGCAGTGCTTAAAGTCCTTGAAGCGAGATGGAGGCAAGCTAGCAGTGAACCATTAGGACATGTGAAATTGATGGGAGCTATCCCCGAGGTTGTGCCTGCCGGGAACACAGTAGTCTTGAATGGCTATGTTCAGCTTCGGGAACCTTGCTTAGAGAAATTGATAGCTCTTGAACCGCCTTCAACCCCAGCGTTCAGCGGTCTTTCGGTGGCGAGTTGTGTACACACTTTACCATCCAGACGATCCTCTCAGCTGTCAGTTCTGCTTAAGAATGACACTCGGACTGATATAACAATTCCACCTAAAGCTATACTTGCAGAGATTTACGCTGTAGAGGAAGTGATAGAGAGCACCAAGAGTTCTTGCGGAGTAGAGTCATCAGCACCTACCTCTGCCAACCTTACCTTTGACTTTGGAGATTCTCCTTTGCCTTCACATTGGAAAGAGCGAATTTCGAACCGGCTAAATTCCATGCCTGAAGTTTTCTCTTTGCATGATCTTGACTTTGGTTGTACTAGTCAAGTGAAGCACCAGATTAGATTGTCAGATGAGACACCCTTTAAGCATAGGGCACGTCCAATTCACCCTCAAGACATCGATGCCGTTCGAAAGCATCTTCAGGAATTGATTTCTGCCGGAGTCATTCGCGAGTCCGAGTCTTCCTTTTCTTCGCCCATAGTGGTGGTCCGGAAGAAAGACGGTTCGGTTCGGCTCTGCATCGACTTTCGGAAGTTGAACTCCCAAACGATTAAGGATGCTTACGCGCTACCAAATCTAGAGGAGGTCTTTTCTGTGCTTACTGGTTCCAAATGGTTCTCGGTACTTGATCTGAAGTCTGGATTCTACCAGATCGAAATGGATGAAGCTGATAAGTGCAAGACTGCTTTCGTATGTCCCCTAGGCTTCTGGGAATTCAATAGGATGCCTCAGGGAATCACAAATGCGCCAAGTACATTCCAGAGGTTAATGGAGCGGTGTATGGGTGATCTTCACAGGAAGCAGGTCTTAGTTTTCATTGATGACTTGATTGTCTTTTCAAAGACTTTAGAAGAACATGAGTCGCGGTTAGTCCAGGTCCTAAACCGGCTTAAGGAGTACGGGTTGAAGCTAGCGCCTGAAAAATGCCGTTTCTTTCAGACATCAGTCAAGTATTTGGGGCATGTTGTTTCAAAGGACGGAGTAAAGACTGACCCGGCTAAGATTGAAGCTCTAAAAACTTGGCCGAGACCCACAAATTTAAAAGAGTTGAGAGCTTTCTTAGGCTTTGCGGGGTACTATAGAAGGTTTGTGCGTGACTACTCGAAAATGGTCAAGCCTCTCACGGGACTCACTGAAGGGTACCCTCCACTGCGCAGGGGCCGCAGTGGAAAACGAGAGGGGAGCGAGTATTTTAACACAAAAGAGCAGTTTGGTGATCGATGGACTGATGCATGTCAGAATGCGTTTGATGATGTTATTTCAAAGTTGACCTCTGCTCCTGTCTTGGGCTTTGCTGACCCCAGACTTCCGTATACGCTCCACACTGATGCTAGTACTACGGGGCTGGGTGCGGCATTGTACCAGGAGCAGGACGGGCAGATGCGAGTGGTAGCGTTCGCCAGTAGGGGATTGACAAAAAGTGAGGCGAAATATCCGGCACATAAGTTGGAATTTCTTGCATTGAAGTGGGCTGTCACAGCTAAGTTTAGTGATTATTTGTATGGTACAGACTTCACTGTTGTAACAGACAGTAATCCCTTGACGTACGTTTTAACATCTGCGAAACTTGATGCTACCAGCTACCGTTGGCTGTCTAGTTTGTCAACCTACACTTTCAAACTCCAATATAGGGCTGGGAGTCAGAATCAGGATGCGGACGGTCTTTCCCGGCGTCCACATGGTGAGCCTCTTGATGATTTGGTCTCTCAGAAAGAACGAGAAAGAATTGAGAAGTTTACACTTCATCACCTTGCAGATCCTGAAAACAAGTCTGATGTTCTCATGGCAGATGTAGTGAAAGCCATATGTGAAAGGCATCAGGTGATTAGTTTACCTGAAAGTCTCAGTTTGACACACCCTTCTATTACATTAGTTGAGTCTCTCGCTCATTGTGTTAATGCTTTGCCGAAGGAGTTGCAACATGAGACTGAGCATGGGTTGCCTGATCTTCCCAATCTCTCTGAGGCAGCATTGGCAGAATGGCAAGAGAAAGATCCAGAGCTCAAGGTGATAGTTGAGTGGATGAGAAATGGAACTAAGCCAGGTACCCTGAGGGGTCAGCCATCTGATTTAGCATTGTGGTTGAGAGAATGGAGTCGATTTGAGTTGAAGAACGGAGTGTTGTATAGGAAGAAGCAAGAGAACGGAGTCTCTCACTATCAGTTAGTGTTGCCAGTTGGACTAAGAGACATGGTGTTGCGTAGTCTTCACGATGATATGGGGCACTTGGGTATTGAGAGGACTTTAGACTTGGTGAGGTCCAGATTCTTTTGGCCAAGAATGTCCCAAGCCGTGGAGAAGAAGATCAAGACGTGTGAACGTTGCGTGCGTAGAAAAAGACCTCCAGACAGAGCCGCTCCCCTGGTTAACATTCAAACCAGTAGACCCTTGGAGTTGATCTGTATGGACTTCTTGTCATTAGAGCCAGACCGCAGTAATACCAGTAACATATTGGTTATTACGGATCATTTCACGAAATACGCCGTAGCAGTACCGACCCAGAATCAAACGGCTCGTACAGTTGCGAAGAGTTTGTGGGAAAACTTTCTGGTACATTATGGGTTTCCCGAAAAGCTACATAGTGACCAAGGACCTGATTTTGAATCCCGTACAATAAAAGAGTTGTGTCATGTAGCGGGTATTCACAAGATTCGTACTACGCCTTATCACCCCAGGGGTAACCCGGTAGAGCGTTTTAACCGGACACTTCTCCAAATGTTGGGAACGCTAGAGAATGAGAAGAAGTCTAGGTGGAAGGAGTTTGTAAAGCCCTTGGTACATGCATACAATTGTACGCGTAATGATACAACAGGGTATGCTCCTTATGAGCTTATGTTTGGACGTCTTCCTCGGCTGCCTGTAGATTTAGCTTTTGGATTGCCAGCGGAATCTCCAGCTAAATCTCACTCTCAGTACGTTAAAGATTTGAAAGAACGGTTGCAAGAGAGCTATGAAATAGCTAAGAAGAATTCTGCTAAGATAGCAATGCGCAACAAGGGAAGGTTTGATAAACGTGTGGTTGATTCAACTTTGGAAGAGGGTGACCGAGTTCTTGTGCGCAATGTTAGGTTGCGAGGAAAGCACAAACTCGCAGACAAGTGGGAGCAAGGAGTGCAAGAAGTGGTTAGGAGAGCGGGCGATTTACCGGTGTACACTGTCCGACCAGTTGGGCAGAGTGGTCCCCTCAGGACATTACATCGTGACTTGTTGTTACCTTGTGGATTTTTGCAGCCGAGTCAACATGAGAAACAGCCTAAGCAAAGGGTTCGCAGGCCCAGAACTAGAGCCTGTGCAGATGATAATGATTCACAAGAGCCAGAATCTGAGTGTGAATATGAGTCTGACACTGATCGATTCATTAATCCTGCATTTAGGGATACATTGGATTTTGAAACCCGAGTTTTGGTGAGCCCCGAGCACTTACCTTGTCGAAATCCTTGGAATGTCCCTGTTGACTTACCTGAATCTGGAGAAGCGGAAGCTCTTCCTGTTGGGATGGAACCTGTTCGTGTTGATTTAGAGATTCCAGTGAGGGTAGAACCAGAAATTGATCCCCGCTCTGAGTTTCCTTCTCAGGAAGCTGAAACAGAAATTGGTTGTGAAGGTGAAAACAGAAATGAAGAGAATCCAGTTCTGAGTGAAGCTAAAGACACTGAAATTGATCAAAGTGAACGAGAGAATGACACAGAGTCTGAAGAGGGAGTTATCCCCAGACGTTCGCAAAGAGAGCGAAGACCTGCAAAAAGGCTTGAATATCCCCAGTTAGGGAATCCACTTACCGTAGTGATTCAATCTCTGTTGCAAGGTCTAAGTGAGGCATTCAGTACTGCCTTAGAGGAAGTAAATGCTTCTGTTAATGCTGTACCTGTGGTTTCGATTCAATCCCAAAACGTGTAGATGCAGCGGGACGTGCATGTATTCAAGAGGGGAGGGTGTAACCCAGGTTACTAAAGATGTTTTTATTTTTTGAAATAGAAAATAAAGAGACTGACACTTATGTGAATGAACAGTTATTTTATTAAATATCTGTAAAGAAAAGAGAAAATAAGAATACATAAATTAGAGAAGAGTGATTTGATTTAATGAGACAGTGATTGGTCCTAATGAACGAATCAGAGTTGGCCACCTTAGTGGGTGGAGTCATCGGAGTCGAGAGATGATGCAATGATCATTTTCCGAGAGAAGCACGTTAAGCACCGAAAGAGAAGCAGTGAGCGCGATCTGAGAAGAGAAAGAGACTTGAGCGAGCTAGTAGTTTGTTTCGAGAGATTTAGAGATATAGAACACAAAGATTTTGAGAAATAGAAACAGAACTTGATACTGTGATTGATTTTGAGTAAAAGTGAAACTAGCTTTTTGTACGTGCATTCAAGTACGGGCCTAAAGCTGAAAGAGCTGCCGCGAACTTTTTCTAATTGATAATTGGAGTACTCTTGGTTGGGTTTTTTCTTTCTTTTCTTTTTCCTTTCCCCCCCCCTTTGGGCTTTCCATTTCTTTTTTATATCCATTCGGGATTTTGTTTTGTTTTTTTCTGCCATTTTCTATTTGCTGAGTTTGGATGCTGCTTTCTGGAATGAGGATCGAGGATCGGGGAAGCTACACGTGAGATGTCCCTGCTTCACTGCGAAAGTTCGAGAGTTGGTGCAAGCAGGAACTGGCGAGCCATGCCCAAATAAGGATCAGAACTGAGAATCGCACTGTGAACTGTGTGGTAGAGTCGAGTACATGGTTTCTTTTCCTATCCGACTGAACCGTGAGTTAATTTGAGTGTGCGGAAGAAGGATCTCGTGAAGGAACGTTGCACTGGAGCTGAGAACTAGTACAATCTCATATCACATTGAGATTTCTGTGAACACTGAGATAATTTGACACTGATTTATTTGCCTTATTTTTGTTATTTTGTTTCAATTTATATTGTGATTTTATTTCTTTTGAATTATTGATTGAGAGTTCATAATTTCTATTTTTGGGTAATAAGAGGGAACTGAAAGGAAATTTGAAAGGTTGAAATTGAAAAGAGTTACATTTTAAATCAGACCAAAAGAGAAAAGTATTCTTAATATAAATAAGACAAATTAGGAATAACTCAAATAACTAGGCTAAAGAAACCAGATATCTTAATTATACCTAAATAAGTTAGTTAGGTAAAATTAGATTTAAAACTAAATAGACCGTATAAATTATAGTAGATAAAAATAGAGACTAATTAGGAAAGATAATAAGGATATAAATAAGAGTTTATTCATTTCTGGTTTATTTTCTTTTGTTGATGTGTTGAGTTTAATTTTATTGCTTTTTTGAACATTTTCTTTCGTTTTAATTGCTTGTTATTCCTTTTAAATACAAATTGCCAATTTTTCCAACTTAAACAGTGTGTCCCTGTGCTTCTTTGCTGCTAACACAGTCTCTTGAGCGAATTCTGGTCTTCTGATCGCTGGTCCATAGATTGAAGCAGTGTCTTCTTTCACGCCCCTCTGTGTCTTATACTGAGGAGGGTGAGGGTAACACACTTGCCACGACACGGGTTACAAATAGACAGTATATAAACTATTTAAACGTAGGAGTTTGACCCAGATGGCAACGAGTACTAGCCAATCAGAGGCAGGGCAATCTGTTTTTTTTTTTCTGGTTAGGAAAACGTCAGTGAGTGACGTTTAAATGAATGCGCGCGAGTTGCGAGCGACTGATGTTTACTGACTGGATTGTAGAATAGTGTTTTTGGAGGAACAAATGCCCGGGACAAAGTTGGCGAAATACGGCAAGAGGTATAACAAAGACTGGGAGAAAGAGAAAGGAGTAAAAGAATGGATCAAACCCGTCGCGGGGGGCGCCTCAAAAGCACTGTGCAGAGTATGTAACGTAAGTGTGAAATACGTGCACACCATGCGGACCTCGTACAACATGCTAGCACAGACAAACATAAAAAAAATGCAGCACCGTTCTCCTCAATGAGGCTTACGGACATTGGGTTCGCGGTCTCCAAACAGAACGAATCGAGATAGAGAGCTGAGCTGAAGGTAGCCACCTATGTAGCTTGTCACACATCCATTAAAGTTGTATAATGTTAAAAGGTGGTTTAACTCCCTCTTGTGGTCAATGTCCTGATGGTCAGGGGGGAGAAAAATAAATAAACTGTACTGTATTGACAATCTGTACCCACAGTTTAAAATCCGTCCCCACGGATTGTAAAACTGCACACAGTTTATTTATTTTTCTCTTCCCTAAACCTAGGGGGCTCCGTAGAAAAAGTCGCTTGTTTTGGGCTTGTTTTCACAGGCCTGGTTGCTTATTTGTCTCGCGAGATCTGGCAACACTGCTCAACGCCACACGCCAGTATGACCAAATTCATATTAATAAGCTAACCTTTAGCATACTAGGATTAGAAAAACGAGAATGTATGGAGGGCACGCGTGATTCTTGCCACTGCTTAAATTTCGCTCTGCAGGGTTTAACGCATGCCATACTGGTATAAATCATAGGGTATAAATATATGAAGTATATTAAGTGGATCAACTCACCTTTATTAAAGTCCTTTTCAGCTCTCCTGCTGCTGCTTTTAAAACTCCGACAGGGCGCTTTCGGAGCTCTGAAAGCAGGGACGGAGGCCAACAACTTGCGCCACATTGCAACTGTCGTCAGACTGTTGTCTTTATTCAGGAAAATACACTCCAATCACCTTCCCACTGACACGCCGCTCACAGTGGAGAGTAAAACATTTGGCCATGTGCGCATGCTCACAATGACGCCACAGGAAGACCAGCCCACATACCGGTATGTGGTTTCATGAGTGGCCAGTAGGGAGCGTGTACATAAACTGCTAAGATAATTTCCCCTTGTATTGTGTGAATTTTCCCAGCCGTAATATGAACTGTAAACCGGAAACTCAGTGTAATAATATGCATTTTAATTATTATAACTTAAATATTATTTTTAATGTATGTATGGGGGAACAAATCCGTTCTATTTCAATGCATTAAAATGGACTGCTTGGTTCTCGGACCAACAAATCTTGGTCTAAGCATATTGGGGGTGTGATATTGATTGGGGTCTCGATCTCAGTGAGTCTGGTCTTGACGCAAACTTGGGCATGCATGTGTTTTTATTGGTTAAAAAGAAAGACACTGTTCAATTTTATCCCAGTCACTCCTTTATTCACCCATTTAAAGACAAAATCAAACAGTTATCTGGCCAGTTGATTGCAGAAATGACTTCTGAACATTTTTAAACATTTAACCCTCACCTTTTCAGGTGATCAGTTGATACCTTTCTGCCCCGAGTACAGACAAAACATCATATTTGAAGATCAAATTTAAAAAACAAACCCAAGAAAAAAAAAGGTATGAAAAGAAAATCTCTTTCAGCAATTACAACAAAAGTATAAAAAAGTTTCACGCTTTCTCCTCAGATCGTGGGAAGGGGGGCAGCAGACGTTCAGTGCTGTGTGTTCGAGAGAGGGGGGTGGGATTTTGAGCTTCTGGGGTTTACGTTCTTGAGAGGCCACGGTTGTCAAGGTCTTTGACCTGTGGAGGTAAAGCAGGAGAGCGTCATTGGAAGTTAGGATGGTTTGGAAGGACAACAACGGTTAAAGATGCACAGGTGAGCTCAAGTTTACCTTGTATATCCTGACGAGCCAGTGCTCTGTAGTATAGGCTTCCTCCAGCACATCCAGCTCAAAGTCCTTGTTGCCAATCTCAGCGTTACGAACTCTGTCGTAACCAGGAGGACGCTCTGAAATGAAAGGTAAACATAGTTCTAGTCGTCCAAAACTTCTTAAGATTTTTTTGTTAAAACCATGAATTTTTTTGTTAACAATTAAAGTTAACATGAAACAGCACTTGCAACCTAATGTACTTCTTATTTGTAAGTGAAAATATTATATTATATATTATATTATTATAATAAAATATAATTAAATAATAAAAATATAGGAAATATGAATCAGTAAGAAAATAAATTATTATATTATATATAAAATATCATTAAATGATAAAAATATGGGAAATATAATAGGAAATATGAATCAGTAAGAAAATAAATTATTATATTATATATAAAATAATATTAAATTAATGTTAAATATAATAATATTCATTAAGAAATAATACAAATAATAAAATAATGTTAAATATAATAATATTGATCAATATGGAAATTATAATAAAACAATATTACTGTAATCAATAAAACATTCAAATACTCATAATTATTATATTGGTATTTAATATTTTATTTAATAAAATAACACTAAATGCTAATAAAATATTAATAACACATAAATACCATATATATATATATATATATATATATATATATATATATATATATATATATATATATATATATGTGTGTGTGTGTGTATACAAGACAAAATGTAAGGCAGGATCATTAAAAGTGGACGTCAAGAGGTTAACTGGAAAAACATCAAACGGAGCAAATATTGTAAATAGCTGAACAAGTAGATACTCACTGGCTTCGGTGTAGACCTGGCCGAAGCGATAGTAGCACATCTTGTACATGAGACAGTTGAGCAGGACGGGGGACCCCTCGCGGTCCACACGGAACTCTCCGGTGGGCGTGTAGTAGTCGTGTTCCTTTATGTGCTTCCCTGTGTCCGTGCTGCCTCCGATACGGACCATCCACAGGAACTTATTGATGTCTAAAAGAAATTCATGTAAACTTATGAAATGTTATTCAGGTTTCATCCAATCCAGATATTACAGCTCAAACGTTAAGGACCACAAAGCTGCTTCGGTGGTTCAAAATTAAACTAAGCCGTACCATCAGATGAATATCCCGTCAATCCACCAAAGATCACCAGGACGTAGCTAACATCCAGTTCTCTCATAATCTCATAGGCTTTCTCCTCTGTGGAGGCCATAGCCTGCAAAGATATTTATTTTAAAAAAAACATTTATAAAAATGCCTAAAATATATTTAATTCCGCTATATATCTCAATATAAAAACTGTAAACTGTAAAACTATATTCCTTAATCACCTGACCAACTCTGGAGATGTGAGTGTTATTCCAAGTGTTGTTGTCAACTAGAATCGTTCGATTGGCCATCGCTGTTATTTGATACCCATAATCCCACCACGACATGACTTTAGCATCCTGTACACAAACAAAAGCAATGTGAGATTAGCAAAACTGTTCAGAATCAAAAGAAGCAGGAAGTTTATGCTGGATCCCTCGGACCTCCGGTGTGTTGTGTCTGAGCCAGTAATAAGCCTCTCTGAAGTCATCGAAGATGATGCGACTGCCGTCACCACCGCGAGCGGAGAGCACAATGGAGGGAGAGGAGTAAGCCTCGCTGGTCACCCAGGTGGAGTGGAAAGTGTATGTGATGAGGAAGAATGCCATGACCAGAATCATCCCACTCGCCACCTATGGACCAATCAGAGCAGGGCATCACTGAGTGAACCAATGACACAAGCAAAACTGAGATAGATTAAACGGAGCATTGATCGTACCTCATTCTTGATTGGGTAGGTGGCGTCCTGCTGCTTCTTGGATTTCTTGTCCGGTCGGCTGACATCCAGGTTTTTCATGTAGGTGGTGAGGACCTGAGAAACGCCAATGCCAGACAGGATGCACATGACGGGGGCCAGGACCAACATGAGACGTACCTGAGCAGAACAGATAAAACTAGGGTCAGAGCTTCCACTTTGAAGAGAGAAATACCAATAAACCAACTTCAAACCAAAATAAAGTCAAACTGCCTTACCATGACAGCTGAGAAGTACATGCTGGTGACGCCGTACATGATGATGAAAATTGTGGCATCAGAGAGGTTGTTAAAGCAGTAATAAAGGCCAACTGGAGAAACAAGCAATGACAAGAGATTTAACACATCTGATGCAGTGTTGTTATTATTTATTTTCTAATCTTTACGCATTCTTTATTAAAAACTGCATGTTCTAGTGGGTATAATGGCCTGTTCACACCAAGATTGATAACTATAAAGACAACTATATTAGAGTCCACACCAGCAAACAATATCATTCTGTTTATTCTAAGCATGTCCTGCAGTTTTGTCATCTGCAGCTTTAAAGCAGGATGGATTCTGATTGGCTGTCATGGTTTTTATCATTCATCAGCTGGAGAAAATAGTTCTGAAAGTGATTCAGTTATCATTATATATGTGGTGTGGACTATTCTTCTATATTAGGAACAATTTGTAGGACTACTGTATATCTTTTTTTCATTATAGTTATGGTCCTTCGTGTGAACAGCCCTTAAGGCATACATTTAGAAGTGGCAACAGGGGTGCAAATACAAGGGACAGAAAACAGAAATTTCAGATTTTATATATAATATTAAATTTGAAAATAGATAAGTAAATACATTTTTAAAACAAGCACAGAAGAGGAAAAGATAACACCAGATTTATAGATATGTATGTGATTATACGTATATTTCTGCTCTCTCCTACGTGATTTGTTAGACATTGTTGTGTAATATTCTTACATTAATTTTTTTTTCTTTTTTGTTTACATTAAAAACACTTATCCGATGAATCCATATTAGATCTGCATGACTAATCGTTAAAAGATCATGATCTTGATTCAAAAAAACACCCATGCAATCTTATTCCTAAATGACAATGATTTGTCTCTGTCCATTAAACCTTTGACAAAAATCACACCGGAATATTTGAATCTGTGTTTGCGCAGCTGCTGATCCAGAGAGAGCAGTAGTCATGTATGAAACAGCTAAACAAACAGTCTTTTCAACCACACGGTATCGTTATTTCCATGTTACAAATAATCATATTATCACAGAAGATGTCTACAGAAAATAGAGCAAATCACCTTTTGAATTTAATAACAATTGTATCGATTGCATAGTTACATCACCAGGTGTTGACAGGTGACTGTTAAAAATGTATTTGTCATTGAATCGTTCATTCAAGAGATTTGTTCAAAAACACTGATTCATCCAGGAATGAAAAAAGTATTTATGAGAAAGTCTTTGAATCAAACCCAGTTTTGTTAAATAATTCAGATTAATTAAACATTTTAAATAGACTGCAGAAATTTACATTTTGTCAGAACTTCTAGTAAATTACATGTTATTTAGTTTAGAATCATGTCTGTTCGAACTATAAAAAAAAAATTTGATTCTCAATTTATCCAGAATAGTGCCGGTCTAATCTAAAGGGCCTCTAAAGGGACAAGGTAAAGAAAAAAAAATTAGATGGGCGAAAAAATAAGTCTATGCTTTTGCGTTCCTCAGTGAAACTTTGCGTTCGTTCGCAAAAACGTTGCGTTCCCTTGCAAAAACGTTGCGTTCGTTCGCAAAAACTCAGGAAGGTGCTGTACCTGGAAACATGAAGACCAGAAGCTGCAGGTCAAAGTAGTAGGAGGACCAGGTGGTGGGCTGGTGCTCAGACACAGAGGCGATGATGGGGATGTTGTTCTTAGCGTATGAAGGATCCAGCAGAGAGTAAAAACGGCCAGTCCAAGGTGAGATTGTCCCTAACATAAGCCAATACAAAAACAAACTATTTAAAAAATAATAATACAAATAATATTTAAATGACCAAAAAAACAACAACCATTTAATTATTATTAAATTCAAAAATGTAATTATTTCATTTAATTACCTGTCAGCATGAGCACACCACCTGCAGAGAGCAGGATGACACCGACCAGCGAAATGACACTCTTGAACAACACTTCAAACTGTTGCGTGTTCAGCTTGCTCCGGAGGTAATCCACAAAAGCGTGAATCTGACACAGGCCAAACACTCCGAATGCAGCCATGTGTTCAGAGGACTGGACAGGCTACAGGAAGAGCAGGAGAGATTACTTACCTATTTGGAAGTTTATAATGAGAGCAATTACTCGTAATTCTCGTGCTCCTTACCTGGAATCCAACAAAAGAGATCTGCATGGAGAGGACGGTGCCCAGGCAGTAGACTGTGCAATACGCCACGTAGATGCGATGAGAGAAACGGCCGGTCAGCATCAACACCAGCACGTGCAGCGGAATGAGGTTGATCAGAAACACGTAGCCACCCCAGGAGGACACCTGATGCCAACACACAAAGTTGTTGTTAATGAAATCACTTGTTTTGTGTATTTAAATTAAATAATGATTCAACTGAAAACATACATTAAATTATCTGCTCTAAAACAACCCCAATTCAAAGCGACAATGGGTCTGAAATTTGGCTCACCATGTAAAAATAAGCCAGCGCACACATGGATGACCAGTAAACGGAGCCAGTCTTCACTGCTTTGATCCACATGTAGTATGTCAGCAGCATGCAGAAAATGGCGATTCCTTTAGTTCACAAAGAAAACAAAATTATATTTTATATATTTTTTTAAATATACATTTATATATATTTATATGTATATATATATATATACATTATTAACATAAATGTTTATGTGTATACCAAATATTAATAAACCACACACACACACACATTCGAAAGCATGGGGTCTGCAAATAGTCTCTTATGCGCACCAAGACTGCATTTATTTAAAAAACAGTAATACTGTGATATTATTTTTAAATAACTAAATCATCTTAAATTTTCTAAAATGCAACTTATTCCTGTGATGCAAAGCTGAATTTCAGTGTCTGTGTCTTCTGTGTCACATGATCCTTCAGAAATAATTTTTTTGATTTGGTGTTCTAGAAACAAATTATTATTCAATGTTGAAAACATGCTGCTGTATATTTTTGTGGAAATCTTTATAGATTTTTTCCAGTTTTCTTTGATGAATAGAAAGTTCAAAAGAACAGCTTTTATTTGAAATAAAAATATTTTATAACCTTAAATTTTTATTATCAAACATATAAATCTTTATATGTTATAAATCTTTATTGTCACTTTTGATCAATTTAATGTAAAATATTTTTTTTACAGAAATTCTAAACCTTCTTGATGACTACTTTTAAAAACATAACATTATACACAATACCTCTGAAACAAGACTGTACCTTCATTGTCATAAGAGCCTGCCACAGAACGAGAGATGTATCCTGGGACGACTGCGATCATGGCGGCAGCCAGAAGCCCTGCGCCAGCATCCTGGAACAAAGTGTTACTTCAGTTAGATTGAGCCGTCAGTTGATAATCTGGACAATTCTGGGCACAACTCCACCCTTCCGACAATCCCAGGTAAAGTCCCGATTATCTTGATGGTTCTACAGATTATCGTACCAGATTTTCCTGTGGTGTGAGGTGTTAAGAGGCCACACTGATCTCAAATCATAAATATCCAACATGTTGAATAGTTACGATCAGAATTCTGTTGTGTGGGGGAACCCTGAGGACAACCGCACACGCACTCTGTAGATTGTCACATGGAACGAAACGATACCAACTAAGAAAGTGAGCTGACAAAAGTATAACAACCAGTCATGGTGCAGCAGGCCAAGCACAAACCTTTTTCTTTCTTTTTCGGTGAATTTTCTATAAAAAGCAGTCCAAACATTATTATCGGCATTTCTTTTTGCCCATCGTCCGCCAGGTTTATTTACTCTAGTGTCACATTTGACCGCAAGATATTTTGCGAGATTTCTAATGTTCACAGTTGGGACTTTGGTAGTTTGTGAATGGAATAGTGTGTGGTGTGCGGTTTTGATCACATTGTGGCACTCCACACACTATAGGAACAAAACTGTTAAATCTATGATTTTATTTATCGCCATGTTTGAGGTCTCTCACATTTTGAAAATGTTATAATATTTAAAAAATCTTTCAGTGAGGGCTAGCCTTTAGATGGATAAATGATGAGCAGGTACCACTGATAAGAGTGTGATGGGCGAGTGCTGAGGTTCACCTCACCTTGAGCTCTTTGGTGAAGTGGTAGGTGACGATAGCGGTGAAGGAGGAGAAGAGAGGGGCGAGGAACACACACACATTGCGGATGTCGATAGTGATGTGGAAGAAGTGCAGCGCGTGATACAGAGCCGCAGATGTGACCATCAACCCTGTAAACAAAAAGGAGAAACACATAACATTTAATTTAGCAAAATGAGCTGTACTCTATATTGTGATGTATAGGTTTTAAATAGATGCAAAAGTCACCAACAAAATGACAGGGTGGTTGGTATACAGAAGCTACAGTGTTTAAAGTGGTTTTAGCCTGCTTCTATGAGGATGCCAGGCTCTCTGGCTGGTTGCTAGGGTGTTGCTAGTCAGAGTCCCTAAATATGGCTCAAGTTTATGAGATCTCTGCCAGTTATGATGTTCATTAGGCAAAAAAAAAAGTCCAATCAAGTAAATTAAAGTAATGATACTACACAATTTAATGTATCTGTTACACATCAAGTTACATATTACAGTTTAAATGCCAGATATACTTCAAGCAAAATCTATGAACAAGCTGGTGTGACGTCATTTCAAACAAACTGAAGAGCTTCTTTATAGTAGAAATCGAAGTTGTAATTCTAATTGAAAGCAACACTGACACTATTTTTTAATGTTTAATACTGCAAAGCTGCAATCTATTATATAAAGTGGTAAATAAATAAACGTCACGTGACTGGAGTGACAAATTCGCGTCAACTGTTTGATTACCAACATTCTTCAAAATATCTTATTTTGTGTTCAACGGAAGAAAAACTCATACAGGATTGGAACAACTTGAGGGTGAGTAAATCATGACAGTTTTCTTTTTTGAGTGAACTATCCCTTTAATCCAAATGGTTAGAGGTTTGTTTAATGTTTGTGCAATAATAATAAGGAAGTGACATCAGCACTGCCAACAAGAATTCCTCTATTGGAAATAATATTTTCCAGGGCAACATTTAATTAAATTAAATCGTTGCAGAATGACTGAAGCATTCTGAGATTTGGTACTTGGATCTGCAAGTGGCTGAAAAACACAGACAACCTTATGTTGCTATCATTTTTTGAAATGAATGTCCTTAAGCTGTACCGGGATAGATGGTGCCTCCTATAATCCTCCCAAGTGGATACCAAGCCCGATCATCAAACCAGTTATGGAATTTGTAAAAACCCTCTTCTGTCAAGAAGCGAGTGGTCCGGTAATTGAAATACCTGTCATTAAACAAACAGGAGACTCAGTTAAACAGATTCTTGGGATGCTGCCAAAACAACGACCTGAAAGATGTACTTACGGATCAAACTCATGGATGACGCTCTCGAACCGCAACACGGAGAACAATCTGGTGGAGAACGCTGGAAGAAAATGACAAGAATTAGAGGACAGTTGGCATCTAGTCAGGAGTTCTGATATAAAGGGACATGCATCCACTCACACAGGACGGCTGCCATAGACAGGATGAGCAGCTTCAGCAGGGTGTCCTGTTTCTCATAGGACAGTCGCAGGAAGCCCATCTTGGTCATCTTAACACACAGGAGGCAGGACTAACACTTGATACCTGACAAAAGGGACAACAACAGCATGTTGAATTGTAACTTCAAATATAACACTTCAGGATGCCAGACCAGTGTAGGACAGGACTCCTTTAGTAACAAACTATGTACAAGCAATAAAAACATTTTTCCAGATTTAAACATCTAAATGATTATGCAATTCTGCTATTTATTTATTTTTACCTAATGAAAGAGGTTTTTCTAAATCCATTAAGCGTCAAATACGAATTTTGGGGGTAAAGCAGTTTAAGAAATCGATCAATCTGCACATTTTAACTATTAAAGTGTAAAGTCTCTGTGAAGTCAGGAAGAGTCAGTATGTGCACAGTTCCTATGCAAAATCCTACTAACAGATATTTAAACTCAAACGTACAGGCAGATAAATCAATTCAGAAAGCATCAACATGCACATTAACTCTGTGTTTTCCTGACAAACAATTCGTGAAAATAAAACTGTTGAAGTCTTCATTAGCTCATTAGCTGCTAGCTAATATCACACCTATGTCACACTTTCACAAGCTATTTTATCATATGTAAATTTATTATTTAATGCACATGAGTACGTATATTGACAACAACCCCGTATAGTTGCGATAAATGCGCTTAAAAATATATAAATTTGCACAATTACCAGTCTTATTCATCGGCGGTTCACTCACTCCAGCCCTTCCACACTCTCACACACAACCCTCTCTGCGTTCAAGTCCCGCCCATCCACGTAGAGAAGGCCCTAATTGGCTCGGCGTCGCAATTCCACAAGAACGGCTTCCGCTGATTGGTCTTCGAGATGTCATTCAAGTGTGTCAAGAAGACGAGTTCCGCATGGCGCTCCAGATATGACGTGTCCTAATGGGAGAAAGACAGTCAGCACTGTGGAGTCCATGCTGCACTCAAATCAACTTTAAAACTTGAACTTTCAAGTTTCATGTCAAGGATCAAGAATCATAAAATATTTGTTATTTTAATTATTAGATCACGTTTCACGTACACGTTCATAATGTCAAGAAGGGAAAAAAGTATTTTCATGAAGCTTTGTATAATTTGAAAGCAAAGTGTTTATTTAGTCTGATGTATTGTGACTGATACATGAGATTAGAATAGGAAAAACAAAAAACAATTAAAGTATATATGTATATTATATAAATAAATATATGTAGCTATATTTGTGCGGTCAAATTGATTAATCGCGATTATCGCAAACAAAGTTTGTGTATTATAAGTGTATACATACATAAATTATATAAACAAACTTTTATGTTAGATGCGACCAATCGATTTGACAGCACTATATAATAAAACATTACTGTAGCTCATAACAGCTGTGCAAAATTCATGGGTTCAATTCTCAAGTAAGTCGCTTTTGATAGGAACATCTGCCAAATGCATAAACTTAAATGTAAAATAACAAGTCCACTCTAAACAAGTACTGTATACAGACCAAATTTATTGAAATAAATGTAATACTTTTACAAAATGTCACTCACAAATATCTGTCTGTAGGTGTAACACTATGGACTCCTGACAATAATTACAACCCTTTTTAAAATACACACCACCCTCCCCTCACAGATACAATGACATCAAAACGGGCGATTAGCATGTGCTTCAGTTTCAAATGTTCGAAAACAGGTTTCAGGTACTGAACTCCAGGAACATACACCACAGTAGATATCCACTAGACATGCCAGCATTCATCGGAAACTGGATCCGTGATCCTTTAAAGAACAGTTTCACACGTGTCACACAGTTTGGCAGTGTCAACTGACAGCAGCAGAGGAATAAAACTTGTGCATACTGTTGAAAATCATCCCCAAACCATTACAGATGACACTGGATCATGTTGACATGGTATTCCCGAAATAAAAACACATTATAAAAGAAGCGAAAATAAAAAGCAGCTCCCTTTTGAGTTTTACATGATTACGTTAGTAGAATATTTTAACCAAAAAAAACTGTCATCATTTATTCACTCTCATGTCATTCCAAATGTTGTTCTTCAGTGGAACACAAAACGTTTACACGGCTCTTTTTCATACAACAAAAGAATATAGTGACTTGAGCAGCATGAACATTCTGCAAAATCTCTATTTATGTGTTCCACAGATAACAGAATAAATGATGATAGAATTTTAATTTTTGGCTGAACTATTCCTTTAAGATGTCTAGTCAATAAAGTAATGAGCTTTTAAAAAGTCTAGCAGATAACATTTTAGATCAAGAAACATCCCTTGCATAAAGATGCCTTTCAATTTGATCGTTTTTCAGTCTAGTTTAGTTTTCAGTGCAGAAAAATAAACCATTGGGGGAAGTTGGGGCCCTTTCATTAACTAAAGCATGTCATAGAGCTTAGTGTTAACTGATAAACACATTATCATTTGTCTGGGCCACACAAGGCAGAAAAAGTCATTACATAAAATTAAAAAGAAGGCCATAAATAGATAAAATGAGTCGAGATAGAAACTACAGGGCCTAAAATAAGAGGGTGGGCCAGTTCACAGGAAATGTGCATGCTGAGGTCTTTGTGCTGTCTCTACAAATCACCCAAATGGCACATCATGGGTACAAAAATAGTCCAAAAAAAAAAAATCACACAGAGAATCATGACCTTGTGTGTATCCAGTCTTGAACACCGGCCAATTACAATACTAACCTGTCCGATTCATCCCACAGAAGAACATCGACACACACTTTCAAACTCAGATGATGCGAACCTAATCGTTTTCCTATCCGCCCAACTCTCTCAACCCGAACAACGTTAGGAATCCTGAAAGCGGTCACTGGGGGGGCAGAGGTCGCTGGCGTGTTGGGGATACGTGAGGCGAGGGCAGTTTCTCTGTGGACGTGGATGTCGTGATGGAGCTCTGCATGTGAACCGTCTTGTGGAACAGTTTGTTACTGATGAGGACGACCAGGGAAAAGAGGCGGAGCTGGAAGTGGCTGCGACGTTGGAAAAAATTATGTAGAACGTTAAAATGGCTGCTTTTTCGTAAATAATATTCAAAACAAAACAAAATAAAATAAAATACTTACTAGAGTTTGACTGGGGTTTTTGCTTCATTAGCGCTGATGATGAAAAGCGGGAAGAGAATGGAGAACAAACAGCCGCTGGAGGAAAGAGTGTAAGATTCAGTTGAGGCAGAGAAATTATACATTATCCATGCTCCTATAATACTGAACATTTTAGCAGAGGAAAACACTAGGGATGTCTCAGAAATGCAATAATAAAACGAAAAATTCAGATATTTGTCACACAGGGTACGTTTACACGATAACTAAAAGCGGGAAAAGTTTTTACTTTGCGTTTTTCGAGTACAGACGACAACATTTGTCAAAATGATACCCGTTTACACGGACCTGCAAAAACTATTAAAATGCTGTATTCTGCTGCCTGGCCAGTAGCTGGCGATGTCACTTTGTAAAGGAAAAACTATACACGGCTATAGACTGAACAGGTAATACGCATGTGCATGACGTCAATCTTCACAAATGCACATTTTTGTATTTTACATGGACAATAACGGTATCATTTTTTTTTTAAACTTGCACTTTGAATCCAGTTTTCAAAAGTTTGTGTTTTCAGGCCCCCAAAATGGCTAAAAAACACACATAAAAAGTTCAGTTTTTAGTTGTTGTGTAAACAGCCCCATAGAATGGCAATATAGAGTGCTTGAAAAAATATATACAATAGAAAAATAAAATAAAATACAATAAAATAAAATCTATAAATAATTGAAGATAAATCATACAGCATTGAGGACCCCACCAGCAGAGTTAGTATTAATCACAATCTGAACAAAAGATGTTCAGGGTCAGAATGAGTTGAAATAAACTCTGATTGTACCTTATGATGTATGAAGAGGGCAGCGCAGTCAGCAGTGCCATGGGCAAACCAAAACCAAAATAATACGGCCAGTTTCTCTCAATGTTCGACAGCCTTTGGTGCATTTCAATCCCTTCAGAAGAGATTAAAAAAAACTTTTCAATCAGAAAATGTTTGGACAGAAAGCCGATCTGATGTAAAATTGATTAGATGAGCAAGAGCTTACCGTGATTAAACCAGCGATATTCAAAGCAGTAAAGCGAGTAGAGCAGAGACATGTGCAGGAGACTGACCAGCTGACCAATAGCATCGATGGGGAAGAGACTCACAATCCATCCCTAAAAAAAAAAAATCAACAAGCGCAGGAGGCGAGTTTGAAAAAGGCAGAGAGAGAAAAATGTCCAAGTTGAGTGATTCACATCACTGATTTCAGCGATCTACTACCTGTATGAGGAAGAGGGCCTGGAGCAGAAGATTGAAGAGCATGTCTGCAATGATCTTGCTGACGCTGGGAAAAGACTGAGCTTTACGTCCAGACACTTCAAACGCCAGATCAGCAATGTCCTGCCCAACAAAACATAACAAAACTCACAACTCTACATTTGAAATATTATAAAACAGATATATACTATATATATATATATTTGATTCTGTCAAATTCAATCATTACTATTACATCTATCCATCCTATCTGAATTTATATTAATATTACAAAATATTTATATTTCAAATAAATGCTGTTTACAGTATTATGTAAAAATATATATATATATATATATCACTTTTTACACAAAAACATTTTAAGAGACTTCTTCCAAAAACATTTTTACGGTACCAGTATATATATATATAAGTTTGTGTTTACATAATATATGTGTGTGCACTGTGTATAATTATTTTGTATATATGAATACACACACACACACACACGCATGTATATATTTAAGAAATTTTATATAGTATATAAAAGTTTATATATATAATTTATATTATATATAAATATTTTTATATAAATAAATAAAAAATCTTAAATATATACATGCATGTAAAAATAATTATACACAATACACATATATTATGTAAACACAAACTTTTATTTTGGATGCAATTAATCACGATTAATCTTTGCCCATCCCTAATATAGATCAGGGGTGTCCACTGTCCTGCAGAGTTTAGCTCCAACTTGCCTCAACCCACTTATATCTGGTAGTGTCTAGTATGCCTACTAGATTGTTGTTTTGCTCTAATAAACTGCTTGATTAAAATACTTCTGATTTCTACACCATACAGGATCGAAACCATGTGTGAAAAATAGTCTCACCTGGAACCAAATGGCGTTGACTATCTTGCTAAGCACAAAGAGAGGCAGAACCCAGAGAGCACTGAATACAGATGTCAGAATGAACTCCAGCCAGGACCACACATTACCATGCAGAGAAGGGTCACCTGAAAACAGTAGCAGAAGCATAAAAACAAAGAAATATCTGGAGTATATGGCATGAAACTTCTGTAAAGGAGGCGCGTACCTATGATTCTAGCAGTGATGGACTGCAGCAGTGGGATGAACACTCGATAAAACAGGAACAGACTTAGCTGTGAGATAAAAGAAATGACATTTTTATTAATATAATAGTGAAACACACAGATCAAAACAGCTGACAAACAAGAGAGAGAAACGCACCCAAAACACGCCTCCATTCCAGGCACAGCACTGGAAAATTCGACTTGCTAGTTTCGGTTCACTGTTAAAGGAAAAAAGGGAAGAAACATTTTATCAGGACCTCTAGTATTAAGCTCAAAGTATACTTCAGCCGTCCACATTCTGAAACAGTCCACTGTCGAATTACATAATTTTCATCAAGCGCAAGGTAAATGTTGAGACAGAATACTCCACTACGTGGCAATGTACAGTCGTGATGTACTCTGCAGTAGTCGGAGAAGAGTGCATATAGAGCGAAACAACAGTAAACAAAGCAGTATATTATTCAATTGTTTTGGTTCTTGTTCTAAACTTTCCAGGCAATGCCAGATACGCTACTATTCTTATTGTTTTTTCATCCCTCTGACATCTGTATAAAAAGCAATTGTACCGTGCATGTGTCAAACGCATCCATCCGCGCTCATCCACGGTTAAGTATACTTTGAAACATGTGCGCGAGATGGAGCAGCACGCGGAAAATGAAGTGTATCCGGGCCTTTAGAGTAGACTGACTGAAAGGGGTGAAATGGCACATTTACCTGTCCTGTTTTCGTTCCTCGCTCTGAGCCCGTCTCATCGCCAGGGCCCCGCACGTCCTGCGCCTCCTCTGCTCCTCCCTCTTCTGCTGAATCCGAGCATCGAGCTTGGAAATGGTTCCAATGCCCAGGATGGAGTCCTTGATCCCCTGAAATGAAACAAAAAGATTGCCACTTAGATTGACGCGAACTTGTGTGAATGATGTTAAATATCTATCAAATTATGTTATTTGATTATAAATTCAATGAATACGGTAATACTGTGAAATACAGGTGAAACTCGAAAAATTTTAATATCATGCAAAAGTTTATTTATTTTTTAGTAATTCAACTTAAAGGGTGAAACTAAGATATTATATAGACTCATTACATGCAAAGTGAGATATTTCAAGCCTTTATTTGTTATAATTTTGATGATTACGGCTTACAGATATAAAAACCTTTTCACAATATTCTCATTTTTAATGCAGGGTTTTCATAAGCTGTAAGCCAATCATCAAAATTATAACAAATAAAGGCTTGAAATATCTCACTTTGCATGTAATGAGTCTATATAATATATTAGTTTCACCTTTTAAGTTGAATTACTGAAATAAATGAACTTTTGCACGATATTCTAATTTTTTTGAGTTTCAACTGTATTATTAGTTATCTATTTTAATATATTTAAAAATGTAAATTTATTCCTTAATTTTCACCATCATTACTCAAGACTAAAGTGTCACATGATCTTTCAGAAATCATTCTAATATGCTGATCAAGAAACATTTCTGACTATCATCAATGTTGAAAACACTGATTATTTTTACAGGATATTTGATGAATAGATTTATTTCATCTAAATATATTCTCAATAATATATTTATGTTTCTAAATATACATAAATTATGTATTTGGAATGTGATGTTGTGAACTTTGTTCTGTTTTGTTGTACAGAACACTGCTGATCTGAATGTAAAGAAAAACTTTATGTTTTGAAACAAATGGAAAACTTATGATTTAAGAGACATTAAATCATAACGATTATTAGAAATAAAATTAGGTGCTGACCGTCGCAACATTGCGGAGAAACGCTCTGACACTGTCCGTCATCTCCACACCGGCTGCAGAGTCATCAACTGCAGGAGGGGCAGCCAGGGGCCAGGCAAGATCTCATGACAGGACGAGGACACGACTGCAAACTGTAGAGAGAAAGAGAACTCTTTATCGTTGTGGCTTCATATCATGTTCATGCTATAATTTTAGTGTAAAACCATTTGATCTACAAATTTGATCCAGCAGCTTTGAAGACAAACTGAAAAACAAAGTCAAAGAAAGCAATAAAAGAAAGTTTATTTAATTTTAATAGATGGAATTTAGAGAAAACATCCCCTAATAGAACTCTACGTGATCAAGGTCAAGGGTCACACATATATACTAACAAACTTGTTTTTGTAAGATATTTTGATTAGAACTAAAGCTGGGTGCAAAAAAACTCTCCATATCTCTAAAAGACCGCTTGATATTTCAGGTCAAATTAGATTGATATAATTTTGATTGTCAGAGAACACTGTCACGAAGCAGTTTGATGGACCAGATTTCTAGTAAACAACAAAACCAGCAGCATTAGCCAGTAGATCATTAGCTGAGCAGCTAACTACAGCAAAAAACAACATTATCTGACTATTATCGGACACATATTACCATAGAAAACATATATGCATATCAATTCAGCACATCGTACCTCATGTGCCAGTTTAGGCTAAAATATTCTCTTCACCTGAAGCCTTGAAGTTTCACTCTCTGTTCTCAAGCTCTCAACAAAACAGCATCAGGCCAGTGCTGCTGCGCATGCGCGGGGCGATCTGACACATGATGGGATTTGTAGTTTTTAGACCGCTCCGATTGACCGGAACTACATCGTAGATATCCCAAGCGACACTTTCTGTTTGCTTCCAAGAAACTTGCGGCATAAATGTCACTCCCTTTTAACGGAACTTGGCAAGCACTAATTTATTGTAGCAGTACCATAGCTTAAATCAGAAAACCATGGCTGTTTTCAGTATAAGAAACAATCATAGGAGGCGATATGTTGTTCTGTTATTGAGTCTCGCGTGCTTTATTATATACCGACACTTCAGGTAAGACGACATTTTATTCAAAACTTATCTTCGAAGGTAAAAAGTCTTTAATGTTTAATATTTTTATAAAAAATATATAGGCTATAATAATTCAGTTATATTCAATAAGCTGGGTGGTAATTATTTTCATAAATGGGAAAATGTAAAAGTGTATGGGAACATTTCGTTTTTACCTTTTCTTTGTAACTGTGCTTCTTTACGAATTCCAACGTGTATTAATTTATTTGTATGTGTGTGTGTGTGTGTGACTTCTTTATGAATTCCAACTTTTAATATTTTGTTTGTTTGTTAAATGATTTAATTAATAAAATAATAACAAAATGTTTTATTTTCTCCATGTGTTTCTCTTGTGTCTCCAGAGGTCCGACAGGGAAGATAAGGATAAATCGATCAATGGGTCTGCGAGTAAACTCTTCCCAGTTCACTCTGGGAGGAGAGCCGTTCCGTATTCTGGGTGGCTCTTTACACTACTTCCGCCTGCCCAGAGCCTACTGGGAGGACCGGATGGTGAAAATGAAAGCCTGTGGTCTCAACACTCTCACTGTGTAGGTTTGAAATTGGTAATTGCAGTCTATGAACTGAGGAGAGTGCAATAATCCGACATTCAGACAATCATGTGTTTATCTTGCAGTGATGTGCCATGGTCTCTCCATCAGCCAGAGAATGGAGAATTTCGCTTCCAGGGAGGCCTTGATATAGAGTAAGAATTCCTCCCTCTCCCACATGTGAGAAAATCAGCACTATATATATGAGATCTGTATATTTTGATCCTGGAAGGATCTCGCCTCTATTTAATGCCTTGTTAGACTTAAACTTAGACAAACATCTCAGAGAGCTCCTGTTGCCGGTCCTCTGACAATACCGTTGGTGTGCTGTTGTTAGGAGGGAATTTGTTCTCGTTCTTGTTTCATCCTGGTTCGTATCATTATCTGCACACCACTGGGAATACATCATTAAAGTAGAGCCAAGCTCTTCCATAGCAACACAACTAAAGGATGAGACCAATAACATTGCAAAATTTAGAGACCTTTTAAAACAAAGGCTGTAAATGGCATGATAGAAATTCAAGTCATGTGATCAAGTGGTTACAGAAAATGTTTTGTTCAATGCTTTAAATATTTAATGACACTAAATAATTTCGAAATAATTGAATGTGCTTCTTTGCGATTTTCCCACTTTCAAGTATTACTAAGTATTTTCTTATTCTTTTTATATATATATATATATATTATATATATATATATATATATATATATATATATATATATATATTTGTGTTGAATGCTTTCATTATTAAAATAACAATAATACATTTCTAAATAAATAAATGTGCTTAACTATTGTAGCTATTTTTTTTTTTTTCAAAGCTATAATTCTCAGTGTGACTTCAGTATGAACATTTTTAGGTACCGGTATCTAATTTTTTTTTACCCATCCAATTCAGAGCTTTCCTCCATTTGGCTGCAGAGGTGGGACTCTGGGTAATTTTACGGCCGGGACCATACATAGGCTCTGACCTTGACCTTGGAGGCTTGCCCAGGTAATTTCTGCTGTTAAATAGAACAAAAATGTCTCTCCTGTAGCATAGCTTTTAAGTCGACTTCTGCAAATACCAGAGCAAATGTGATTAAAGTTGTGAGGCAGCCAACAAAGGAAGTATTTGATCAAACTGACATTATGTGCCACACTTTTTGGTAACGTGTGTCATGAGGGGAATGAAAGAACAACCCTTAAAGAGCAAAACCTAAAGTTTGTTGTTCCTGCCACAGATGTTTGACTTAGAGCTACAGATACTGGGTCTTCACATTAAAAGATACATTTGTTACCATTTTCACCACCCCAAACAAACCACTTTCCTCTACAGCTGGCTTTTGCGTGATAGAGAGATGCTGCTGAGAACCACTTACCCAGGATTCATAGCGGCTGTAAACGAGTACTTCGACAAGCTCATCCCGAAAGTCGTGCCTTTCCAGGTAGGATTCTTTTTAAAACACAAAAAGTACTCAAAAACATACTCTGAGTAATCTTTGATGTTGGTTTATATGTCGTCAGTTCAAGAAAGGTGGGCCTATCGTTGCCATTCAAGTGGAAAACAAATATGGATCATATGCAAAAGACGAAAACTACATGTCATTTATCAAAGAGGTACAAGTGAACATTTTTCCTTGATGCTTATTAAAGTTTACAGACTGGCAGATGTTTTTAATATAATTTCTATCAGGCTCTCCAAGAAAGGGGCATCAGGGAAGTTCTCCTAACATCAGACGACCATGAGGGTCTAAAATTTGGTGGAATCAAAGGAGGTACAAACAGAACACAGCAACTGAACTCTACATGCAAAAATGTTTGTTGTCAGTAAGATTTGTTTATGTTTTTGAACAAAGTCTCTTATGCTCACCAAGGCTGAAAAAAAGCAGAATTTTCAGCAGCCATTACGTTTTGATCTTTCAGAAATAATTCTAATATGCTTATTTGCTGCGGAAGAAACATTTCTTATTATTATATCAATGTTGAAAACAGTTGCTGCTTTTTGTGGAAACTGTGATACAGTTTTTTTTTTTTTTCAGAAAGTTGAAAAGAACAGCATTTGTTTGAAACAGAACTCTTTTGCAACATTGTAAATATCTTTACTGTCACTTTTGATAAATTAAATGTGTCATTTCTGAATAAAAGTATTGATTTCTTAAAAAAAATCTTACTAAACTCAAATTTGGAATGGTAGAGTAGGTAAAAAAAAATGCCTACTGTCACACATTCTTTCCTCCATCACAGCTTTAAGAACTCTAAATCTACAGAAAATGAATCATGATGACATCAAATATCTGGAAGCAGTCCAGGTAGATATTTCAGTGTCTTTTTTTGTAGATGTAAGTATTAGATGAAATATTTGAAATTACTTTAAATGCATGAAGCCCAACAGTCCTGTGCTGGTGATGGAGCTCTGGACGGGGCGGTGTGATGGATGGGGCGGTTTACACCATAGTTTTCCTGCAGAGGGTAAGATGTTATCTATCTATCTATCTATCTATCTATCTATCTATCTATCTATCTATCTATCTATCTATCTATCTGTCTATTTAAAAAAAAACTAAGGGCTCTTTTGTATACTCAAATGTTCATTTAACATGAGGAATATGAAGGGCCAAAGCACTGATGTGAAATTTCTTTCTAATGTCAGACCTGATTGCCGTGGTGAGAGAGATACTGAGACGAGGAATGTCTGTCAACCTGTACATGTTCTACGGAGGGACAAACTTCGGCTTTATGAATGGAGCGCTGGCCAACCCGTCTTACAAAGCTCTGGTCACAAGCTATGGTTTGTGTGACTCTCATCTTAATGGTGACGGCATATGAAACTAGCATAGGAGATTGTTTTTAACATTCAAATTATATCAACTATAAAGGGATCGTTCACCCCAAAAATGAAAATGCCGTCATCATTTGCTTACCCTCATCTTGTTTCAAACCTGTATGATTTTTGAAGAACGACTTTTGAACGTTTGAAGAACGGCTTTTGAACTCCATTGTAGACTTTAGACAAACATAACACTGATTCATTTCTCAAAATAGCTTCTTTCATATAAGTTTCACAGAAAAAAGAATGTCATACAGGTTTGGATCAACATGAGGGTGAGTAAATAATGACAGAATTTTAAGTTTTGGGTGAACTGAAGATGTACTTCACAATATGGCCAGTGTGTGGAGCTATCAAACCTAGAGTACTAGCATTTCATGCAGAACTGAACTAGATGGTGGGAAGTTAGCAAAGGGCATAAAAAAGTGGACTTAAAGGGTTAGTTCACCCAAAAATAAAAATAATGTCATTAATGACTCACCCTCATGTCGTTCTAAGCCCGTAAGACCTCCGTTCATCTTCGGAACACAGTTTAAGATATTTTAGATTTAGTCCGAGAGCTTTCTGTCCCTCCATTGAAGCTGTATATACAGTATACTGTCCGTGTCCATAAAGGTAATATAAACATCATCAAAGTAGTCCATGTGACATCAGTGGGTTAGTTAGAAGTTTTTGAAGCATCGAAAATACTTTTTGGTCCAAAAATAACACAAAATAAGACTTTATTCAGCATTGTATTCTCTCCCGGGTCTGTTGTCGATCCTTCACAGTTACGCTGATGGCGTAAGACGCTGATGACGTGTTATCTGGTGCGCCCGAGCTTCATTTATAGACTGAGGGAGACGCACGCTGTAAAAGTGTCTCATCCGCGACATGCACATTTACGCACCATTAAAAAAATGATATCCACGCAAACAATGTAGAATAGCTTGAATATAGCGTGCGTCTCCCTCAGACTGTAAATGAAGCTCGGGCGCACCAGATAACACGTCATCAGCGTCTTACGTCAGCAGCGTCACTGCGGAGTCCTGAACGCAGATTGACAACAGACCCGGGAGAGAATACAATGCTGAATAAAGTCTTATGTTGTGTTATTTTTGGACCAAAAAGTATTTTCGATGCTTCAAAAACTTCTAACTAACCCACTGATGTCACATGGACTACTTTGATGATGTTTATATTACCTTTATGGACATGGACAGTATACTGTATATACAGCTTCAATGGAGGGACAGAAATCTCTCGGACTAAATCTAAAATATCTTAAACTGTGTTCCGAAGATGAACGACATGAGGGTGAGTCATTAATGACATTATTTTCATTTTTGGGTGAACTAACCCTTTAATTGCAGCCAGTGCTTGTATTTGAACCAAATCTGAACCACTTTTTTATTAAAGCAAAAACATTTTGATCACCCCATGGTGGCTGGCATGTGTAAGTCATAAAGCCTCCCTCTTCATTTTATCAAATGGGACACGAGCCAAACTAAAAAATCCAATTACACTTTAAATAATTTATTTCCAAAGATGGTTTTTGCCATTTTATAGTTCTTATCGCGGTGACTTATGTTCAAATGTCCAATAAGTTTGGTTTTAGTTCATTATTGTATGCTTTAAAAATATAAAGCACAAGCCTTTCTATCTTTCTTTTAGATTATGATGCTCCTCTGTCAGAAGCAGGAGATTACACACCTAAATACCATCTCCTCAGAGACCTTCTCAGCACTTTTAACAGTTTGTGATCCCTTCCTCTACTGACATATTTATGAATGAAACCGAATATTCAATGCAAAATAATTAAAGTGCTCCTATTATGCTATTTTAAAGCTTCCAAAGTTTTGAGGTCTCGTACAATAGGTTTACAGCATTCAAGTTCATAAAACATGTATTTCAGTGTCTGAAGCGTTTCGATCAAGGATTCGGTCTCTCTAAACCCCTCCTCTCCAAGAGCCTGCTTTGCTCTGATTGGTCAGATAGGGGCATTATGAGGGAAAGCCTTGATTTTATCCATTAGGATTTGATTGGATCATGGAAAATGTAGTAAGATATTACTGGTTAATATTATTTTCCTCCTGCCCATCTGGCCTTTTTCAATGTTAAGTTATTTCAGAGGAGAAAGTTACATTTTATTTGAGTAATAATATGCTCACATGTTCTGAGCCGTGTGCTCATGAGCTCAGTTTCTGTGGTTCTCTTCAGATGAAATCCTCCCTGAGATGCCCGGTCTCCGCTGGAAAGAAGAATATGAGGTGGCCATTTTGTTTCAGCACCTCTCACTGTGGGGCGCTCTGCCATACACACACAAGGTAAGAAGTTTACTTTACAGTGGAGAAATACTAACTCAAGAAATGAATCTCAAAATATTTTTCCCCTCAAGCCTTTCAAATCTCAGTTCCCTGTTAATATGGAGAATCTGCCTGTGAATAACGGTAATGGCCAGGCGTATGGATACACGCTCTATGAGACCACCATCACCAGAGGAGGCTCTTTAAAATCAGAACGCAACATCCAAGACAGAGCCATGGTTAGTGCTGATAAACAGTCAAGCTGTGCTGTCGTGCATGAATATGCATCTGTTTTAATTCTATTTTAATCTGGATTTTTTTTTCCTAGGTTTTTGTGAACCAAAGTTTCATAGGCATATTTCATCACAGGAATTTAGAATTAGCTGTTCCTGATGGAAAGGTATGATCTTATTTCATTTATATATCTTATTTTTTTCTGGCAATATTGAGTCTCTTTTTTAAAAATATTGTCTTATAATTGTATTAATGATATACATTTATTCCATTTTCTATCTTATCTTAATTTTATCATAATTAGTAATATATATACACACTCACCGGCCACTTTAGGTACACCTGTTCTACTGCTCGTTAACACAAATATCTAATCATCCAATCTAATGGCAGCAACTCAATGCATTTATGCCCGGTACACTGAACACTTTTGGGCTGTCCCAGACGACAGATGACCAATCGTGGGGATTTCTGTGGTCATGGCTCCTAAACGATGGTCTTGCGTCTCAGTGTGAGAGATTCAAAAACGGTCGTTGTGACGGTCTTGCGACCAAAGATAGCCTGAAATCATTTTCTGACAGTGTCAGAAATTTTATTTAGCATGATCATCGCAGTGTGTTTGCTGCTACAACCTAGGTCTACTGTCTAGCCAATAAAATGCAACATGAAATGGCTTATTGATCAACGTGACATGGCGCTAAAACTTAAAACCTCTAGCTCCATTTGCAAAATTGTAATAGAGCACCTTTTGGATGTGTGACTGGTGGAATGGGAGATTCGCATTATGACGTGCAGCCCAGCATCTTGTTGAATCTGTGCCATGAAGAATTAAGGCAGTTCTGAAGGCAAAAGTGTGTCTAACCCGATACTACCAGGATTTACCTAATAAAGTGGCCGGTGAGTGTATATGTCAGTGATTTATTTATTTCTCTTTTTTTTAAAAGAAAGAAATGAATACACAGCTTTTTAAATGTTTTCTTGGTTATGTAAATGTTAAGGAAACATTCCATTTTATCATTCTTCATATGGGAACATTTTGAACATTCTGAAACAAGCAGTAACATTTAAAAAATGTTAGACAAACATTCAAACTAAACCATTTAAATGAACAATGTGTAAAGATTTTTTTGTGCAAACATTTTGAGAACATTATTAAAGATCAAAAACTTTGAGTGAACATTCTATTAACGTTACTGGAAGAACGTTTGCTCATAACTTTGAGAACCTTGCCAGAACGTTCCTTCTTAGCTGGACGCATTAAATAGATCAAAAGTTACAGTAAAGGCATAAAATGTTACATAAATGTTTCTTTTTGTTTTACATATTCATCAATCTTAGTAGTTATTAGCCGGGACCTTCTGTCAAAATGATTAATGGCTTTGACCTTAGGGGGATTCCACCGCCCCTTCCGGTATGTGGGATCAACCTGGTATCAGTCGATCATGTGAATTTGACAGGTAGTTTGACCTGTTGAACTATCTATCGATCATAGTTTTGACAGTTAGTTCGCGGTTTTGAAGATAGTTTGACGGATGGTTTTTGTTCGTTTAAAGTCAAGAAGGGTTATAGGAAGTGTGTGTCACAGCACCCACCCAGCACATTCCTGAGCGTAGTGAGAAGAAAAACAAATAAGTTTAAATAAAATGGGCCTTATAAGCAGCCTATCAATGGGGATCGGCCTCACAGATTCTAAATGTCTTCATTGTTGCTCTCTCTCTAAAGATAGGCCTATGTGGTGATTTTCTTTAAAAAAATCCTATACTACTTGGAATTATTGAACATTTCACACAATGTGTGAGATGACTTGTGAGACCCCCAAATTTAAAAAATGCACCCTGATAAATAAAAATATATACTTTAAGTTCAAGTCAAGTTTTTCCACAGAGCATCGATGTAGAATATTTGTTTTTATTAATTAAATTTAATTAAAAACATATTTTTTATTTTTTAAAGATCTAATTTAAACTTTTTATACTTACACAATAAATTTAGCACTAACAATATTTTAACAATGTCTCGTCCGTTCAGTGACTGAACACACTAGACTGGTTCAGTAGATGTTTATTTTATATTTCATTTATTTTATATTTCATTTATTTTATATTTCATTTATATAATCTGAACTTTAGTAAGATGTTTTATTTATATTTCATTTATATAAATTAAATGAACAGAATGCTGTTTTTCAACTTTTACGACTCCATTTTATTTAAACTTATTTAAACTTATTTGTTTTTCTTCTCACTACGCTCAGGAATGTGCTGGGTGGGTGCTGTGACACACACTTCCTATAACCCTTCTTGACTTCAAACGAACAAAAACCATCCGTCAAACTATCTTCAAAACCCCAAACTAACTGTCAAAACTATGATCGATAGATACCTAGTTCAACAGGTCAAACTACCTGTCAAATTCACATGATCGACTGATACCAGGTTGATCCCACATACCGGAAGGGGCGGGGGAATCCCCCTAAGGTCAAAGGTCAAAGCCATTAATCATTTTGACAGAAGGTTCCGGCTAATAACTACTTATCTTTAAAAAAAAAAGTTTCCACAAAAACTGTTTTCAAGCACAACTGTTTTCAAAATTTATTATAATAATAAATGTTCCTTAAAGTCCCACTCCGATCATATTTTGAGCTATTTTTAAACATTCCCAGTGGTCTTTAAATTATGATTATGCCATTTTTAGCCAAAATCTCAAAACCTGTGCCGTTTTCTGGGACTTCGCTTCAGCAGAGCGGCAGTAGCTCATTAGCAATTCGCCTCTGCGTTGTGGGCGGAGCCGTTGGCACGGAGAATCATTACAGTATTATATATACACGTTAATTATTATTATCCGAAGTTGATCAAAGTTATCACCGATCACCGATCATTATTTCACTCCGAGACGTCGCGGTAAAAAACAGCTCGACTTCGCTTCAATATTTCATCCCTCCCACAGTGATCAATCAGGACATATTTAGTATCAGTGGATTGCTCGGAATTTCGGGATTATTATGATGCTAATGTCACCGCTCTATCTGAAAAACTGACTGACTCTCTCACGAGTGATGGGCTTGACACACAAGGGGACAAACGACTGTGACAGGCGAAACTCGTCGCCACCCGGCGTGTGCAAGTCTACTTGAACGAGCGCGGAATTTCACATGCACGAATGTCGCCTGTTGCTTGGCTGGAGGAGGCTGGCTGCCCTCTCTCATTATGTAATGATGTAATTACTGACGGGATCAGTCTGTGTTCTCCAAACTTTAGTTTTGACGATTGATAGACGGTGAAAAGTGACTTATTTGTTACAGTATGTGTTCCAATTTGAGTATGAGCTTGTGGCCCCGCCCAGTGGAGTTACTACGTCATAACTCCAGTCTATTTTAGCCGGCATTTTAGCGTCTGCTACTGATTCACAGCCATTTGAATGTAGAAATACTCAGAAATACAACTTTGAGCTTATTTTTCTCAAGATATGTCCTCTAACATCATAAAAATGCCACAAGAACATGTTAACACCTAGAAAAACATGATTTTCATCAGAGTGGGTCTTTAAGCACCAAATCATCATAATTTGAATGATTTCTAAAGGATCATGTGACACTGAAGAGTGGAGATGCTGATAATTCAGCTTTGCCATCACTGAAATAAATACAATTTTACACATATTCCAATAGTTAAGTACTTTAAATTAAATAAACGTCTGACTAATTGTTTTTCTGTAGGAGAAACGCACTCTGAGTCTGCTGGTGGAAAACTGCGGCCGTGTGCATTACGGTAAAGACATGGACGACCAGCGCAAAGGTACAATACCATATGCCTTTAAGTTTTTGCCCATCACTGCTTTCTGTTTTAACATGTCACAGCCTCTCAAACATTATAACCATCACCATCAGAATCAAAATCTGTTTTCAGGTATCGTTGGGGACATTTTATTAAATCATACGCCACTTAGAGACTTCACAATATATAGCCTGGATATGACTCCTGGCTTTATTGACAGGTGAGTCAAATCTCACATGATGTGACAGGCCATAAAATATTCGGGGGAAAAAAACTTCAAGAATCATCAGTGCTTTTATTTCAGCTTGTACAGGGCACCTTGGAAATCCGTCACTAACAAACCAAGCTTCCCAGGCTTTTTCCAGGGCAGGTTATTCGTGAATGGATATCCCAGTGACACTTTCATGAAGCTGCCAGTGAGTGTAATGAATCTGGACATGATTTGAACACTTAAATATGGTCAGAAATAATGGATTGATTATTATGTCCCCATGCAGGGTTGGAGTAAGGGTGTAGTCTTCGTTAATGGGCAAAACATTGGACGGTACTGGGATGCTGGACCACAGCAAGCTCTGTTTCTACCAGGACCCTTCCTCAACAGTGGAATGAACCAAGTCAGTTTATATAAATGATGATTTATTTGGACTCCTTAGAACTGGTGGTTGCTTATGTCTGAAGAATTATTGCAAATATTAGTCTTGAATCCATGTAAACTTATTTAGAATCTTGAATAGAATGTTCAGAATTGGAGTGCTGGAGGTTCACTGACAGAAAATATACACAACGTCTGAAAGATCTGTTGTTCTTTTATTGTTTTTCAACAGGTGATTGTGTTTGAAGAAGCAGAAGCGGATTTTAAAATCCAGTTTGAAGACTCTCCTGATCTGGGAATGACAGTTGAGATTTAATCAAGACACAGACAGCAAAGACATGAACACTATCAAAGTGCCTGAACAAAATATTTTTTTTACAAAAAGTTATGTCACTGTTGGATTGTTACACAATTAATAGAAACATTTTATTATTTGCATGACTCTTTGCATTCCATGAACATTCAAAAGTTTTCATGAAAAAGTGCAGTCTTGCTGGGAACTGTATCATCAAACGCTAAATTGTGTATAGGCTATGTTTGTGTTCAAATGCAAAAAAATGTAGTTGGACTGCCAGTTGAGTGTGTTTTTTATCTTTATTTGTAAGCAAGAAATAAGCTAGATTGTACTTTTTTATTGTCTCTTTTGCCGGTTACCAGCGGACATTAGTTGTATTAGTGCAGTTTGATTAGATTTCTTTTTTGTATGAAAACTTGAATATTGCACTGGCCGTATGGCAACAGGAAGTCAAGTTACTGATTTTTCTTTCAACAATTTCCACAGGCACATTGTTTACATTAGTGTATTTATTCCAGCATTATCATGTTTTCCCATTTTGAAAGTGAAGTAACCCTTTAACAGAAATTAACTGAAGGGTTTGTTCACTTTCAAAAATGAAAATTCTGTCATAATTTACTCACTATCAAGTTGTTTCAAACCAGTTTCTTTCTTCTGGTGAACACAAAAAAAGATGTTTGAAGAATGTCGATAACCAAACAGGTTCCCATTTTGCAAACACTGAGAATGATTTCCTGCTGAAATGGTATTTATGGTTTGAGGTTTGTTAAAATTAAACTTCAACTAATTGAACAGTTTAATTGAGAAAATGTGTGCTTTATTAATACCTTTTTAAGCAATCAGACTTTTTTGGGGGGGGGGGGGGGGGGGGGTCATATCTAGGGTCAGAATAGGACAGAGATTTGGGAGTGTGACTCCTTTTTGAGAGGCATCCAACAATCACCGTTCACAGCCCTGTATCATAGCAATACTTTAACAAAAACTTAGAACGTGTTTGCATCATTGCAAATACTACTTCCATCTAAATTGTATCTGAACTCTGAAATCAAATCACCATAGTAAAGCTCTGATAGAATGGAAGTTTTCCAGAGCATTTTTCTGGAAGTTGTTACAGACACACTTGCATGCCCGTCATCTTGTTGGAGCGGTCAGTGTATCTTCATTCACAGTAAGAATCAATGATGCTACAACATTCCACAGCTTTTGGTTGTTAAACTGCTAAAATTTAATTTCCTGAAGAAATGGGATAACCTTTCACATGCGAGAATGTGTTGGTTTGTGTTTTATATGTATTAACTTAATATTACAGGTTTTTATACCACTGTAACATTTTAATGTCACGTCAGCTCACACCTTCGCCTTGTATTGTGTTAGTTTGGCAACATTCTCTGCTTAAGTCTATTACGGATATAGATATTCACACACACATCTAACTACGGGTGCAGACACTTAGTCAACTTTCTCTTGAGTGTTCACGGACTGGTGTTTTGTCCACTCCAATATGGCGGATGGCTTACATATAGCGGCCTATAAAAGCAGCCACTAATGAGGAATCTATATTTATACATCTATGGTTCCAACACAACAAGGACTCTTGACACTTTATATTTCCTTTAAATTTCTTTAGTGAGATTGTCTTCTTCAAATACTAGAGTTTGTCTTTGACAAGGGGACAGTTTAAATTCAGTGCACTGAATAATACTTTCTTGCTGTCGGTCCAGTTGACAGGATACTTCAGTATTTTAAAAAAAACAGCACGACAGCAGTTCATCATACTTCCACACTGTCATTTGTGAATCCTTTTTTCCCTTCATGCTCAAGCAAGGGTCTTTCTGTCCGGGTGTGCCAAACCAGTACCTGAAACCAGAACCCAAAATTTTCTTTTACAAACCTTGTAATTTCCAAAAACAAAAAAGGAACTGAAAGGATTTAGAAAGGTTATGAAGATTCAGATTTAGGACTCGACTCACCTTTGTGCAGTTGGAGGCTTTCAATATTTGTTTTTATTAATTAAATTTAATTAAAAACATATTTTTTATTTTTTAAAGATCTAATTTAAACTTTTTATACTTACACAATAAATTTAGCACTAACAAAATATTCGCAATGTCTCGTCCCGATTCAGTGACTGAACACACTAGACTGGTTCAGTAGATGTTTATTTTATATTTCATTTATTTTATATTTCATTTATATAATCTGAACTTTAGTAAGATGTTTTATTTATATTTCATTTATATAAATTAAATGAACAGAATACTGTTTTTCAACTTTTACGACTCCATTTTATTTAAACTTATTTAAACTTATTTGTTTTTCTTCTCACTACGCTCAGGAATGTGCTGGGTGGGTGCTGTGACACACACTTCCTATAACCCTTCTTGACTTCAAACGAACAAAAACCATCCGTCAAACTATCTTCAAAACCGCAAACTAACTGTCAAAACTATCATCGATAGATACCTAGTTCAACAGGTCAAACTACCTGTCAAATTCACATGATCGACTGATACCAGGTTGATCCCACATACCGGAAGGGGCGGTGGAATCCCCCTAAGGTCAAAGGTCAAAGCCATTAATCATTTTGACAGAAGGTCCCGGCTAATAACTACTTATCTTTAAAAAAAAAAGTTTCCACAAAAACTGTTTTCAAGCACAACTGTTTTCAAAATGTATTATAATAATAAATGTTCCTGAAAAGTCCCACTACGATCATATTTTGAGCTATTTTTAAACATTCCCAGTGGTCTTTAAATTATGATTATGCCATTTTTAGCCAAAATCTCAAAACCTGTGCCGTTTTCTGGGACTTCGCTTCAGCAGAGCGGCAGTAGCTCATTAGCAATTCGCCTCTGCGTTGTGGGCGGAGCCGTTGGCACGGAGAATCATTACAGTATTATATATACACGTTAATTATTATTATCCGAAGTTAATCAAAGTTATCACCGATCACCGATCATTATTTCACTCCGAGACGTCGCGGTAAAAAACAGCTCGACTTCGCCTCAATATTTCATCCCTCCCACAGTGATCAATCAGGACATATTTAGTATCAGTGGATTGCTCGGAATTTCGGGATTATTATGATGCTAATGTCACCGCTCTATCTGAAAAACTGACTGCCCAGATAGAAAAACTGACATCGAATCAATGTGGAAACAACGTTTCTCGTGACATTGAAACAACATCGTTTTGCTCATCGAATTAACGTTGAATCAACGTCAGATAGGCCTACGCCATTCAACCGCATTTCAATGTTGAATCGATGTTTTATTTTCGGTGTAATAACGTTCTGATTGAACGTAACTGTTGATTCAACGTTGAAATTTGATTGATGATTGATACTAACCTTTACAACTAAAAATCAACGTTGAATCGACATCGGTCTGCTATCTGGGTGACTCTCTCACGAGTGATGGGCTTGACACACAAGGGGACAAACGACTGTGACAGGCGAAACTCGTCGCCACCCGGCGTGTGCAAGTCTACTTGAACGAGCGCGGAATTTCACATGCACGAATGTCGCCTGTTGCTTGGCTGGAGGAGGCTGGCTGCCCTCTCTCATTATGTAATGATGTAATTACTGACGGGATCAGTCTGTGTTCTCCAAACTTTAGTTTTGACGATTGATAGACGGTGAAAAGTGACTTATTTGTTACAGTATGTGTTCCAATTTGAGTATGAGCTTGTGGCCCCGCCCAGTGGAGTTACTACGTCATAACTCCAGTCTATTTTAGCCGGCATTTTAGCGTCTGCTACTGATTCACAGCCATTTGAATGTAGAAATACTCAGAAATACAACTTTGAGCTTATTTTTCTCAAGATATGTCCTCTAACATCATAAAAATGCCACAAGAACATGTTAACACCTAGAAAAACATGATTTTCATCAGAGTGGGTCTTTAAGCACCAAATCATCATAATTTGAATGATTTCTAAAGGATCATGTGACACTGAAGAGTGGAGATGCTGATAATTCAGCTTTGCCATCACTGAAATAAATACAATTTTACACATATTCCAATAGTTAAGTACTTTAAATGAAATAAACGTCTGACTAATTGTTTTTCTGTAGGAGAAACGCACTCTGAGTCTGCTGGTGGAAAACTGCGGCCGTGTGCATTACGGTAAAGACATGGACGACCAGCGCAAAGGTACAATACCATATGCCTTTAAGTTTTTGCCCATCACTGCTTTCTGTTTTAACATGTCACAGCCTCTCAAACATTATAACCATCACCATCAGAATCAAAATCTGTTTTCAGGTATCGTTGGGGACATTTTATTAAATCATACGCCACTTAGAGACTTCACAATATATAGCCTGGATATGACTCCTGGCTTTATTGACAGGTGAGTCAAATCTCACATGATGTGACAGGCCATAAAAGATTCGGGGGGAAAAAACTTCAAGAATCATCAGTGCTTTTATTTCAGCTTGTACAGGGCACCTTGGAAATCCGTCACTAACAAACCAAGCTTCCCAGGCTTTTTCCAGGGCAGGTTATTCGTGAATGGATATCCCAGTGACACTTTCATGAAGCTGCCAGTGAGTGTAATGAATCTGGACAAGATTTGAACACTTAAATATGGTCAGAAATAATGGATTGATTATTATGTCCCCATGCAGGGTTGGAGTAAGGGTGTAGTCTTCGTTAATGGGCAAAACATTGGACGGTACTGGGATGCTGGACCACAGCAAGCTCTGTTTCTACCAGGACCCTTCCTCAACAGTGGAATGAACCAAGTCAGTTTATATAAATGATGATTTATTTGGACTCCTTAGAACTGGTGGTTGCTTATGTCTGAAGAATTACTGCAAATATTAGTCTTGAATCCATGTAAACTTATTTAGAATCTTGAATAGAATGTTCAGAATTGGAGTGCTGGAGGTTCACTGACAGAAAATATACACAACGTCTGAAAGATCTGTTGTTCTTTTATTGTTTTTCAACAGGTGATTGTGTTTGAAGAAGCAGAAGCGGATTTTAAAATCCAGTTTGAAGACTCTCCTGATCTGGGAATGACAGTTGAGATTTAATCAAGACACAGACAGCAAAGACATGAACACTATCAAAGTGCCTGAACAAAATAATTTTTTTACAAAAAGTTATGTCACTGTTGGATTGTTACACAATTAATAGAAACATTTTATTATTTGCATGACTCTTTGCATTCCATGAACATTCAAAAGTTTTCATGAAAAAGTGCAGTCTTGCTGGGAACTGTATCATCAAACGCTAAATTGTGTATAGGCTATGTTTGTGTTCAAATGCAAACAAATTTAGTTGGACTGCCAGTTGAGTGTGTTTTTGATCTTTATTTGTAAGCAAGAAATAAGCTAGATTGTACTTTTTTATTGTCTCTTTTGCCGGTTACCAGCGGACATTAGTTGTATTAGTGCAGTTTGATTAGATTTCTTTTTTGTATGAAAACTTGAATATTGCACTGGCCGTATGGCAACAGGAAGTCAAGTTACTGATTTTTCTTTCAACAATTTCCACAGGCACATTGTTTACATTAGTGTATTTATTCCAGCATTATCATGTTTTCCCATTTTGAAAGTGAAGTAACCCTTTAACAGAAATTAACTGAAGGGTTTGTTCACTTTCAAAAATGAAAATTCTGTCATAATTTACTCACTATCAAGTTGTTTCAAACCAGTTTCTTTCTTCTGGTGAACACAAAAAAAGATGTTTGAAGAATGTCGATAACCAAACAGGTTCCCATTTTGCAAACACTGAGAATGATTTCCTGCTGAAATGGTATTTATGGTTTGAGGTTTGTTAAAATTAAACTTCAACTAATTGAACAGTTTAATTGAGAAAATGTGTGCTTTATTAATACCTTTTTAAGCAATCAGACTTTTTTTGGGGGGGGGGGGGGGGGGGGGTCATATCTAGGGTCAGAATAGGACAGAGATTTGGGAGTGTGACTCCTTTTTGAGAGGCATCCAACAATCACCGTTCACAGCCCTGTATCATAGCAATACTTTAACAAAAACTTAGAATGTGTTTGCATCATTGCAAATACTACTTCCATCTAAATTGTATCTGAACTCTGAAATCAAATCACCATAGTAAAGCTCTGATAGAATGGAAGTTTTCCAGAGCATTTTTCTGGAAGTTGTTACAGACACACTTGCATGCCCGTCATCTTGTTGGAGCGGTCAGTGTATCTTCATTCACAGTAAGAATCAATGATGCTACAACATTCCACAGCTTTTGGTTGTTAAACTGCTAAAATTTAATTTCCTGAAGAAATGGGATAACCTTTCACATGCGAGAATGTGTTGGTTTGTGTTTTATATGTATTAACTTAATATTACAGGTTTTTATACCACTGTAACATTTTAATGTCACGTCAGCTCACACCTTCGCCTTGTATTGTGTTAGTTTGGCAACATTCTCTGCTTAAGTCTATTACGGATATAGATATTCACACACACATCTAACTACGGTTGCAGACACTTAGTCAACTTTCTCTTGAGTGTTCACGGACTGGTGTTTTGTCCACTCCAATATGGCGGATGGCTTACATATAGCGGCCTATAAAAGCAGCCACTAATGAGGAATCTATATTTATACATCTATGGTTCCAACACAACAAGGACTCTTGACTCTTTATATTTCCTTTAAATTTCTTTAGTGAGATTGTCTTCTTCAAATACTAGAGTTTGTCTTTGACAAGGGGACAGTTTAAATTCAGTGCACTGAATAATACTTTCTTGCTGTCGGTCCAGTTGATACAGGATACTTCAGTATTTAAAAAAAACAGCACGACAGCAGTTCATCATACTTCCACACTGTCATTTGTGAATCCTTTTTTCCCTTCATGCTCAAGCAAGGGTCTTTCTGTCCGGGTGTGCCAAACCAGTACCTGAAACCAGAACCCAAAATTTTCTTTTACAAACCTTGTAATTTCCAAAAACAAAAAAGGAACTGAAAGGATTTAGAAAGGTTATGAAGATTCAGATTTAGGACTCGACTCACCTTTGTGCAGTTGGAGGCTTTGGGTTCCAGGTCACTGAGAGTGGTCAGGTTCTGTAGTAAACTACTCTCCTGGTATCCACCTTTTACCCCTTTTAACTTAAAGTAGGCTTGAGGTTTGCTGAAGATTAGCTCAAGGTTCACTGCAAACCCAGCCATGTCGATGGCGAAAGGTCGACTAGGGTCAAACGCCGCCCTCCAGCCGAACACTTTGCCTTGAGAGTTGATTTTGGGGGACTCGTACCGGAGACCTCCGACGAAAGCGACCGGCCAGACAGATACTTTACGAGTCCAACGCATCTGTGGTACAAAGGATGGAATAGGGAATGTGAAAGGACACAAACTATGAACAGCAGATCATATGTATTATGTACTGTACCTCCTCAAACAGCTCCAAGCTGTAAGTGTTGTCATCATCTGCAAAATACACGACTCCTTTATGACCCGAGCTGGGGTTGATGTTCTCCCTCAGCCAGCGGAGAGCCAGGTTCCTCTGCATGGTGCCACGAGGAATACTTGCATTTCTGGGCTCCTTCAGCGCTGTGAGATTCTGAGGCGTCTCTACGTACAAGTGGGTGTAATTCAGTCCAGTGTTCTCCAGCAGTCTGGACACCAGCGCCGTCCTCTCCGCCGCGTCCTCCACCACTAGCCAGTGAAGGTTGGGGACATGTAGGAGAGTGTTGGTGAGGCGGGTCAACTCTGCCTTCTGGACAGGCCTCCTGTAGGTTGGAGTTATTACGTGAAGAGTTGGCAATGCATCAGACCAGGGTGGAGAGCGGCTGTGGACGTACTTCATCTGGGTGACCTCAGTGATTTGCTTGTTCTTTATGATGCAGGGCTCATGAAGTTGTAAGCTTCTTTGGTGAGCTTCACTGTTATCTGTCCATCAAAAAGAGTTTGTAGTAAGATGCACAATATACCGGAACCACATTATCAGCTGATGTATCTTTTTTTAATTGTTATACTTTTTGGTGGATATTGATTGTGCTTTTTTTTTTTTGTGGTCAGAGGTGTCAAGTAACGAAGTACAAATACTGTGTTACCTTACTTAAAGGGTTAGTTCACCCAAAAATGAAAATAATGTCATTAATGACTCACCCTCATGTCGTTCTAAGCCCGTAAGACCTCCGTTCATCTTCGGAACACAGTTTAAGATATTTTAGATTTAGTCCGAGAGCTTTCTGTCCCTCCATTGAAGCTGTATATACAGTATACTGTCCATGTCCATAAAGCTAATAAAAACGTCATCAAAGTAGTCCATGTGACATCAGTGGGTTAGTTAGAAGTTTTTGAAGCATCGAAAATACTTTTTGGTCCAAAAATAACACAAAATAAGACTTTATTCAGCATTGTATTCTCTCCCGGGTCTGTTGTCAATCCTTCACAGTTACGCTGATGGCGTAAGACGCTGATGACGTGTTATCTGGTGCGCCCGAGCTTCATTTATAGACTGAGGGAGACGCACGCTGTAAAAGTGTCTCATCCGCGACATGCACATTTACGCACCATTAAAAAAATGATATCCACGCAAACAATGTAGAATAGCTTGAATATAGCGTGCGTCTTCCTCAGACTGTAAACGAAGCTCGGGCGCACCAGATAACACGTCATCAGCGTCTTACGTCAGCAGCGTCACTGCGGAGTCCTGAACGCAGATTGACAACAGACCCGGGAGAGAATACAATGCGTAATAAAGTCTTATTTTGTGTTATTTTTGGACCAAAAAGTATTTTCGATGCTTCAAAAACTTCTAACTAACCCACTGATGTCACATGGACTACTTTGATGATTTTTTTATTACCTTTATGGACATGGCCAGTAGACTGTATATACAGCTTCAATGGACGGACAGAAAGCTCTCGGACTAAATCTAAAATATCTTAATCTGTGTTCCGAAGATGAACGGAGGTCTTACGGGCTTAGAACGACATGAGGGTGAGTCATTAATGACATTATTTTCATTTTTGGGTGAACTAACCCTTTAAGTATAAATTTTGGGTATCTGTTGTCATAATTACATGTAATTATTTTTCAGACGACTTTTTACTTCTACTCCTTACATTTTCACTCAATTATCTGAAATTTCTACTAGTTACATTTTAAAAATAGCCTCCTATTTCATTTCGGCTTGTTTTCATTCCGGCTTGTCGTCGTTCAAAAAAATTTGGCCAATTACACAGATCTGAGTCCCGCCTCCTCAACACACATCGCTAAACTGATTGGCGTTGTGTTTTCTTTCTAACTTGTGAGAGGTTGTTGTAGTCACATTGGTTGTGCGAATAAGCAAGGCAAGGCAAGGCAAGTTTATTTATATAGCACATTTCATACACAGTGGTAATTCAAAGTGCTTTACATAGAAGAAATTAAAATAATTACATAGATAATAAAAGAAATAAGAATAATTAAAACAGTTTAGAAAATAAAATACAGTGCAAACAGTCGGACGAACAGTGGCACAGTGCTCATTCAGTAAATGCAAAGCTAAACAGTGGTAATTCAAAGTGCTTTACATAGAAGAAATTAAAATAATCAAAAATAAGAATAATTAAAACCCTATCTGAGATGGAAGTGATTGAGCAGGTTTGCGGTGCCACTGGACCTACAATCCAGGGACGTCCTCTGCTGGGGTGGTGTCTTACACCAGCCCCCACAGAGCACGTTTCACTTTTGCTGTTTTAAACAAACAGCGAACCACTATACTCTCCGTAGTATAGATCATCTTCACTCGCCTCGTCGGAGTGAAGCTCTCCCGTTCCCCTTCAAAATCTCTTCCAATCAGACAGCCCTGATAATTAATAATCACCCCTATCTGAGATGGAAGTGATTGAGCAGGTTTGCGGTGCCACTGGACCTAATCCAGGGACGTCCTCTACTGGGGTGGTGTCTTTCACCAGTATAGCCCAATGGGGCCCCCTTAGAGCACGTTTCACTTTTGCTGTTTTAAACAAACAGAGAACCTCTATACTCTCCATAGTATAGCTAATCTTCACTCGCCTCGTCGGAGTGAAGCTCTCCCGTTCCCCTTCAAAATCTCTTCCAATCAGACAGCCCTAAAAATTAGTAAAATCTTCCTGAATCACAGTTTGAAAAAAAAAAAAATACAGTGCAAACAGTCGGACGTATTTTATATCAACCGGTAGCTATTATAGATCTTTCTTTTAAAAGGATCTTCTTACGACTTACATGTATCAACTTTCTTTTCTCTTTCAATCTTCTTACGACTTACCATCTATCAACTTTCTTTTCTCTTTCAATCTTCTTACGACTTACCATCTATCAACTTTCTTTTCTCTTTCAATCTTCTTACGACTTACCATCTATCAACTTTCTTTTCTCTTTCAATCTTCTTACGACTTACCATCTATCAACCATCTATCAACTTTCTATTCTCTTTCAATCTTCTAACGACTTACCATCTATCAACTTCCTTTTCTCTTTCAATCTTCTTACGACTTACCATCTATCAACTTTCTATTCTCTTTCAATCTTCTTACGACTTCCCTGTATCAACTTTCTTTTCTCTTTCATTTACTTGCACATTCTTTTCACTTTCCTTAGCCCTGCATTCACATTCTTAGCTCTTTCTCAGACTAAAACTTTAATATCGTCATTCAAATACTGTTCTACGAACAGTGGCACAATGCTCATTCAGTAAATGCAAAGCTAAACAGATGTGTTTTGAGTCTGGATTTGAATGTGGCTACTGTAGGAGCACACCTGATCTCTTCTGGAAGCTGGTTCCAGCTGCGGCTAGCATAATGGCTAAAAGCGGACTCTCCTTGCTTTGAGTTATTTCTAGTTGATGTGATCCTAATGATCTCAGTGATCTGTTGGGTTTATATTCAGTGAGCATATCTGCAATGTATTTAGGTCCTAGGCCATTAAATGATTTATATACCAGTAATAATACTTTAAAATCAATCCTAAATGTGACTGGAAGCCAGTGTAAAGACCTGAGGGCTGGTGTGATGTGTTCAAATTTTCTGGTTCTGCTCAGGATCCTGGCGGCAGCGTTCTGTACGAGCTGCAACTGTCTTATGGTCTTTTTGGGAAGGCCAGTAAGGAGTCCATTACAATAATCCACCCTGCTGGTGATGAAAGCATGCACAAGTTTTTCTAAGTCCTGACTGGAAACAAAGCATCTAATTCTTGCAATATTTTTCAGATGATAATATGCTGAGTTATTGCTTTGACATGACTACTGAAGCTAAGACAAATCCGTTTACAATTAATTATCTTATACTTCTTCCTTGAGTCATATCGAGTGTTTACTAGTTGAATAGCCTTAACAGCGGTTTTCCTATGACAGGTTTAACTGGCAGGAGGCGTTGTTTCAACCGTCCCGACAGCGCATCCCGACAGTTAAACCTGTTTTTCCCTTAAACTAAAACACTTTGATATTGCACACTTAAAGTGTGTATGTCAGGTAAAAAAATTTTTTTAGATATATTAAATAAGGGTTAGATGTCTGAGTGAAAATGTAATTAGCATTAAAATTATTACTGTAACTGCCCTGCAATAAGATTTATAGCCATTTCTGTCGAGATCATATTTTTAAAACAAGGGCTGAGCTGTGACGTCATTCAAGGGAGTCGCGCCAACAAAGTTCTATTGAAGTATGGAGAGTTTTGAGTCTGAGGAGATGCAAAATCCCCCTCAAACCTATACGATGGCCCACAGCCATACAATTTTGAGCCTCCCAGGCGGGAGACAGATGAGGAGCCAAACAGAAATGTAAATAATTCCTATCGAAGAAACATAAATATCTGGTGTGAAGAGAAGCAGTGGAGAGTTGGTCAGGTGTCTGGTAGTATAGGCATAACTTAGCGGTGGAACGGTACATGTATTCGTATTGAACCGAAACGGTACGGGCGTCACGGTTCGGTGCTTGAATATACACGGAGAATACACGGTATAAAAATAAATAAAACTCGCATGCAAATTAATTCATGCGGAACTAACGTTGGCTTTCTGTTATACGCGGGTTATTTAGGGACACCTAATCTGTAGCTCCGCCTTAGCTCTGAAGCTCCGTGGCTATAATGAACAGCCTGCGGTGTCAAGATTGCAATGCTGGAATATGTTGGTGTGTGAGAGAGAGAGAGAGAGAGAGAGAGAGAGAGAGAGAGAGAGAGAGAGAGAGAGAGAGAGAGAGAGAGAGAGAGAGAGAGACGCGGGCGCGATCGACTGCTTCAGTAGCACCGTAGGCACCGCATCAGCTACCAGTCTCACTCGGGTTTTAAATCGCATTTTATAACTCATGAGATCTCCAACCGCGTAGTCCTTCTCAGTGAAATGGGCGCTGCAAATGACCGAAGTCTTGGACACCGAAGCAGCACTGAAGTCAGCGCGTTTGGTCCGAACAAAGTTGACCCAGGCACGGAACACAGTGGAGTCTGTGACCGGTTTTAACGGTGTTTTTGCACACAGCACAAACGCAGTAATTCACCATCGTGAAAATACGCCTGCGTATACTAACTACCTAACTTAAATAACTAAATAAATGTCCTAATAACTAATTCTCTCGCTCTATCACTCGTACAATTATCAACACAACTCAGCGAGCTGGGGAGACGTCTCCCTGTTATGACGTCAAACGATTCGTTTGGGGGGAGGGGCAGTTTTAAGTGAGGACTGAAAATAACTAACTTTTTCATCTTATATTCTGCCTTTAGGAATCGAAAAACATACAAAACAATACATGAACTTGTCAAACGTGTATTTCCCCTAACTATTTTGTGTTAATCATAATTAAAAATTTAACCTGACATACACACTTTAAGGGTGTGTTACAGTACTAATACACCTGCCGTATTATCATTACAATGGCACATGAAACAATAATTACAACTTTTCAGTCAAAAAAAAGTACCGCACGAAAGAATTCACTTACTGCACTCAAAAACAGCTTTCCGATGTTGTGCCGAATTTGAGATATATCCAGCTGCAGACCCGCAGCACCACCAGTTTCAGAACCCCAGCGCCAGAACCGGAAGTGAGGGGCGGAGTTATTTACAATGAGACAAGCATGTAAACGATGACAGAATTTTCACTAATTTGAAGAATGTTAACCCTTTCACACGTAAGTTTAAAATATTGTAATTGACCCCCCCAAGGTGAGTTTTTCAAGGCGACCGTTATTTCGAATCTGTCACTTTATGGTTTCCATGGTGACGCGTCACTGCTTGTCACGTGACACAGCGCAACCACAACACAGCGCTGAATGAATGATGATCTGCTTTTATGTAATTTTTCCTTTTTTATTCTAAATATTCATTACTTTAACTTACATATTTGTTGAGTCTCTTTTCTGTCTCTGCTTACTGAAAAAGGTGTATACATTGTATAAGCTACCATTGACTAAACATTGGGCATTAGTCTACAATAACTACATTAATTTAATATATATTCCTTCTGGAGATTCCCGAATGTTTTGTTCAAATATTTGACTTGCTGTATCCACATTATAATATAGGATCTACAGATGTACACTACTCTGCATTGTGAAAAGCCAGTGTCAAGGTCCAGCACACTTCTGAATGATTGGTGACAGTTTTCATAATTACTTTAACAATGGTATGTGTCACTTTACAATAGTTTGTGGCATTTTCTCTCATGCTAGTTTACAATTATTTGAAATAAATACCTGATTGGTAAGTGTCAATTTGTGGTGCACAAACAACATACTCCTGCTTGTAAGTAGTACCACTTTAATAAGAACATTTTACTAAAATAGCTAAATAGTTTCTATATTCTTGTATAGTTACAAATGACAGCTTAACTGTCCTATATACAAATAGAAATAAATGTGTTATCATAACAACTGTATTTACAATATGTAGGTAAATACATTGTAAAAATTATTATAAAAAAAGAACCATAGTAAATATAAATGCATACAACGGACCACGATATTAAAAATATGGTGAAGCCCAATGTTTCTGTACCTTAATGTATCATTATAACATACGTAATGAAGTATGACGTTTCGTGTGTAATAAAAGTATACCGTTTCGGGTCTAAGCAAATTACGCTCCAAAACGCGTTACTCTGTTTAGAACGTAAGCTCCGCCCCTTACTTCTGGTTCTGGCGCTGGGGTTCTGAAACTGGTGGTGCTGCGGGTCTGAAACGCGACTTCTGATAATACTGAAGGACTTTATGGATTCTGTGATGATAGCCATCGTATCCCTGAAGAGACGTGGATCAGCTGAGTCAGCTGATGCGAGCTTGAGACTACAGCTGATACACTGGCATTGAGAAACCATGTGCAGTCCATGATAGATCATTAGTTCTTAATATAGAAATAACAACATACTCTATTATGTAAATCTAACAAGTGCATTTACTGTGTAATTGACTTCCATCTGTGAGTGGTGAATGTGGTCAAACTTTTAATCAGTAGGCTACTCTTGGCTAATTCCCTAATACTTCCTTTTAGGATAAAGGCCCCAGGAAGTGCTGTCGCTTTGGTTTTGTGGCAGTGTGTCACATGCCCATGATACATGAATACCTTTTTCTCTCATGAATGACCTGTTATCAATGGAATAGAACTCAGAACTCCACAATTTTTTTGTCCATCCAATGTTCATTGATGATTTCTCCCATTATAAGAGTTGTTTAAAAGGTTGGATAACAATTATAGTGATTGTGTGTCACTTTATATGCTTATGGTTATATGTTAATCCATAAAAGGGACAAAGGTTTTACATATTTGCTTTAATTTTTTCCTTTTTGAACACTTTTTTTCAGTTGTCCTTAAGAGAAAGATGCAGTCAAGAGAAGATACCTGCTGCACCAGCTCATAAGTTATCTCCATAAAAGAGGTGTTGCGAGTTTTTTCAAACCTTTTTTTCTTCCTCAGCCATGAGATCTAATAAATAGGCCTAGTTGTTGTTGTTTTTTGGAAGGTGCACTGTATGGATTATTAACTAATATTAATGTTAATTAATTCACACACACACACACACACACACACACACACACACACACACACACACACACACACACACGAACTACTGTAGCTATAAATAGCCTACATTTAAATGTGTGGAGGGAACAGACAGACTGACATGGAGATTACTGAACCCAAACGTATGAAAAATAACAGTTAAAAGAACGAAAACCAAATAAAGCAGGGCAAAACAACCATTAATAAAGAAAAGTATAAAAAAAACATTAAACCAGAGTTCCTGATAGGAATTACACGTGTGGAAACTGCCGGCGATTAACATTAAAAAAGACCGCCGCGACTAGTGAAGTGACGTCATTGCGCGTGCACCTGAGGGGGAGTCAGATTCTGGCAGGGAGTCGAAATTCGGCACAACACCTGCTTTAAATCCAAAACGGCATGACGTAAAGAAGAAATGTTTTCGCGGGTCTGGTAGGCATTGCGTGTTATCAGTGTTATACGTGCTGAAGAAATATGACGTACATGACGTGAGTGGTTTTCAAGAAAATCGCAATGTTTCATCCGTCCCGCGTTTCAATCGTCCCGGCTCTCCCCTAGCATTGATTTCCGTAGTATTTTTTTTCCCCTTTCAAAAAGCAAGGAACTAGACAGTATTGAACTATTGTGTAACATTACAGAATAAATTAATTTAAAAATTGTTAAGGTGACGTCAATATAGACTAAAAACCTTAATAAATTATCCTATTAATTTCCTGATTCCTCCACTTCTGGGGATGTCCCCAGTCCCCACCAATCTCAAAATCAAACCTACACCTTTGATGAGAAGTGGATATGGCTATTTATGTATTTTCTTTGTACTAAAATTGAAATTCATTTTCTATGGGCATATATACGGCTGAAACAGGTAGCCTAGTGGATCCCAAATGTTTTAAGTCAAGTCAAGTCAAGAATATTTGTATAGCGCTTTTCACAATACAGATTGTATCAAAGCAGCTTCACAGTATTAAATTAAAATAATAATAAAACGTCCATGTTTGGTAATGCCAATCAATAGTAATATTGATTGATTCATTAAATTGAATATCCCCAACTGAGCAAGCCAAAGGCAAATGTTAATGTTTTCAACATTAACATTTTAATATAACATTATAGTCATTATGGCCTTCAGAAAAATTTGTTGTTGTTTGTTTTTTTTTTGAGGTGGGATAGTGCACTAGGCCCCTGTGGCGCGGTCTAAGCTTTTATCCTTAATTGCATTTTTTTCTTTACATTACTTTCACTTTTATACTTTAAGTAGTTTTAAAACTATACTTTTACTTGAGTAAAAAGCTTGTTGATACTTCAACAGAAGTATTTTTAAACCCTAGTATCTATACTTCTACCTGAGTAATGAATGTGAATACTTTTGACACCTCTGTTTGTGGTACATCCAGTGTCATGGTACACGGAGTGCTTGAAGTTATTCGATGTGGCATTTTATAACAAGCTTGTCAAAAAAAAAAAAAAGGTGATTCACTCAATAAATGCACTACCCTATGTCAAGACTTGAACAAAATAAATTGAGTATTACTTGCAAATTCAAGTAGTGGTAAGCCTATTGACAAAAACAAAAAAACTTTCATAAAGATATCGCGCTAAGTTTGTGAGCTAATTTGTTAAATGCGACCACATCGCTACTAACGTAACGCCAACGTCATCCACAAAGTAGGCGACATACACCAGAATTTATGCCACACTCGCAACAGGATGAGCCACAACATCTAAAGGCATCAAAGACGGTGGCACTAAAACGTAAGATTACACACCACTAAATTCCTAAATTAACTTGTAGCATTTAAAACGTAAAAATGGTCTTATATTTACCCCTCGGAACTGGAAGCAACAGGTTGCCAGCCTGCTGGACCCAAAGCATGAGGAGTAGAGTCCATGGTAATAAAACAAACAAGAGCTGCAGGACGTCCTTTCTCGTCGGCATATTTACTATGTCTTAAAAGACGAGGCTGAATCCAGATTCTTATTCACAGCTTCTTTCTCAAATAGTATCTGTCTGCATCCTGCAATACTTCAAGTCACACCCATTCAAGTAACGCCCATTCAACACTGAACAAATTAAAACCTTGGATCAACTTAAAAAAATTAAGTAATCAATCACACAAAATATTTGACATTGACTCAAAGTAAATCATTTAATTTAGATTAACCTGAAAAGTTTAAATCAATGCAACCACTTTTTAAAGGTTTATCAAACTAATTAATTTTAGGTTGGAACAAACTAATTATTTTAAGTTAAAACAAACTAATATTTATAGGTCCCAGTAAATCAATTATTTTAGGTCGTCTCAAATTTAAAAATAACAGTTGTCATTATTTAAAATGTATAATAAATCATATAAAAAAATGCTTTTAATACATTTTGATCAATGACTACTCAGAACACATTTATATTTATTGTTCAATAAAATGACATACATTGAATGTATGAAGATTAACAGTCTGCTTCACACAAAAATACTTTGAGCCCACAAATTTGTTACTTATTTCAAATCATCACTTGATGACATCACATTAGTAGTAATATTAAATTAGGAAGGTTTGTCCTGACAGAACACATTTCACCATAAAACATCCTAAAATACAATTAAATGTTATGACATACCCGTTTCAAATGTATATGATGACAAATCCTGGAACTGCTCCTCAGACAGTGAACAGTGGAACTCCTAAGACACTGACCGTTTCTGATACAGAGCTGTAAGCTCTGCATTTAAATACAACAAATTTATGTAATAGCTCAAACAAAACTCTGAGCCCACAAAGTTGGTGGCTTGTTCAAGCAGTCACTTGATGCTGGTAGCCATTCGAACTTACAGGACATCTGTTCCTTCGTTGACAATTTTAATGTCTTTGGGTGGATGGAGAGGATCCTCCTTCCCAGTGATAAATATCGCCATGGTTGTCTGCGCCAGTTCTTCAAACTCATTTTCCTGCATAAAAAAAAGAGAGAAAATAAGTAGCCTACGTTATAGTTTCAGAAATCTCCCAATTTCATTTTAGATCATAATGTGCCATGCTCTTATACACTCTAAACTTTCAAAACTTGACAAATCAAACGAATCAAATGTTTATTACAAGGGGTGTGACTAGTTTAAAAGTTACGAATTTCTCGTCTGGTCTCATGAAATTCACGCAATTCAACTTTTTTCACATGCTGTCACGTGACATCAAATTAGGCTTGTTTGAGATGAGCAAAATCTGCGCAGAACCGATCACCGGTGATCAGCGCAAGATGCATGCCGGTTAGAAATGTGTCCGAGACGAGTGCGGTCCGCCCGGGTCCGCCTGGCTCTGATGCCATGCTGACGTATGTCAAAAAACTCTCGCGAGCGCAAGGCGCACGTGTCAGATTCGGCAGTTGCGCGCAGTTGCTCTCCACCTGCTCTCCACCGACTGCGCTGATCAAAAGCATGATGGGAAACGACTTGCTGACGACACAGCTTGATGCTCATTGGTTTAAACAACCATGATGTAATGTTCTCTTTTAAAATGTTTGATTTTAAAACTCTGATATCATGTTTTATGTGTATAAATTATGTGTGAATATTCCCAAACTCTCTGACAGTGCGATCTCTATATGGATGATGTGATTATGTTATTTTTATTAAAAAAAATATAGAAACAACACGTCTGTATTAAAGAAAAGAAAATATTGATAAACACGTATTTGGAATGGGATTAAATAAGTGCTTTGGGTGTCTTGTTCATTATATTTATTTTCATATAAAAGCAACAGAACTGCCACCCTGATTGATAATATTTTTACAAACTCTTTTGATTATGAATCTAATTCAGGAATATTGTGCGCGGACATTTCAGACCACTTCCCCATATTTAATTTGAACTCAGGAATTAGTGGTAGCTCAAGAATGACTGTAGAGAAACCAAGCTATCGAAAGTTTAGTGAAATGAATATGGATCGTTTTAAATCTATGATTGAGCACACAACATGGGATAATATTTATATTCAACATGATGCTGAATTGGCTTACCAGTTATTTTTTCAAACTTTTAATTCTATATTTCAAGAGTGCTTTCCGCTAGTGAAGTATAAAGGCAAGTCAAACAAAACTAAACCATGGTTCTCTTCAGGATTATTGAAGTCCTCAATAAAGAAAAACAAATTATATAGAAAATTTCTTAAAAATCCAACACCATATAATTGTGATACATACAAGCAATATAAAAATAAATTTACTCACCTAATTCGTATAGCTAAGAAAAATTACTATTCATACCGACTTAAAGAGTCTGCTAGTAATATAAAATCCACATGGAATATCATTAATGACTTACTTAACAAAAAAAAAGGTTCTTTTAAATTTCCAACTAATTTTACTAAAGATGGTATCTCTTTTGCCAACCCTTTTGATATAGCAAATGGTTTTAATGATTTCTTTGCCAATGTTGGAAGGCAGTTTGCTGAAAAAATTGTTTATACAGATGGTTGTCCAACCGACCCAATTATTGGTTGCTTCCCTGCAATAGGTAATTTTGATCCTCCGACATCTAGAGAAGTGTTAGGCATTATAAAAAACCTGAATGACACTGCAGCAGGTCATGATGAAATTAAAGCAAAACTTTTCAAAAAAGTGGCATTAACAATTAGTGAACCTTTAACTCATGTCCTTATGCTTTCTTTAAAAAGTGGGGTAGTCCCAAAAGATTTGAAGATTGGAAAGGTTATACCTTTATTTAAGGCAGGGGATCCTAGCCTTTTTAATAACTATAGGCCGATCTCCATTTTACCTTGCTTCTCTAAAGTTTTGGAAAAACTGGTATACGCAAGAATGTTAAAACATTTGAATGACAACGAGATCCTATATAAACATCAATATGGATTTCGACAACAACACTCAACATATATAGCTCTGTTACAACTCATAGACAAAATTTCTATAGCACTGGATAACAACATGTTTGCAGTTGGTATATTTTTAGATTTGTCAAAGGCATTCGATACAGTTGATTATGACATTCTGATTTCCAAACTTCACCGTTATGGGTTTCGGGATGTTGTACTCAAGTGGCTTGAGGATTATTTGATTGATAGAGAGCAATATGTAATTATTAATGGTAGTACTTCCAAGAGAATTAAGTTATGTTGTGGTGTACCTCAGGGATCTATTCTTGGGCCACTCCTGTTTCTCATTTATATAAATGACCTAGCTTCGATGTTTGAATCTGCATTGCCCATTTTATTTGCAGATGATACTACTGTTGTCATATCACATGCAAACTTTGATTCCTTGATGAATGAAGCTAATAATGTTCTACTATATATCGCAAAGTGGTTTCAGATGAACAAACTTTCATTAAATATAGAAAAATCTAATTATATAGTTTTCAGGAATAAAAATAAAAGGGATTTAAAAAAAGATGCTAAATTATTTATTAATAACATTGAAATCAACGAAGTTACAGTAATAAAAGTTTTAGGGGTATTATTAGATGAAAAACTTTCATGGAAAAACCACATTGATTATGTGTGCGTAAAAATCATGAAGTCACTTGGCATCATCAGAAAAGTTTGTTCATTGGTAAATCAATCCTGTCTTTTAACTCTTTATTATAGTCTATTATATCCTTACATCTCTTACTGTAACATTGTTTGGGCCAGTAATTACCCTTCTTCTCTGCAAAAAATCCATTTGATCCAAAAAAGGTTTGTTAGACTGGCAACAGCATCAAATCGGTGTGAACCATCGGCTCCTCTGTTTAAGCAATTAAATATTTTATCTATTTTCAGCATAAACGTCTATCAAACATGTATCTTTATGTATAAATATATGGCTCAAAATCAAAGCCTCCCAAAAGTGTTTAAAAACTATTTTTTAATGAACAAGGATGTGCATTCATATTCAACCCGACAATCAATGAATGTTCATCTTCCTTATTATCATACAACTCTTGATCAATTTTTCTTAAAATATAGAGGACCGTCACTTTGGAATACTATTCCCTATTTTATTAAAACCAGCTCATCATTATCAGTATTTAAGTCAAGAATGAAAAGACACCTGTGTGATTGTTAAACTTTTGTATTGTGTGGTGTCTAGAATTGTCTGCCATTATTGTGATGATTGCTGTTATTTATTATAATACTTTGGTGTGGTATTAACTGAATAAACCAGAGGGGAGGTTTTATTATAAGCCCTTGGGGGTTTCTTACCTCTCCTGCACAATCCATATGTACTGTTTTTTACATCTATTTTTTTTTTTTTTTTTTTTTTTGTGCTAATAAATAAATAAATAAATAAATAAACTTAAATTACATCCAGTTTATTAGCAACACTGTGCACGAGCGTGAATCCCGTGAATCCCGCGATATCCAATCCATCTTTGATCTCACAGGTGTCAGATCCACTGAGAGAAGAGAGAACTGTCCGGCCTGCCTGCGCTTTTTTCACTCCTCCCCTCACTGCAGCCGGCTACTCTCGCATACATTTCAGGCGAGGCAAGGCGCATCTCAAACAAGCCTAATAATCCTGCCCTTCTGCATGACGCGGTCCTGTTATCCGTGATAACAAAGCTAAAACACATCTCTTCACCTGAAACAAGAAGCTAATAAATGTACGATTTCGAGTATATGTGGTTTGTGTGTGATTTTCGTGCAATTTTGGGTATTTTCATATGAATTAAGAATGTTTACAGTATTGCCAAGCAAGGTGTAGCCATTAGTTGCATATAAATTGCTTTATTATACCATATTTCAACATCTTTTTATGACTTAAAACCATTTTAAACTGCGACGGGAATATGGTACAAATATCCTATCTTACTCGATGGTGGTTTAAAGTGAGCTTTAAGTAAAAGTTTAATATTAATCTTTTAAATTGTATTGTGTAGCTTGATGCTACTTGCTCTAATCCACCTGCTGCAGGAGCTATTCTATTCCATAATCTTATTTGTTAAAATATATATATATTTTCTAATGAGACTTAGGATCAAGGTGGATCTTGATACTATGTACAAACTAAACCACCTGGATCCTAGAACTGCGGTCCTGAAACAGCAGCCACCGCTATATCATCCAGTTCGGTAGGTGGCGCTGTCACAAAAAACTAGGGTCCTAAAACTGTGGTCCTAAAACTGGGGTCCTAAAACTGCAGCCTCCGGTTCTGCAGGAATATACTTCTGCATTTTTCCGTTAAAACCATAGACAGTATATAAAGGTTAAAACAGTCGTCGTCATTACTGGCCATTCACGGTAATATCGCGAGATTAGAAGCGAGACTGGCCTAGGGAAAAGAGCATCCAATCGAGTTTTGTATTTTATTTTATTTTTTAAATATAATTCACTATATTATCACGATTCTTTTTCATGTTAGTTTTACTGTTTTGCAAGTTGTCTGAGCAAATAATAGTTTAATTAGACTAATGTTGGGTGATATGCTTTCATAACAACAGATACCAGAGAGCATTTGATTGGTCCGAAGATTTAATATGTTGAAGTATGGGGTGACTTATAGCCTACTTATAAAAAATATTAAATTCATTTTGGCAGAAGTGACGATCTGCAAGTTTTGAATGCTTATATCTTCTAAATGCAAAATTTATCACTGGCTTATAGATAACCCTTGTTATGGAATTTTTCAGTATTACTTTGATTTTCAGTGATTCCTAATGATGGAATCTTTTAATCTGTCATCTGTTATCTCACTTGCAGTGAGAGGGGGCCTTTGTGTGATAATTTACTGTTGGGGAGTCAGTTGAGGTATGGACAAGCAGGTTTGGTCAAGGGGTCATCTTGAGTACATTTGTACTTTATAGCCTAAAGGGTTAAGAGGGCATTTACCTCTCAGGGCCAGAGGAGGAATAGAGAAGACAAACTGATATCTCTCCCTTAGGGGAGGGGAAGAAGCAAGGCCTTGGGTAGATTAGAATAAGATATAAAACAGACAGGCACTGCTTGCTCCTTATCTCTCCTCACTGACACGCTTATGTGTATTGGTGACGAAGATCTCTCTTGCAAGGGAAAGAAATACTTTATAAACGTTAATTTGGACTCAGAGTCTCCCTTACGCAGTGATGTTTGTTTGATGAATTTTTGCCACAACACCCTAAGACTAACATATTGATACTAACACCCAAAAAACTTTATTGATTTCACAGGGACTATAGGCAAAAATTAATTTGTTTATATAATCAAATTTATTTAATCATATTTTAGTCATTCTTTGTACTGTCTTGATGTTTTATTATTGTTTTGCAGAACTCTCTCAAATGTCATGACCTTATTAAACGAATAAATGGGCCTAATAATATAAATATTATTACGAACGACACAAATTAAATAAAATGAACCATTAGGCCTAGGCCTATTTTGAATGACAAAACGAATTTGTTTGAATATTACGCTATATTTATTTTACACTTTGTTACAAGTTACCGCAATTTGCTAACCGTTTGCTTTCTTCCAGCGTGTTCACATAGCACACTTTCATGGTTTCGAGAGATGTGTCTTTTTAGATTCCAAAATGAATCATACTGACTGAAACGATGTCTCCACATTCATTTTCTTGTAGCCTACCACATTATCATTGTTAGTTTTATATTAATAGTAGCCTAGCCTACATCTAACTTCTCATTTTTTTGAAGTAGGCCTACTTTTTGAATACCATTATTGAGCCGAGTTTTGACTGAAAATAGTCTAGCGTTGATGACTGTGCAAGACAGTTGGATTCTGGGTCAGGCTTGAGCACTTTGATCACTTGATTTAAAAAACATTTCAGCGCTAGATCGTCTTTTATTTAACAAACGAACGAAATGAATGCTCTGCTAGTTAACTGGAGATGTTTTATGTATTGGAACATGTGAATCAAAATAACATTTTCCTCTGTGTGAAATGATGAGCCTGTGACATGTTTTAACTCCACCCCTCAAAGAATCGGAATCGAGAATCGAAAAGAACCGAAATCGAAAGGAAGAATCGGAATCAGAATCGTTCAAATCAAAACGATGTCCAGCCCTATTTAGCAGACACTTTTATCCAAAGCGACTTACAAATGAGAACAATAGAAGCAGTTAAACTAACAGTAGGACAACAATTTTATGTAATTTTTTTCATAGAATAGAATGGAAGAGAAAATTGGTATTACTGGATCAAGGTGTTTGAATTGAAGCAGACATGATGTATAATGTGCGAGAATGACTGAGCTGACTTATCGAAAACAGGGAAGCTACTGCGCATAAGGTCAATTGTGATCCTAATAACTTAGACATCCTTAAAAGCTTTTCCATAAATTTATTGCAATTTTGTTGATCTGGACTGTTTTGATTTTTCCCTTTAGATGCAGTCGTCAATGCACACAAAAGTAATGGACCATGTCCACATATTTAAAATATGCACCAGAGAGGATGGGTGGTGCTGGCCGTAAGAAGACTCTTCCTTGAAGACACCTTTTTTTTCTTTTCTTTTTATGACTGTTGCTAGTAAAATGTAAAGTTCTACAAAAGACTTCTTACTTGTTCTACAAACTTTCCTTACTTTTTCTTGGATTCTTTTTCACTTAAAGGGCACCTATTATGGAATTTTGAAATTTACCTTTCATTTAGTGTGTAACATAGATCTAAGTGGACAAAAACATCCTGCAAAGTATATAAAATAACTGTATATAAAAATAAAAATATAAAAATAACTGTATATAAAGTTATTGTCTTTCAAAAGTAAAAGTCGACTCTGAGTCATTTTTATGAATCGTTAGAAGACCGAAGCTTTTTCTCTGACTAGATGACGTCAACTTGTCAAGTTATTTGAATACGATACGCCCACTTATTGCTCCAAGGCCACCCAGGGAAAGCTTGAAAACATCATAGCGACGAGACGCTGTGTTCTGAAGTGCGACTCAAAAGCCAACATTTTTGTATATATGAATTGTGGCTACAATTCATATATACAACTATACCACATAAATGTTTCTTTGTTTTACTTTTTGTTCATCAAAGTATCTAAAAAAAAAAAAGGTTTCCACAAAAACTGTTAAACTCAAAATTGATTATAATAATAAATGTTTTTTGAGCACCAAATCATCATAATTCGAATGATTTCTGAAGGATCATGTGACACTGAAGACTGGAGATGCTGATAATTCAGCTTTGCCATCATTGAAATAAATACAAATTTCACAAGTACTTTTAATGAAATAAATGTCCTGACTAATTGTTTTTCTGTAGGAGAAACGCACTCTGAGTCTGCTGGTGGAAAACTGCGGCCGTGTGCATTACGGTAAAGACATGGACGACCAGCGCAAAGGTACAATACCATATGCCTTTAAGTTTTTGCCCATCACTGCTTTCTGTTTTAACATGTCACAGCCTCTCAAACATTATAACCATCACCATCAGAATCAAAATCTGTTTTCAGGTATCGTTGGGGACATTTTATTAAATCATATGCCACTTAGGGACTTCACAATATATAGCCTGGATATGACTCCTGGCTTTATTGACAGGTGAGTCAAATCTCACATGATGTGACAGGCCATAAAAGATTCAGGAAAAAAACTTCAAGAATCATCAGTGCTTTTATTTCAGCTTGTACAGGGCACCTTGGAAATCCGTCACTAACAAACCAAGCTTCCCAGGCTTTTTCCAGGGCAGGTTATTCGTGAATGGATATCCCAGTGACACTTTCATGAAGCTACCAGTGAGTGTAATGAATCTGGACAAGATTTGAACACTTAAATATGGTCAGAAATAATGGATTGATTATTATGTCCCCATGCAGGGTTGGAGTAAGGGTGTAGTCTTCGTTAATGCGAGCTCTGTTTCTACCAGGACCCTTCCTCAACAGTGGAATGAACCAAGTCAGTTTATATAAATGATGATTTATTTGGACTCCTTAGAACTGGTGGTTGCTTATGTCTGAAGAATTATTGCAAATATTAGTCTTGAATCCATGTAAACTTATTTAGAATCTTGAATAGAATGTTCAGAATTGGAGTGCTGGAGGTTCACTGACAGAAAATATACACAACGTCTGAAAGATCTGTTGTTCTTTTATTGTTTTTCAACAGGTGATTGTGTTTGAAGAAGCAGAAGCGGATTTTAAAATCCAGTTTGAAGACTCTCCTGATCTGGGAATGACAGTTGAGATTTAATCAAGACACAGACAGCAAAGACATGAACACTATCAAAGTGTCTGAACAAAATATTTTTTTTACAAAAAGTTATGTCACTGTTTGATTGTTAAACAATTATTAGAAACATTTTATTATTTGCATGACTCTTTGCATTCCATGAACATTCAAAAGTTTTCATGAAAAAGTGCAGTCTTGCTGGGAACTGTATCATCAAACGCTAAATTGTGTATAGGCTATGTTTGTGTTCAAATGCATAATGTAGTTGGACTGCCAGTTGAGTGTGTTTTTGATCTTTATTTGTAAGCAAGAAATAAGCTAGATTGTACTTTTTTATTGTCTCTTTTGCCGGTTACCAGCGGACATTAGTTGTATTAGTGCAGTTTGATTAGATTTCTTTTTTGTATGAAAACTTGAATATTGCACTGGCCGTATGGCAACAGGAAATCAAGTTACTGATTTTTCTTTCAACAATTTCCACAGGCACCCAATTGTTTACATTAGTGTATTTATTCCAGCATTATCATGTTTTCCCATTTTGAAAGTGAAGTAACCCTTTAACAGAAATTAACTGAAGGGTTTGTTCACTTTCAAAAATGAAAATTCTGTCATAATTTACTCACTCTCAAGTTGTTTCAAACCAGTTTCTTTCTTCTGCTGAACACAAAAAAAGATGTTTGAAGAATGTCGATAACCAAACAGGTTCCCATTTTGCATACACTGAGAATGATTTCCTGCTGAAATGGTATTTATGGTTTGAGGTTTGTTCAAATTAAACTTCAACTAGCATTGTGCATTGAGCAGTTTAATTGAGGAATGGTGTGCTTTATTAATACCTTTCTAAGCAATCAGACTTTGGGGGGGGGGGGGGGGGGGATGATTCGTCATTCACAGTAAGAATCAATGATGCTACAACATTCCACAGCTTTTGGTTGTTAAACCGCTAAAATTTAATTTCCTGAAGAAATGGGATAACCTTTCACAGGTGAGAATGTGTTGGTTTGTGTTTTTATATGAATTAACTTAATATTACAGGTTTTTATAACATGGTAACATTTTAATGTCACGTCAGCTCACGCCTTTGCCTTGTTGTATTGTGTTAGTTTGGCAACATCCTCTGCTTAAGTCTATTACGGATATAGATATTCACACACACATCTAACTACGGTTGCAGACACTTAGACAACTTTCTCTTGAGTGTTCACGGACTGGTGTTTTGTCCACTCCAATATGGCGGATGGCTTACATATAGCGGCCTATAAAAGCAGCCACTAATGAGGAATCTATATTTATACATCTATGGTTCCAACACAAGGACTCTTGACTCTTTATATTTCCTTTAAATTCCTTTAGTGAGATTGTCTTCTTCAAATACTAGAGTTTGTCTTTGACAAGGGGACAGTTTAAATTCAGTGCACTGAATAATACTTTCTTGCTGTCGGTCCAGTTGATACAGGATACAGCACGACAGCAGTTCATCATACTTCCACGCTGGCATTTGTGAATCCTTTTTTCCCTTCATGCACAAGCAAGGGTCTTTCTGTCCGAGTGTGCCAAACCAGTACCTGAAACCAGAACCCATTTTTATTTTACAAACCTTGTAATTTCCAAAAACAAAAAAGGAACTGAAAGGATTTAGAAAGGTTATGAAGATTCAGATTTAGGACTCGACTCACCTTTGTGCAGTTGGAGGCTTTGGGTTCCAGGTCACTGAGAGTGATCAGATCCTGTAGAAAACTACTCTCCTGGTATCCACCTTTTACCCCTTTTAACTTAAAGTAGGCTTGAGGTTTGCTGATGATTAGCTCAAGGTTCACTGCAAACCCAGCCATGTCGATGGCGAAAGGTCGACTAGGGTCAAACGCCGTCCTCCAGCCGAACACTTTGCCTTGAGAGTTGATTTTGGGGGACTCGTACCGGAGACCTCCGACGAAAGCGACCGGCCAGACAGATGCTTTACGAGTCCAACGCATCTGCGGTACAAAGGATGGAATAGGGAATGTGAAAGGACTACAAACTAACAGCAGATCATATGTATTATGTACTGTACCTCCTCAAACAGCTCCAAGCTGTAAGTGTTGTCATCATCTGCAAAATACACGACTCTTTTATGACCCGAGCTGGGGTTGATGTTCTCCCTCAGCCAGCGGAGAGCCAGGTTCCTCTGCATGGTGCCACGAGGAATACGTGCATTTCTGGGCTCCTTCAGCGCTGTGAGATTCTGAGGAGTCTCTATGTTCAAGTGGGTGTAATTCAGTCCAGTGTTCTCTAGAAGTCTGGACACCAGCGCCGTCCTCTCTGCCGCGTCCTCCACCACTAGCCAGTGAAGGTTGGGGACATGTAGGAGAGTGTTGGTGAGGCGGGTCAACTCTGCCTTCTGGACAGGCCTCCTGTAGGTTGGAGTTATTACGTGAAGAGTTGGCAATGCATCAGACCAGGGTGGAGAGCGGCTGTGGACGTACTTCATCTGGGTGACCTCAGTGATGTGCTTGTTCTTTATGATGCAGGGCTCATGAAGTTTTAAGCTTCTTTGGTGAGCTTTACTGACCCCAGTTCTGTTATCTGTCCATCAAAAAGAGTTTAGAGCACAATATACTGGAACCACATTATCAGCTTATGTATCTTTTTTTAATTGTTATACTTTTTGGTGGATATTGATTGTGCTTTTTTTTTTTTTTTGTGGTGCATCCAGTGTCATGGTACACAGAGTGCTTGAAGTTATTGCACAATTGTGATGTGGCATTTTATAACAATTGTCAAAAAAAAAAAAAAAAAAAAAAAAAAAAAAAAAAAAAGGTTATTCCCTCAATAAATGCACTAACCTATGTCAAGACGTGAACACTTAATTGAGTATTACTTGCAAATTCCAGGTAGTGGTAAGCCTATTCCTATTTACAAAAACGTTTCATAAAGGTATCGCACTAATGTTTGTGAGCTACTCTGTTAAATGCGACCACATCGCTACTATCGTAACGCCAACGTCATCCACAAAGTAGGCTACTAGTCTAGACATACACCAGAATTTATGCCACACTCGCAAAAGGATGAGCCACAACATCTAACGGCATTTGCCGTGGCAGCAAAACGTAAGATTACACACCACTAAATTTCTAAATTAACGTAGCATTTAAACCGTAACAATGGTCTTAGTATTTACCCTTCGGAACTGGAGGCAACAGATTGCCAGCATGCTGGACCCAAAGCGTGAGGAGTAAAGTCCACGTTAATACAACAAAAACGAGCTCCAGGAGGACGTCCTTTCTCGTCGGCATGTTTAACTGTGTCAAAAAGGTGTCTCCTGGGGCTTGGTATTAATCGAATTTTGGCTTCCATCGATTATGAAAACAGGATAAATGAGATAAAACGATTGTTGTTCCGCATTCCTTTGGAAAAAAAATCTGATGTTAAATTATAATTTAATTAGGTTAATTAACTCACTCAATGTAGCTATAATAGCCTACCCATATGAGATTAATCAGACGAAACCAATAGGCGTAATAATTGCAGCTGTGATGACGTGAATGCACAATTAAACTTTAACAAATCATGTTGCTAATATATGCTCTTTCCTTATTAAAACTCGGGCAGTTTTTTACTAAATTAGTTCACAATGTTCTATGCTAAAAGTGTTCTGTTTCAGCTTCCCATTGTTTCAGCAGTTCAGGTTTTCTCAACTTTTAACATGTTTAAATTAATTTAATAGGCTATACAACCGCTTTTCCAGAAAAGTTGAGATATTTTGTAAAATAGCAACGATAAAGTCAAGAATCTGTGATTTGTTAATTGTTTTATTTAACTGACAAGAGTACAAAGAAAAGAATGTGTTTACTTACCAACTTAATGGTATTTTGTGAATATAAAACACATTTTTATTTTGATGGCTGCAACACACTCCAATGTTGGGACAGAAGCATATTTAGGTGTCGTATCACTTATCCTTTTAATTCTCCTTTTATTCATTTCGGAATTGAGGATACTAATTGTTGCATAGTTTTGCAAGTGGAATTTTTGCCCAATCTCACCTGATTCAGGACAGCTGTGATCGTGGTTGTCTGATTCTCCTTTTCAAGATGGGCCGAGACAGATCTGGGGCCGTATTCACAAAACATCTTAAGGCCACATTTACACATAGCCGGGTATTTAGAGAAACTAATATTTCCTCCCCTCCGTTTTCAATAATAACATTGTGCACACAACCCGCATAAATACACCGTCGAGCGCCATCATGACTATGCCAAACCTATGGGCGGCAGTGTAGGGAGAAGGATAAAGCCATGCAAGCCAATCAGAATCCTCAGAATCGAGGTTTTATTTAGAACCTAAAACCCCGTTTCTCCCAGTTGACACGGCAACACATAACCAGAGTTTTCAGAAATCTCCACTTTAGCCGGAGTTTTTAGAAATAATCGTTTTCTGTGAAAACGGGGGTTTCGTGTAAATGAGAGGCCAAACCGCAGGGAAATATCTACGTCTTCCCTTCGTGTAAACGGGGCCTAAAAGTAGCTACTAACTTGCCAATTTAGGAGAAACTCTTAAAAATACTGGTAGTGTCAGTCCTAATTTAGGACTCCTAAATGTTTGCCCTAAAGTATTTCACAGAACATTTTAGCGCTAAAACCAGCTCCTTAAATGTCCTTAAATTTTCCTCAGCAATCCACATCAAATACGCTGTACACCATTGATGCAATAGGCGATAGAGCCTTGGGTGCTGAGCCTTTTCTTCATAAATGCAATAATTGTTTTGATTTATAGATTACAATCTGCTATGACATAAATGAAAAGGTCAATTTATGTACAGGCAAAATGCATTGAATGATGGAGAATCAAACATTGCGGTCAAGTTGAAAATAATGTCCCATTGTCTGAACCGATAGCCTTGTGGGCAGCTCGGGTGAGCTGAGGTCAGTTCCGGCTCGTGGACCTTTCCCAATCCCGTCCCCCTTTTCTCTCTTCCACTTCGCTTTCTGTCACTGTCCTATCATAATAAAAAGGCAAAAACACCAAAAAATAAATCTTTAATAAATAAATAATGTCCAATTTGTGGCAGTTGTTTTCACGAGTTCACACTTACAAATGATAGAATAGAGTGAAAGAGTAAAATAAGCGTATTTGGCGTGTCGTTTGAGGGGATTGAGGGTTCAGAGCTCGGATTGAGCCCAAATCCAGAGTATTTCCCTGTGTCCCTGGCTGGGAAAAGGAACCAGCCGAGAGTGAGGAGTCGGGGTGGCGGAGGGATGCAGAAAATTTGTCGAGGTAACTAGGTGAGTCGGCTGTGTATAGGCCTATGCCTCCTCTCGAACTGATTAGATAAACCATTGGAATGTGCTTTCCCGAACCTTTGTTTATAAAGCATAATTTGACTTCTGCAATCTCTAGAGATGCAGACATGTAAGAGGCTGACAATTAGCTGAACATGTACTTGTTTAATAGTGACCCTAAAGCCCAATTTATACTTCTGCGTCGAACTCACGCCGTAGCTACGTCGTATGCTGTGTGTAGCGCGCGTACCCTGACGTGCACCTCTCCAAAAATTTAACAACGCGTCAATTCTACACGGACGCAAGCGCTGTGATTGGTCTGCTAGAACCCCTCCCTCTGGTTTCACATGCTCGCTCTGCATGTGTAATTGACCGTTCGCAAAAGCCACGCCCCTTAGTTATTGTTACTACGCCCGTCAAACAATTGAGAACCAGCCATGGCTGGGTTGAGCTCCATACATTAAGTGATTGGTTTTGGAGTAATGCAGCAGACATATCCTCCAGGGCACGACAGAAAGTATAGACAGAATAGCGCACGGGAGCACATGCACTAAACAGTTTTGTAAAATTATATATCAATAATTTTTATTTGATCATTTTACAAAACTGTTTTGCGCATGTGCTCCCGCGCGCGCTATTTCAGTCACAACACTGCAATCAGAGCACGCGCTGAAACATCAACTCTCGATGCGGTTCTCTTCATTCATAACTCAGCCGACTGAGAAGGATATATTGGTGTAAATAGTTGTGCAACTGCGCGAACTTTGTTTTGAAGTTTAATGTTTGAGTTCCAGAGGAATTTGTGACTGTGTAACCTGTTCAACCACATCAAAGTTTCGTAATTAGTAAGTCTGTGCTTTTTCTCTTTTTTTCCTCTTGTTTGCTGACTGATGAGGGGGCCGCAGTGCCGTAGAGAAACGGTGTGAGTACATGTAGCCTATTTTTTAATAATAGTTGCAAGCAATCATAAAATACAGCAAGTTTTAAGCCCGTGCAGACCTCACTGCCATAGGCGCATCGTTGCACTATCTTGCTGAAATCGGAATGTTTGACGGAGGTCCTTCTCCTTAGTTACAGTTGCTGAGCTAGGATTGGACGAGAACCGTTAGAGGGCGGGGTTTTGCGAACGGTCAATTGCGCGTCAACGCGGACAACGACGCAGATCTGAAAACCAACGCGGCCTTTTTATGCTTCTCCGTCAACTCCACGCCGTCACTCCTACGGCGTCGTGGCCGTTTTATGGTTCTGCGTCGGGTTGTGTTGCATCGCGGTGCATTTCACCGCCAGAACGCTAGGGGGGTGGGGGTGTGACCAATCACAGCCCTTGTGGTCTGCGTCGCCTCGACGCGTAGTTACAATTTTTTGGAGGTGCACGTTGAGCTACGGCGGAGGGGTTCGCGTCGACGCAGAAGGGTCTGCGGGGGTACGCCGTCGATATGACGCAGAAGCATAAAAAGGCCTGTAGTCTACAGCGCAGAAGCTCCAGCGTAGGTCCGACGCAGAAGTATAAATCAGCCTTTAGCCTTTAAAATCTTTATTTGAATAAGGCAAAATTTTTATTTTAAAATCTTTATTTGAATATGGCAACATAATACCTCGTTCTACAATATTTCAATGATTAAATCAGTGACAGAGACCCCCTCATCAGCCAATCACTGTGTGCATAGTTACAGTAGTAAGCGTGTTGACATCATCCATAGCAACAACGTCAACCCCACCCTTTTTCTTAGCTTAACCCTCTAATGCATGAATTATGTTTTTGCATAAATTTTTTTTTTTTTAATCTTATTTTCTTGAAGATTTAAGATAACAGATTAACAAAAAAAAAAATAAATAAATAAAAACCCACCCCCTTAGCAGATTTTATTTTGTTGCCTCAGGGCAACGCTATGCAGTATAGGTAGTAAATCACAGAGAAAAATGTAATATTGTCTCAACGTTTATTAGGAAAATCAAGAGATTTGAAAATGCCTTTTATTTAGAATTTACTAAATATAAGAAAAGGGCTTTAAACATGTATTTTTCTGCCTCTCAAACCTCTTTCTGGGGTCCATTCTTCATCACTGTCACTTTCCTCAAGCTCACTGTACTCACTAATAAATCCATTGTTGGGTATGATTCTGACTGATCGCTCCTTTCTACCATAAAATGTCCCTGCATCCATTTTCCTGTAAAACATCAGTGCAGAAAAAGCAAAAACACTGATTTTGGCCTTCAAGAAAGACACATCTACCATTAGCATTGCTATTGCACTGAACACTAGCCTGTAAAAGTACAATTTAATTATTATTATTATTATTTTACCATATTGTGCACAAATAACATGTAATGATGTGTGATAACATCCAAACACATTGTCAGCAAAGACCACATAAAAAGTACCCCTTATCGCATAACGTTGCCCTGAGGCAACAAGAAGAAAAACTGAATTTCTAAACATGCTAAATTAAAAAAAAGTTAATAAAACTTGACAAACGGCTTCTCTACACCTTCATGCACATACATATATTTTTTATTTACAGTTCATGTCATTGTAAATAAGATTACTGAAGCAAATAATCTTACATTCTTCTCACACCATGTGCTCCTGTGACCACATGTCAGAAAAGGAAGTCCCGCCTTCAAATGATGCTTGATAGTGACTCCCACACCTTATTGGACCATTCAATAGCAATCATTTGACCATTTTGATTGGTTGCAATTATTTAAAGAAACATGTACTGGAAATTAAACTTAAAAACACTTTCCGTTGCCTGAGAGCAACGCTATGCAGACTTCTCTCTATTCCTTAGTAAAAGTTTGTCTCAGCAGCTTTGTGAATAGGTTTTAAGAGAAAACTCTTAACTAAGAACTTTTACTGCTATTCAGGAGAACTCTTAGTGGTAAGATACAATGTTTTGTGAATATGGCCCCTGGACTGCAGGCAGGCCAATCAAACCCATTAAGGCCAGTCAAGCACACCTTCTACGGTGTAGTGTATCTAGAAACCACTCTGGTGAGGCCTGGCATTGTCTTGCTTCCCAGGAAAGATGTAATCTTGATGGCAGTAGCCTATATGTCTGTACAATCCCAATACACACCTCCACATCACTGATGCACTCCCATACAATGACAGTTGTTTGCTTTTGCACCTGTCGCTAATGAAAGTCTGGATTGTCCCTTTCGTCTTTGGGACTGAGAAATCCACAAAACAAGCTGAAACATGGTGTTTAGTGAAAACTGTTTGCAAAAATGTGGCTATTTAACACAGTAGCATGATGGTTTCTCATGCAGTGCCATCTGAGGGCTCGAAGGTCATGCACATTCAACAGGGGTTTTGCCTTGCCTTGCATAGTCTGGGATTTCTCTGGATTTCCTGAATCTTTTCACAATATTATGTATGGTAGATGGTGAAAAACCTTAATACTTTGCAATCTTGCATTCAGAAATGTGATTTTTGAATTGTTTGACAATTATCTCATGAAATTTGGCACAAAGTGGTGAGCCATGACCCATCTTTGCTTGCAAAGACAAAGCCTTTGGTGGATGCTCCTTATACCCAAACACAATCCGCTCACCTATTACCAATTCACCTGCTAATGGTGACTGTTTCAAAACAGTTTAACTGATATTCTGAAATCTTTTCACTTTTATTTTGCCTTTTTTGGAGTGTGTTGCAGTCATCAAAATAAAAATTTCTTTATATTTACAAAATACAATTAATTTGGCCAGTGAAAACATTGCATTTTTTTCTCTGTACTTTTGTGAGTTAAATAAAGTTTCAAGAGAAAAAACAACAAAGTTTATCGATTTGATTGCATTTCGCATAATGCCACATCTCTTCAGGAATTGGGGTTATAGTATAAAATGTGAGTATTTTGGTTTAATTCATTTTGTTCTCGTCAACTACAATGCCGTTGAATGGTATTCTATACCATTTTAGTCAAGAGTAAAACTACAAAACACTATGCTATCAAAGTGCCTGAACAAAAAAAATAAATGAACAAAAAGTTATACAGTATGTTACTGTTGGATTGTAAAAATTGTATTAATTGCAATGATGCTAAGTTTTTGTTAATGCATTGCAATGATGTTAGCATTATTGCAAATTCTATTTCCATCCAAATTGTATCTGAACTTCAAATCAGCATACTAAAGCACTCTTAGAATGGAAGTTATCCAGAGCATTTTTCAAGTTGTTGTGCAGCAGTCCTATGTCTGGTATGCACTACACGATTTAACATGTGACATTAAAATGTTACCATGACATTAAAATGATGTTTTTATTGTGTTAGTTTATTAAAATCATCTGCTGAAGTCTATTGCAGATATATTCATACATGCATCTAACTAAGCTCAGTCAACTTTCTCTCGAGACCGGTGTTTTGCCCATAGAAACAGCCACTACAACATAACAGCATCTATGTTTACGTGTATGGTTCCAACACAACAAACTCACGCAGAAACATGCGCCTTGTTGCTAGGAGACACGTGACAAATGAAAATAATATCCATTCTAAAATCGGCTCAAATTCCAACTGGAATGAATTATAGTCTCAAGCTAGAAAGTCAGAGTCGGTGGCCACCATGTAAGTTTCTGTCAAATCTGTCAACTCGAACTTCCTAAAATTGGTAGACTGGCTCTGACTTCAGGCAGACTAATCCAGACTGCAAACGGGGCACAAATCTGAGCAAAAGTCATAGTTGTTGCAAAGCTTTCAAGAGTTTAACTCTTTACAGTTCCTTTAAATTCCTATAATGAGAGTTTCTTAGTCAAATACTCAACCCTGTCTTTGACAAGGAGACAATTTAAATTCAGTGCACTGAATAATACTTTCTTGCTGTCGGTCCAGTTGACAGGATACTTCAGTATTTAAAAAAAACAGCACGACAGCAGTTCATCATACTTCCACGCTGGCATTTGTGAATCCTTTTTTCCCTTCATTCACAAGCAAGGGTCTTTCTGTCCGGGTGTGCCAAACCAGTACCTGAAACCAGAACCCATTTTTATTTTACAAACCTTGTAATTTCCCAAAACAAAAAAGGAACTGAAAGGATTTAGAAAGGTTATGAAGATTCAGATTTAGGACTCGACTCACCTTTGTGCAGTTGGAGGCTTTGGGTTCCAGGTCACTGAGAGTGATCAGATCCTGTAGAAAACTACTCTCCTGGTATCCACCTTTTACCCCTTTTAACTTAAAGTAGGCTTGAGGTTTGCTGAAGATTAGCTGAAGGTTCACTGCAAACCCAGCCATGTCGATGGCGAAAGGTCGTCTAGGGTCAAACACCGTCCTCCAGCCGAACACTTTGCCTTGAGAGTTGATTTTGGGGGACTCGTACCGGAGACCTCCGACGAAAGCGACCGGCCAGACAGATGCTTTACGAGTCCAACGCATCTGCGGTACAAAGGATGGAATAGGGAATGTGAAAGGACAAAAACTATGAACAGCAGATCATATGTATTATGTACTGTACCTCCTCAAACAGCTCCAAGCTGTAAGTGTTGTCATCATCTGCAAAATACACGACTCCTTTATGACCCGAGCTGGGGTTGATGTTCTCCCTCAGCCAGCGGAGAGCCAGGTTCCTCTGCATGGTGCCACGAGGAATACGTGCATTTCTGGGCTTCTTTAGCACTTTGAGATTCTGAGGCGTCTCTACGTACAAGTGGGTGTAATTCAGTCCAGTGTTCTCCAGAAGTCTGGACACCAACGCCGTCCTCTCCGCCGCGTCCTCCACCACTAGCCAGTGAAGGTTGTGGACGTGTAGGAGAGTGTTGGTGAGGCGGGTCAACTCTGCCTTCTGGACAGGCCTCCTGTAGGTTGGAGTTATTACGTGAAGAGTTGGCAATGCATCAGACCAGGGTGGAGAGCGGCTGTGGACGTACTTCATCTGGGTGACCTCAGTGATGTGCTTGTTCTTTATGATGCAGGGCTCATGAAGTCTAAAGTTTCTTTGGTGAGCTTTACTGACCCCGGTTCTGTTAACTGTCCATAAAAAAATACCAAGAGTTTAGAGTAGGAATGCACAATATATATCGGTACCACATTATTAGCTAGGTGATATATGTTTTTTTATTATTTTTTTATTATTGTTATTCTCAGTTTTGGTAGATATTGGATTTTACTGGATATATATACTAGTGTGCATTTTAATTTTGTGGCACATCCAGTGTCATGGTACACAATGCTTGAATTTATTAAACAATAGTGATGTGGCATTTTATATCAAGCTTGGAAAAAAAAGAAAGATGATCACTCGTTCATTCACTCACTAATTGAGCAAATTACTTGCAAATTACAGAAGGTTGTAGGCCTTTCATAAAGGTATTGCGCTAATGTTTGTGCGCTAATCTGTTAAATGTGACCACATTGCGCCAAGTGTCCGAAATCACCCCCTATTCCCTTAAATAGGCCATTATTTGAAGGGACAGCCAGTTGTAGTAATAATAATAATAATAATAATAATTCATTACATTTTATATAGCGCCTTTCTGGACACTCAAAGCGCTTTACATAGAAGGGGGGAATCTCCTCAACCACCACCAATGTGCAGCATCCACTTGGATGATGCGACGGCAGCCATATTGCGCCAGAACGCCCACCACACACCAGCTTACTGGTGGAGAGGAGACAGTGATGAAGCCAATTAGTATATGGGGATGATTAGGAGGCCGTGATGGACAAAGGCCACTGGGCAAATTTGGCCAGGATGCCGGGGGTTACACCCCTACTCTTTCGAAAGACATCCTGGGATTTTTAGTGACCACAGAGAGTCAGGACCTCGGTTTAACGTCTCATCCGAAGGACGGCACTCATTGTCAGTATAGTGTCCCCGTCACTACACTGGGGCGTTAGGACCCGCACAGACCACAGGGTGAGCACCCCCTGCTGGCCACACTAACACCTCTTCCAGCAGCAACCTGGTTTTCTCAGGAGGTCTCCCATCCAAGTACTAACCAGGCTCAGCCCCGCTTAGCTTCAGTGGGAAACCAGTCTTGGGTTACAGGGTGATATGGCTGCTGACGTATAATTATTTAGTGAATGGTCTATTATTTAGACCAATAATAGTAGTGTTTCTTGTAGTAGAAAAACCATAGTGAACGTTATAGAGTGGACTCATGCAATCCCATAATGCACCACAATAACGAGGGTAAAACTGATGTTCACTTAACCAAAGATATATAAACATAGATGCCTCATCAGTGGCTGTTTCTATGGGTCGCTATACGTAAGCCGTATGCCATATTGAAATGGTCAAAGCAGGCCCGTGAACACTCGAGAACAAGTTGAATGTGCGCCTGCAAACGTAGTTAGACCGTAGACGCATGTATAAATGTATATCTGCAATAGACTTCAGCAGATGATTTTGATAAGCTAACACAATACAAGTCGAAGGTGTCAGCGAACACAACATTAAAAAGTTACCTTAAAAGTAAAAACATTAAAAAGTTTCCAATGAAAGGAGAGAATGTGGCATCTACGTATACATTAGGTATACAATGCCCTCAACCATATAGATATGTATATGTAGATTCCAAATTCGACCGCTCCGACACACTTGCACGGATCTGGATCTGGCGATCTTGGATCGGTCAGCGTGTCATCACTCACAGTATAATCAATGATGCTACAACTTCTGGTTGTGAAACCACTGAGATTTCAATTCCCGAAGAAATGGGATAACCTTTCACAGGTGAGAATGTGTTTTTATATGTTTTTATTACATTTAATCATTTAGCAGAAGCTTTTATCCAATGCGACTTACAAATGAGGAGAGCAATAGAAGCAATCAAACTAACAAGAGGGCTTTTTTAATAGATATAGAACAGTAAGTGTCAGTATTAATGGGTCAAGTGTTGACAAATTCTTTGGTTGATATAGACAGGTCATTCCACCAGCTTGGGACAGTCAAGATAAAGGTCTGTGAAAGTGATTGTGTGCCTTTTCAGGATGGCACCACAAGGCGCCTTTCACATGCAGATCGCAAGCTCCTGGATGGCACCTTATATTATGGTAACTTTTCAATGTTGTGTTAGCTAACGCCTTCGTCTTGTTGTATTGTGTTAGTTTAGCAAAATGATCCGCTGAAGTTAATTGCAGATATACCCCTGGTTTCACAGACCAGGCTTAAGTCTAATACCAGACTAAAATGGAAATGACTACCGGTAAATGGATGTGCCACAACATCTAACGGCATGTGCCAGTGGCACCATAACATAAGATACCATACCACTAAATGCCTAAATTGAAAGAACGATCTTAGTATTTACCCTTCGGAACTGGAAGTAACGGGTTGCCAGCACGCTGGTGCCAAAGCGTGAGGAGTAAAGTCCATGGTACTACAATCAAAACAAGTGCCAGGAAGTCCCTTCTCTTCGGCATCTCTTACCTGTGGTAAACAAGTCACCTTAGTGATTGGTATTAAACGGATATTTGGGGGCTTTGTGAGGAAGAACATTGAATGAACCAGTAAAATAAAGCAGTTTACTTAACTCACCCAAAGGCATTTATTTAGCATACTAACCAGATAAATCTGACAAAAACAGCGTAACATTATAACTTGTATCTGCACAAAATAACACGAATGCACAAGTAAACATGAACTTTATTCATGTTGTAAATGCGCTCTGTGGTAGATTTTCCCCCACGCATCTGACATAAGTTTACCAGGTTAGTCTCCTAATCGACGCCCCTAAACGTCTCCTGATCGACGTTTGACCCACAAACAGTATCACTTCCCAAATACGATCTCTTGTGCTCCACTAACTTGCTGCACAGCAATAACTAAACAGACTCCAGACAATGCCTTCGAATATGCTTTAATCACGGCCGGAAGATCTCAGAGAGAATCCCACCAGCAAAAAGAATAGAAAAAGAACAGTTTTTATAGAAGAGGAGCATGGCAAAGGTGACAAGATACATTACATAATTTTCCTACAATGTGATTGGTTCTTCATTTGCATAATTCAGCAAACCCTTCTGTTACTAGAATACAACTCTGGATTTCTTGATTTACTTCACTTTTTACTCAGTCACATCCGTTCAAGTTTCATTTCCCCTTTTGTTATGTTCGGACATGATTCAGACACACTGACTGACTAAGTGGGGACATATTAGGTTTCAAAAGCATACAATTGTTAATCCTGCTAGAAAATAAATGTTAGTTATGATTAATTAAAAAAATACATAATTGCTCTTTCTGTAATAAAACATAAAATAATTCACAATATTGTATTGCAATAGTGTACTCATTTTCATAAGGGCTGATACACGTATAAATTAATATATAAAATATCTGAGCATTTTTTTTTTTTTTTTTTTTTTAATTAATGTCAACTACAATGCCATTGACTGGTATTTGATGCCATTTTGCCATTCGAAGTCAAATTGACTAAAATAAATAAATGACATGACTAATACTGCTAAAATAAAAATAAAAAGTCTAAAACTGTGTGAAGATTAACACTACAACTGGCCAGTGAGCGTAGTTTAAAAATTGTTAACAGTCAGGCACGATTTGTATTTAGGCCAGCCAGTGTTTGTCAAAATCTTCCATCCATTTTCCAACCTGCTGGTCCAGTGTGGCTAAGTCGTAATATCATACAGGTATAAATTCCTTTTTACTTGATTAATAAATGGTTTAATTAAGGTTTACATACACTGTAAAAAAAATATTTTCATGATTTGTTATCACAACTTTTTATCTTTTGTCAAATCAACTTCGATAACTAATGTGTGAAGATAACATACTATTTTGAGTTTCTGTTTATTAAACCATTCTTATTCATTGTATTAACTCAAATTTTTAATTACAACAAACTCAAAATTTTAAGGCAACAAGGTAACTTGCTTTTTTAAGTTAAACCAAAACATTTTTTTTACAGTGTAGTTTCCATGACTGAGTTCTTTTCATCATACTGGAGCTGCCAGTTTCAAAATATTATAAAACCGCAAGCACACACTAAGCGGCAGCTGAATTCAATGACTCGTTTTCAGTCCCTCCCTCAAGTGAAATATATTAGTGGACTAATGTAAGGAATAGTCAATGAGGGTATAGGGGGCGTTGTCGAACACAGCCCTGGGCATGTTTGAAAAGCACTGATTTAGGCTAATCATTGCTTCCTTTTGTGTTCTGTTGGTCTAACTGAAATCATATCTCTAGAGTTCAAAAATAATTTGAATTTTTTAATATGTTGAATAAAATGTAATGTATTTTTAGGAGTTTTCAGTATGTTGAGGAATTGCACTACAACAAATCTGATCATATTTATTTTGATTTATTATTTCGATATAATTTATTATTTTTAAAATAATATTTTTAATCATTTAATAAATGCATGATGTTTCCAAAGTCATTTAATAATTGTTTTAAATAACCATGATCTAAATGTTTGCCATAATCGAGCATCCTTGCTTCATAAGTGTAATTTGCTAAGACAAGAATCATTATTATCAATGCCTGGGGTTAGAGATTTGAGCAATTTTGAAAGCATTTGCTGCCATCACTGTAATGTGTGTAGTGATTTATAGCTTTTAGGATGAGTTAAGTCAGGTTCTACGTGAAAAAAAGGAGGGGGTGGGGGGTTCTCTGCAGCTTCCTTTTCCCAGAAAATAGGTCACTATAAGCTTTAAACTTTGCTTCAGTAGCATTTGAATAGAAATTTGAAGAGACCAAAAAATTAACGCATCCTCACAATCTCGGGTCTCTTAAGAGGTGTTTGAGTATGTGTCTTCAATTTCATGTCTTCAGATACTCCTGCAGGACATTCCCTATGATAGAGATGTTTTTCTGTTTCTCTGCATGTTAATGAGCTTACCGGTGTTTATCCCTCTCTTTTCATAGTCCACGCAGCAGGCAACTCCATCAGGAACTGAGACATGCGAATAATTGAGACACATAATCACATTTAGACTACGATCTCATGAACCGTAATCATTTGATGTACAATTTCGAATAATGAAAAATATAGAATAAATAATGAAATATTTTAGAGCATAAATGTCACAGATATGTATTCCTGGTCAGAATGTCACAGCATTCATACTGAACATTCTCTATGGTTTGGCAGGTCATTTTGTAAGGATTTCAGACAAACATGTTAAACGGGAAGATGAATGAATGAGAACTCTGGTCAGGAACAGTACAGCCAAGTTAAACACACACATGCATGCACACACATCCTCTCCCTGTCAATAATTTGGGTGTTAGATTTAGGTCAGACCATTGTGTGTCTCAGTAAGTCACAAAATAATGAGCGCCGCCAGGGAATCAGACTGGAGTCTGATTGAGCCACTGAATTGAGGTTGACAATTCAAGATCTTTACCAAAAATGTATGCACCTTTTGATGGAAATAAATGTTGTGGTGTTATTTCCATCGAGAGGTGGATGGCCATGCTGTGTCTTCCTATGGTTGTTTAAGAAATGAAAAGCTACACACTCTATTAGGGTTAGAAGAACTGTTGGCAAACATATAACATGCTAACATAATAATCAATATCCAATTTTAGACTCTTAAGCATCTGCCTATTTAAATCCAAACAGCGACTTTTTTTTTTTTTTTTTTTTTGGTCCGGGCAGTGAGTAAATATTTGTAAATATTCAATATATAATTTAATATAAAAGTATTTAAAACAAAAATCTATCAGTATTTATACAACATTGAAGTACTTACATTGTACTGACATTATGCTAATACAAATTTTACACATTGCATTTAACAGTAAAACTATTAATGTGGAGGAATGTGCTTATTTGTCATAAAAAAAATGGCATAATGCAAACAAATCTTTTAATTATGGACATGATTTCATGAGATTCATTCATAATGTTCTCCAAAACACTGTCAAACTCCTTTACATTTTCTTCATGATCAATGGTTCAATCTTTCTGAAGATTCTCCATAAGCATCCTAATATTTTGCCTGTCCCCATTTCTTATGCAAGAGGCCCAGATTCACTCCTTACTTGTTAAGACAAACATTTAAACAACCAATAAAAAAGCAGCACTCCTTGGTGCCTCACACTTGTTATTGTGCATGTGTCCCATAGGGAGATATGGGTGTGTTGCTAAATTTGGCTGGAAGAGAAAGAGAGCTCTATATATTAAGCACAACTGAAGCTTGCATAAAAAAAGCTTAGTTTTCTTTTACAATTCCCAATTTTTAAAACTGTGACAATAACACATTTAAACACCATACATCTCACACTTTTGCATTTAAGAAGAAAGCATATAACCATTTAAAAATGTTATTTTAAAGCGAGTTATATACTTACATATTGCATCTATCTTTCGTTGCCTTGACGCAATCATTTACACACTGTGTATCAGTCAGATATCCTGCTGGTATAGCCTTTGAGAGAGAAAAGACAATAAGAGACGGAGAGAGCGAGTGGGTTGGTGTGAGCAGTGCCAAGGCCAGCAGGGGGATGAGAGGTCATCCCTCCGGAAGAATGCGTCCTCTCATTCTGACAACAAAGACTGCAATTGTGGATGCTGATGGGAGATGGCAGCAAAAACAAAGGGCAATCATCAACAACGTCACCAACTGAAATTCCCAAAACATGAGGAGGAATATAATAATATTACCTCAAGAATGAGGCTTTGTTGTACCAAATGTTTAGTTTAGTTTATTAATTTATAAAGCACATTTAAAAACAACAGATGTTCAAACTGTGCTGTACAACAAATAAAGAACATATAGGCCACTTAAAACATCTGAAAAACCAATTGGACAAATGAAAATGATACACCCTCAAACAGAATAGAACAAAGAGATTCTTCAAATAGATTTAAACTGCCTGGTTCAGATTACACGATTTTGGCACGATCCGTTTGACGTAGGGTGTCGTGGGAATTAAATAAAAAAGTTGCTGAAGTTTGCAGTTTCATCAGGCAGAAGTCAGCTTCAAGACTCACAAAGAGTTTGTTGGCTGCCCCGCTTACAAAGATCACAGCAATTATACCCTTCACCAATGTCTAAGCTACGTCATTACATTAGGTTCAATGATTCTGATTGGCTAAGAAATAGATAAGTAATTTTCCATGGACTGGACTGATAGGCAGTAGCACATCTCCATAGTCTGTACGGCTGAGTTAGGGACCCTGTGTCCCTCCAAGATCACAAGACTGTGTGCCCAGGCGCCAACATGTCAAAGAAAACAAGTTAGTCCATCTCCAATAATGCCAGTTGTTCCTTAACCTATAACCAAGAAGACTAACACACACACACACATGACACACAGCTTCTTCAAGGTTGGATTTGGTCAGGCCCTAACTATAAACAGGATAGTCTTCTCAAAACTCGTCCTTTCCTTGTTCTCAAGAGAACACAGTTCTCAAGGAGAGGACACTATATATAGATATATTAAAGCAACAGTGGATTCCAGAATCAACCCCTTCAAAACATAGAAACGGAAGTTAAAGGGAAGTCTATTCCAGAGGGAGCTGCCACCGAAAATACCCGGTCACCTTGAAGGTTCCCCTTCAATCAATGAAGGTTCGAAGATTCCGAGTTTTCCACTTGATCCTCACAAAATGTCTGTTCTGTTTCATTTTCACAGATCAGATCATCCCACTTGAGTAAAGCTGAGTTTAAAAGAGGATACGAAAATTAGACAGCAAAATCAGAGTAAACTGGAGATTGGGCAGTGAGATCAGACATTAATGGAAATCAGACAGTGAAGGCCAACTGTGGTGGATGTCAAGGAGTGAAATCAGACTGACTGAGGTGAATATCAGACAATAAAATCAGACTGAGGTGGAAATCGGACAGGAGGAGATCAGACTGAGTTGGAAATCGGAGAGTGAAATAGACTCTGGTTGATATCAGACAGTAAAGTCAAACTGAGCTGGAAATCAGAGGTGGAGATTGGATATGTCACAAGTCTAGTCTGTGTTTCTGTCTTGTTTCATGTTTAGTAGTTCCCAGTTAGGTTAATTAGTCATCCCAGGTGTTTCCTATTAACCACACCCCCTTGTTATCTTGTTTAGCTTGTCTGCCCTTGTATTTTAGCCTGTGTGTCTAGTTCAGTTTGTCAATCCTTAATGTTTGTTGCTGGTTGTTCTGTTCCCTCGCCTGTTTCCTGATCCTGAGTTTACGTTTGTATTGTTCGAGTTTGTGTAATAAAGCAACACTGCAAATGGATCCTACTTCCTTGTCTGCTTCAACCACCCGTGACAGAAGGATTGACCAAATTCTGGATCCAGCGGAATGTTGCCTCTGTCAGGAGAATCGCCCGATGGAGGAATATGTACGGGAGTTCTGTGAGTTTTGCCATGGGGTGGATTTTAAGGACGCTGTCTTAAAGGAAATGTTTGGCCGTGGACTTAAGTTTCTTTATTTTCTCATGCCTGTTGATACCCCGCAATACACGCTAGCCCAATATATTGGCTTTGCCCTTTTATTGAGTGGTTCCCCATTTACGGTGGGCTTTGCAAAGGAGGAACCTCGCAAGCTCACAATATTTCCAAAATATGTCCCAGTTAATGTCATGCCCATCAGGAGGTTGGCAACTCCAATATCCACACCACACGCCAGCACAGTCAGGCCAGAACCTCATTGGGTCCACCCCGTCATAGCCACCAGTCCAGAATTTCTTCTCCCGGAGGCCGCCGTGGAGGAAGCTGTCCCTCAGGCCGCCGCGGAGGGCGAAACCGAGCCTGTCCCTGAAGCCGCCGCGGTGGGTGAAACAGAGCCTGTCCCTGAGGACGCCGCGGAGGGCGAAACCGAACCTGTCCCTGAGGCCGCCGCGGTGGGCGAAACCGAACCTGTCCCTGAGGCCGCCGCGGTGGGTGAAACAGAGCCTGTCCCTGAGGCCGCCGCGGAGGGCGAAACCAAACCTGTCCCTGAGGCCGCCGCGGTGGGCGAAACCGAGCCTGTCCCTGAGGCCGCCGCGGAGGGCGAAACCGAACCTGTCCCTGAGGCCGCCGCGGTGGGCGAAACCGAGCCTGTCCCTGAGGCCGCCGCGGAGGGCGCTCTCGAGCCTGTCCCTGAGGCCGCCACGGAGGGCGAAACCGAGCCTGTCCCTGAGGCCGCCGCAGTGGGCGAAACCGAGCCTGTCCCTGAGGCCCCCGCGGAGGGCGCTCTCGAGCCTGTCCCTGAGGCCTCCCGCCGCGGAGGGCGCTCTCGAGCCTGTCCCTGAGGCCTCCCGCCGCGGAGGGCGCTCTCGAGCCTGTCCCTGAGGCCGCCGCGGAGGGCGCTCTCGAGCCTGTCCCTGAGGCTGCCGCGGAGGGCGCTCTCGAGCCTGTCCCTGAGCATGCCAGTGCTGCCCAGGAGGGCGAACTCGAGTCAATCCCTGAACTGTCTGCTCCGCCCTGGTTGCATATACAGCATGCTCCGCCCTGGTCGCCCACACAGTTTGCTCCATTGACCTGTCCCTCCCACCTCCCCAAGAACGCCTCCGTTTCACCACCACCCTGGACTATAATTTGAGAAACGTCTGGAATCCGTTCCTTAAGGGGGGGGGTTATGTCACAAGTCTAGTCTGTGTTTCTGTCTTGTTTCATGTTTAGTAGTTCCCAGTTAGGTTCATTAGTCATCCCAGGTGTTTCCTATTAACCACACCCCCTTGTTATCTTGTTTAGCTTGTCTGCCCTTGTATTTAAGCCTGTGTGTCTAGTTCAGTTTGTCAATCCTTAAAGTCCCTGTAAAGGCAATTCAAAAAAAAAATTCTGAACACAATATAAATGTTAGAAATGTATTGCTAAAACATATTACAAAGACTGTGAACTGCGAAGTACTGAATTGTGGAGTTAGACCGTTAAACAGTTTTTCACCATTGCTATTTTCCGGATTTTTTGGGCGGGGCTAAAACGGGGGCTCGATGACGCACTGGAGCCCCTGAGCTCATGGACACGCCCCTACTTGATGACGCACTGGAGCCCCTGAGGCTGGCCGCTCTCTAACAATATAAAAAGAGCACATTCGCATCAGTTTGGCGCTCAATAGCGAGTTACTGTTAGTACTATTATTAGTTACTACAGCCGACAGTTTGCTAGTTAGCTATGCCTTTGTCACGGAAAAGCGTACTACCTGGATGCGATCATGTAGGGGAGACCGGGGACAGTTGCAACACTTTTTCCATTTGGCTCTGTTACTCGGAGACGGTTTGGATTAGACAAACCAATTTTTTATACAATAAACTTACATCTGTCTGTTAATAGTCTAAACCATTTAAAGATTGTTCCAGAATCTACATTTTTCACAATTTGCATTTGAATGTAAGGAGTCAGATGTTGCAACTGACCCCGTGCCCGGGGACAATTGCAACACTGTTTGGGGATGGTTGCACCATGTTACAAATAGGAATATATGTCAGTTTTAGCTAAATGATTATTATCAAATATTTATTCATCAGCTTTGATTGATGACAATTATAGATTTTTCTAGATGAATAGGCCTTATGTGCAGATGTAAAATATTCAAATTGATATCAAATACATAGGCTTTTAGTAAAATAAGAAGAATGGAACGTTTTGTGAGGCAATTAACTTTTATTTAGCCTATTGTCATGTAAAAAAAAAATGTTAAACTATATTTTTTATTATCATTTTTCATTTTAGCAAAACAAAGGTTAACAATGTAATGTCAACAATATAACTGCATCTTGCATCTACTTTAACGATAACTTTACAGCAATAACTCTCATTTTAACAACTGTCAAAACTTGATGAACTATATTATATTTAAGTAAAAACTTGTGTGCAGATGAATGAAAAATTATGAAAGACATGATAAAACCTCATGTGCTAGCTAAACAAGGTGGCATTGAAACATGTTAACCATATTAGCTTAAAGTTAACATATCACTGATTTGAACCATATAAGTTTGAACTGAATCATAAAAAACAATTACAGCATTTTAACAAAAACAAAGCTCAAGAAAATAAATACTTTCATACCTCAAAAACAGTTTATAATTTTTATAAATCCTGGAGCAGCTCAGGAATCTCCTTTATGTTTCTCTGCAAGGGAGGGGCAGAGCCGTTGAAAAACAGAGTTACGACACTCCCATAGAATCCCATGGGAACTTTGGAATGCGGAAGTAACGCGTGTCGTGGAGCTGCCGATAGTTCCAAACACTGATAGTTCCAGCACTGAACCCCATTCATTTTCAGTGTTTCCGAAGTACGTTCGCTGGTAAGTTGACAAAATTACTTTATTTTTGACATTTCAACGCATTAGCCGTCCTCTCATGAATCTAGTCAGTAGCCTAGTTGTAATATATGTAGCTTAAGTTAATTCAACTTTAGTTAATGTTTATTGGAAGATAATAGTTAATTGCAGTTAGCTTACGTGACCAACACTTCACTAACGTTAGCTACCAGTCAGAAATGTGTAAATTCAATACTGAGGTCATAGTTAAATGTGATGTTGCACTACATTGTATTCAGAGTTTTTTTGGCCAACCTTATTTACATACATGAAGTGGTCAGAATATTACAAATACATCTGGATATAAAGCAAATAAGTACAGCAGCACCCCCACAAATAAGACCTCAATGCTAAAAATTGTAAATGAATTTACACCTCAATGACAGTATAAAAAATCCTGAACATTATAGAAAAGCAGAATTTATGGCTGATCTTTGTATATACAGTATCATAATGCAATAAAAATATACAATTATATTTTCCCTAATTTTCATAATTTGTTGGATGAGCAAAATAATCAGCCAGCTTCTTCCATAATGTTGTTGTGTAAGAACAACAATTTGAATAACAATAGTGGTTTGTATATATATAATGTTCTCAATTAATTTCAAACAATACAGGAGTACAGAGAGCCAAAATAACAAATCATGACACATGTCCAAATAGATATGGACCTAACTAGGTGTGTTCTCTCACTTCTGTAATTTCAACCTCGTGAAAATGTTTAGGAAACATAGGCTTTCAATGTGTATTTAATTTGTCCTTGAATGTATGAACTTTAACATCATTTCCCCTTTCTTTACCACTCCTAGCTCTGTCCACCAGACTCGACTCCAGACCTGGTCTCCTCTGGGGGCTGTGACACGCTCTGCTTCTGGCAGGGGAATGCTCTCACCCTAACATCCAAGTATCTATAGCATTACTTAAAGCGTGGAGTTTAAATGCTTTTGTTATCAATGTATGGATAAGCATTTGAATGATTCTCGATTCACCACCAGGTCTCCAGATTGTCCTACAGCTGCGGTGGAAGAATGCAATGGCTCTATTGTGAACACTTGTATTCCTTTTCTGGCCTGCTTTCTGCCATCTTTCTCTCTAGGAAGTCAAACAAGTTTCTTTTAAGACTTACCTACCCTCTCCCTAGATCTATTATATAATTTAAAAAAAATTGTTGAATGCAATTGGTTGCATATTTTTTACTGTTGACCAAACTTCTTGACTTAAACTGAGCAGCTTTAGGCTAAATGATATTCACTTGTTGTGCAGGTTTATGTGTCAGGAAGAAGACGAGATCAGACTAAGTTGGAAATTGTGAAAATAGTACCAGTTCCTGAATACAAACTCTACAATCTGAAAGTATGCATAATGGCCGTTGCTATGGCAACAGAGGGAACAAATCTGGCAGCAGATCCCTGGTAAAAACAACAGACATTCGCTCCTCTCTAATGTTCTCCCTCCCTGTATTTCTCTCAAGAACTGATGTGTATTGTTTCAATATGAGATTTCCTTATACAATCTCCACAAAAGATGCAAATACAGAAGCTGAAAATGCTTTGCCCTGGTTAAACTGACAAATCACACATATACAAAGAGAAAAGTTTTTATGGCTTTTAGTTTTAGCAGTTTTTATTTAATTTTTTTTTTTTAAACTAAAACAAAAATAATTTAATCAAGTCATTAAAAGCTATTAATGCAATAATTTCCTACACAGGACAGTGCTGTGAGCTCCTGAGCCGGTTTGGTTGATGTCCATTTATTGATGTCCATGCACATGTCACAGTTGAGTTTAAAAACACCCTCTAACTGTCCTACATTCGACGACTTCAGCCTGCAGACAGAAACCCTGCACGGTCACATGTGCTAATCACACTTTCTCAGCTAGAGCGACAAAACCCAGAAACGAAAACTACAGCGACGTAATAAACATCCTTGTCTTAGCACAGCATTTCCATGTGGCTGGGTCTCTAAATTATATTAGCAATGTCATAGTAGGAATTAATGATGGTTCAGTCCATTAATTGTAGGAGAAGAGATTTTTTTTTACCTGATGCTTTCAAGTGTGCCGATCCCCGCCCTGTACAAATTCCTCATTCATTTTTGTTTTCTTTTCCTTGCTCCTGCAAATGCTTTTAGTGAATAATTTAAAGGCACATTCTAATCTAAAATGTGTTTTTACAAAACAAAGAAAACAAGACAGACACTGTACAACCTTATCTGAAGAGGAGTAAAGCATTATGTGTTGCTTCTCTCTTTCTCTCTCTGTATGTCTCACTCTCACACACACATGCTCAAACACACGTAGGCTAATGAACATGGAGACGTCGATTTCTGAACATTTCCATGGGTGGACAGATCTATTAGAGAATTTAGGCATGAAACTGTTATTTGAACGGCAATATTATTATACTAAGTGCTTCATATGACTTTGGCTGTAAAAATGTAAACAGTATGTCAGAAGGATACAGAGAACTTTGTGCTGTTTAAAAGTGAGGGTAATTTAAACCCCACAGTGTAAAAAGTGGAAACCTTTTTTTATTATTATTGATTTATCCCGTACAAATGTATTTTGTTGGTACAAATTAATGCATTAATTAGGTTGATCAATATTATTAAATCATATTTTTGACTTGATTAAAATCTGTTAATTTAGATCGTTTTTGTTTTATGTTTGAAATTTTGAGTCACCATGGCTACTGGTCACATATTTTACTCTAGTGGATATTTCTCAGGGCTGATTTTGTCTGACAAAAACACCCAACATGTTGTCACACTAAGGGGTAGGTTGTCACAGTGGAAATATAAATAAAAAAAAAATTATGAAATTATTTATTATTGTCTTAAATTTCAGCAGAAGGACATTGCAACAAATTTGAAACATAAAAACATTATTTGAAATAATAAATACAACATCATATATCACCATAAATATGAATTGGTCTTATATTAATTATTCCCCCAGTTTCACAGACCAGTCTTAAACCTAGTCCCAGATTAATTGCATGCTTGAGCTGTTTTAATTGATAATTTGAACTGACATATCTTAACATACATCAGTGCCATTGTTTTATCTCAAGATGCACACTAGCAATGTAAAAAAATAATAATAATGCAATAAAAAAAGGCATGTTTATAAAATATATTTAAATGTCCTAATTAAACAAAGGCCTAATCCTGGCTTAATCTAAGCCCTGTCTGTGAAACCAGGCCATAAAGACAAAAAAGGCAAGGGCATACTTTATGCTTTCTATTTCCGCCATCTAGTGGTTGTGCAATGGCTGGCTACATTTTTGCTTCAGCACCATTGGACATGTCATGTTAAAGGGATAGTTCACCCCAAAATAAAAAATCATTCATTGCTCACCCTCATGTCGTTCCAAGACTTTCGTTCATCTTCGGAACACAAATTAAGATGTTTTTAATGAAATCTGAGAGCTTTCTGTCCCTCCATTGACAGCTGCTGTAGCACGTTGACACTTCAAAAAGTGAATAAAGAGATCGTAAAACTAATCCATATGAATTGAATAGTTTAGTCCAAATTTTCTGAAAAGACTCGGTCAATTTATATGATAAACAGATTGAATTTAGGCTTTTATTCACATAAACATTCACCAACTAACACATCAGCCTAATATTAAATCTGTTCATCATCATAGTGATCAAGTCTCTTTAGAAAATTTGGACTAACCCGCTCAATCCATATAGGCCATTGAATAGTTTTTTTACGATCTCTTTATGAACTTTTTGAAGCATCAGTGTCAGATGTATCTGTCAATTGAGTGACAGAAAGTTTTCCGATTCATCAAATATCTTCCGAAGATGAACGAACGTCTTACATATTTGGAACGACATGAGGATGAATTAATTAATGAGTGAATTTTTATTTTGGGGTGAACTAATCCTTTAACTTAGTAAACTTTCGAGACAAATCGGAAATTCATAAGTCATTAAAAATAATTAGGCTACTTACCTGATGCAGTGAGATCCAATCAGAAGAAGAAGAAGTGATAAATACAAATGATTTTATTTATAAATAATAAATAAAAATAATAAAATAATGACTATTTAGATAATTGAATACTTGAAATATACATTATTTTATAATTTGTACTTGCAATCTACATTATTTAAATATTTAATTTAGAATTAAGCGAGGTTGAAGGTACAAAGTCTGGCTTAGGGACAGAGGGAAAACAGTAAAAACCATGTATAAAAGGCCTCATATTATATAATAAAAAGAATGATTGAGCCATGATACATTTTTTATAAGTTCCCCTTTGGGTGAAGTAAGTGTGACAAAAACAAAAAAGAAGAAATGTTTTTTAGATTGAAATATTTCATCCAGGGACAAGAAAAGTACCATAGTTAAAGAATCACCCTTAAACGGATTAATCATAGAAATAACCATAAATAATATCATAATAATCATAAGCAATAATTTTCTTCATCATTACCATAACAAATGCTTTTCAGTTCAATTCAGCAGTTAACAATAATACTGCGGGTATATTGATTTGAAATCTTAGAGGAGATTTAAAACTACTCCACAAATGCAGCAAAACATTACATAAATGTGCCACTAAGGACTGCAAGAAGACTAAAGCCCGCCCACCGCGACATAAATGACAGGTTGACAGCCAATCAGAACAGAGATTAGAGAAGGAGCTCCTGCAACGGCGTGGATTCTGACCGCGAGCTCGGGCTGTCGGAGGTACATTTATTCCTTCTTTCTAATGAAACTGTCAAGCAACATTAACTGTTCAAACAAGATATAAGTCGAGAAATATTTATATGTAGCCTATCTTAGCATTACATAACAAATATGTTTAGTCTGCTGCACTCTGCACAGTGGTAGTAAGGACGCTTGTTGTTGAGGTCAGAATCAGTGTTGTTACTGCATTTGCCGTTTTGATGCACTGACGTCACCTCGCGGTTTTGCGGTGCGCGTGCTGATACCAAAGCGCGCTTGCGCTGTCAAAGGCTTTTTAAATACGGCTTAAAAAGCACATGATGATCAAAAACGCCTTCTTTATTCACACAGCATTTGTTTACTCAACAGTCATCGTTTTAGTGAATTCTTACTTCATTTGAGAGGGTACGTGTCCCCATGCAATGTGCAGAAAGCACTTATCATGTTATTTTTATCCGGAGTTTGGCATTCTTGCAAGAGATGGTCCCTTGACCCCTGCATCATGTTTCAAATTACTGTTCAAGTCTATGGCCACTCAAGAAACCCTTTGGCATTTAGACTGCATGAGGTCAGTAGAAAGTGTGGAATTTTTATGAAAGCGTCCTCTTCCCTCTGATTTGTCTGATTGTAAAAGTCTAACGTGCTGAGTCTTTGTTTTTGCTCAGATGTATTTGGTTGCTGGTCCACTTCACAGCACGCTTATTGCATAGAGACTAAAGTAAACTGACTCTGAGATGTTTTCCAGGCACAGCAGTGAATGCCGGCTGAAGAGAGGCCGCCGGTCGCCCATGCAACTTTAAGGAACCCGGACAGGAGCTGAAAATCTTCATCACCCCTTAGAAGTCAGATTAAATTATTTATACCTTTGGATCAGTTTTAGAGAGTTCGTGAAGTTTCATCAGGAGAAAACTGGTTAACAGAACTGAAGGCTTTTGTCTAGCGCTATAAGAACTTTTTTTTGGCTGTAATCTTGCAGCTTTGTTTCTGAGTTTTCTTTAATCTTACCTTTTTTTGCTTGTATTAATTCACAATCTCACAACCGCAATCATGGGAGCAGCAGATTATGGATATTACCGCACTGTTATATTTATCTCAATGTTTGTGGGCTACATGCTATATTACTTCAACCGAAAGACTTTCTCCTTTCTAATGCCATCAGTGATGGAGGAGATTGATCTGGATAAAGAAGATCTTGGTAAGTGTGTGTGTTGTGTGTAACCGTTCTAAAGTTTGGGATCAGTAAGTTGTTTATTTGTTTTATATATAAAGAAATTCATGCGTTCTCTGCAAGGTTGGGTTTAAACTGACAGTAAAGACATTTATTATACAAAATATTACAGTTTTTAATAAATGCTTTTCTTTTGAACTTTATATTTATCAAAGAATCCTGCACAAAATGCATCACAGTTTCCATAAAAATATTAAGCATTAACTGTTTTCAACATTGATAATGGTAATGTTTCAGCAAATCAGAATATTAGAATGATTTCTGAAGGATCATGTGACACTGAAGACTGGAGTAATGATGCTGAAAATTCAGTTTTGCCATCACAGGAATAAATTACATTTTTAAATAATATAAAATAGAAATATGTAATTATATTAACAGTATTACTTTATTTTTTTACTGTATTTTTGAATACAGTAAAAAAAATCACATTAAGAAATCTTACAGACCGCAAACTGTGTGTGTGTGTGTGTGTGTGTGTGTGTGTGTGTATCACAGAGGGTCCCTGCCCTGTCTTTCTATTCACTCCTTGCCTTGAAAAAAAATTGAAGACCCCTGTTATATAGCAATGCAGTATTGCATGGCTTACTAAGAAATCCATGCCAAAGCCACAAAACACCCAGAGTGTGTTCCTTCACTTGTGTGTTTTCCTGTTCCCTGTGATGCAGGGCTGATCACCAGCAGTCAGACTCTGGCCTACGCCATCAGTAAGTTTATCAGCGGAGTGCTTTCTGACCGGATCAGCGCTCGCTGGCTCTTCGCCATCGGGCTCTTCATTGTAGGCACCATAAACATCGCCTTTTCCTGGTCATCCACCGTCATGATGTTTACCGTGCTTTGGTTCGTGAACGGGTTCGGTCAGGGTTTCGGCTGGCCACCATGTGGAAAGGTGCTTCGGAAGGTAAGACTGACACTTTGCCTTTAAAATCTGTCAGTATGCACCTGTCTTCCAGTGTTGGCAGTGTGACGGGAATAGACCTCACTGATAAATGCCACTAGATATAGATATATTCTAGATGCAACAGCTGATCCTTGTGGAGTCATGCTGCGAGAGTTACGATACACTTAAATCTAATTAAAGCAACCAACAGCAGTTAACTTTGCCAAACCAACCTGGAAGCACTTGTTGGCCTGCGGTAAAATAAATAACATTGAATATGACATACATTTCAGTGGGTGTTCAAATGCATTATAGTCATTAACTGGCATTGCTTTGGATTTAGGTTTATTTTAAAGAACTTAATCTTATTTAATTGCTATTCAGATTCTAAATATTGTTTACCTAGATATGCTAATGATGATATTATAGCGTAGTACGATATCATCATTAGCATATCTAGGTAGTCTTTTTAGATAAAAGAAACCTAATTATCTTATTGGACTCAACTGTTTTTAATGTACTTTCATTCGGATAAATTATCAACTGGTGTATTTAAAAATGTACCACGTGAATTTATCTTTGAATTTTTATCTTGTATTAATCAAAAATGTCTTTAGCTAGTTGTTAATTTTATGGTTTTTATTATTCACTTGCCATGGTCCTGCCATGAAGATAGCATTGTTGCTGACATGGCAATAAAAAATAATAAATAGATACATTATCCAACATTGCTTGGCAATTTTAACCTCAACATGTAGCTAAGTTGACCATACTATGGAGCCCCTAAAGGGACATGGTGGTAATGAAAAAAAAAAAGAGATTTGGAAAAAAATTATGAACACAATGTTTCTCATGGAATGCTACATTTTTGCGAGTGGACGCAAAAGTTTTGAAATATATCTTTCCTTCCCACATCTTATATTTTTTTCCACCACCATGTCTCTTTATGGGCTGTGTACTACTTAGATGTTAAATAAACTAGAAGCCTTTTCTAGAAAATAGCTTAACCTGTATTGACATTGTGTTAATTGTTTTCCATTAGTAAAATAAATAAATAAATAATGTAATGGCCTTGTTCTGGCTTTTTTCAGTGGTTTGAACCGTCTCAGTTTGGCACATGGTGGGCCATCCTGTGCTGCAGTATGAACCTGGCAGGTAGTCTGGGACCCATCATCACTACAGTGCTGGTTCAGTACTATAACTGGAGAATCATCATGTCCGTGTCTGGTGTGATTTGCATGGCCGTCGCTGTCGTTTGCCTTCTGACGGTGAAGAATGAACCCAGTGATGTGGGGCTGCCCAACATTGAGCCTGGAGCTAAAAAGGGCAAAGGGAAGAAGGGAGGTAAGAAACTGGTGTTTATAAGTCTATGGCCGGAGAGGAACAAATAGTAATACTTTTGAATACTTATATTTATCAAGGACGCATTCAATTTATCAAAAGGGACAGTAAAGACATTTGTAATGTTACAAAAGTAATGTCTTTCTATTCATCATTCTATTTACAACATTGATAATAATAAGAAATGTTTTTTTGAGCGCTGCAGTGCATTAGCATATTAGAATGATTTCTGAAGGATCATGTATCACTCAAGACTGGATTAATTCAGCTTTGCAGGAATAAATTTTGTTTTGGGCAATATTAAAATATTAAAACTATTTTAAATGAAAATAATATTTCACCATATTACTGTTTTTACTGTGTTTTTTATGGAACAGTAGTATGCTTAATTGTTTTTATGTTTATGCTGTTTACAATATGTTTGTTTGTTATTGGCTACTGCTCCTGTCAATCTCCAGGCCCTAGTGAGGAAAGCAGTCTAAAAGAGTTCCTGTTGTCTCCGTACCTTTGGGTGCTGTCTGCGGGATACCTGGTCGTGTTTGGGGTAAAGATCGCCTGTACTGACTGGGGTCAGCTCTTCCTCATGCAGGAAAAAGGCCAGTCTGCCATGATGGGTGAGTGTGGTACTTTATAGCATTTTATCCTAAAGCTTTCTGTGTTGTTTATGGTCTGTGTGAGGATACTAAAGTGTTTGTTTTCTTCAGGCAGCTCATACATGAGCGCGCTGGAAGTCGGTGGGTTTTTTGGCAGCATTGGAGCTGGTTATCTGTCAGACAGGGCTGTTGCTCGGGTGGGTTCTGTTTAAAGTATAATCCATTCTTTTGGGATGCACAATATATCAGATTATATTAGCGTTTCTTTATTCGGCCAGTATTTGAAGTAGGTTATTTTAGGGCTTATTTTTTTCAGTTCAGACAGTGTTTTCCATGGCATGTTTGTAAGGCCGCATTTACACTGCAGGTCTTGATGCCCAATTATTGATGCCAAGTATCTGATTCATATCAGATTTATTTTCACAATGAATGAGGCCTGAGAATATTGGAATATTGGAATCCATGTGTTTTTTTCCTGTTTACATGTTCGTGGTCGTGGATCATATCCAATCTGTGCCACATTGGAAGAAAAAGTCGGAATTGGGTCACTTGAATCATATAATGTAAATGTGGCCTAATGTTATCAAAAGCATTATTCATTTGTGTACATTATAATGCTTTAAAGCAGTCAACATCTCAATTATTACTATTTGCAATAAATCTCTTACTTCAAGAAAAAACATAATAATGATCATATTTGTTGTAATGGATTGATAATATTGGCCGTTATATTAATATTTAGAAATAAAATGATACAATAATAATAATAATTTAAAAAATAATAATACGTTTAAAGTGAATTAAAATAATGGCCTTAATAATAATAATATTTGTTGCAATAGATTGATTTTTTTTTATATATATATTAATAATTAAAGTAATAATAATAGATTTAAAATAATGGCCTATCGCCCTTTTTTGCTATATTGTTGCATTCCTATTTTTTTTTATTAATTTGTAAGTTATGAATGGAGATAATTTCATCTGTTAAACTGTGACTTCCTATTTTACAGCAAGGGTTGGGTATCTATGGTAATCCTCGCCATGGGCTACTCCTGATGATGATGGCTGGCATGGCTGTGTCCATGTACCTTTTCCGGGTTACCATCACAGCAGAGACCCCAGAGGTGATTTATTTTTTTTTTTTTTTTTAATCTAAAAATTATTCAGTTATTGAAAAATCTATGTGATTCAGTAGCTGTTTCCATCCACCTATTTTTATACAAATTTTGCAATATCTCAGAAAAAAAGCTGGATGAAAATGGCAAGATGTGCGTAAAATGTGCATAAAAAAACTTGCATCCGATTAGAAGACATGCGCATAACACTATAGAAACACGTTTGCCAAATAAATCCATTGAGGCTCAAACTGGCTTTGTCTCATCAGTGGATGTAATTGGATAACTGGACTAACCAGCTGACCAGTTTCATTGCGCTGCTTCTCAATTGGTGGTTTGATCATTCTGAAATGCCTGAGCCAAAGTCGTCATCAAAATGATTTGGTGTAATTCCCTTCCAGAGCTGTCTCACATGATTGCAATCTCACACACCAGGCATCCGCCTCCACAGGCAAGATCACATGACATGTTTATTGCGTTTCGTCTGCGCATTCTGTGGCGCAAGTAATTTACTATGATGGAAAAAAGAGCTAAAGTGGCTTCCCCGATTTTATGACAGATATTTTGAGAAAAGAGAGATTTCAATTTTCCCCACAAATTAAATGTGGAACTTTTGGATGTAAACAGCTAATTTGTGCTTTCTTGTGTTATTTAAATGGTTATTTAAAATGATTAAAATTTCTCAGGAAGCACCGCTATGGGTTTTGGCACTCCATCCAGTCTCAGTCCTCACTGGTGTCTCAGAGAAAGAGGTATAGAGCTCCAATAATTCACTAGAATGGGATAATTAGCCATCTTTATTGTCTTAGTTTTCACTTTAATGTTGTCTAATGCAATTTTTTTTTATCTCTTTCTATTCTCTAGCTTTGGATTTTGATTCTTGGTGCTGCATTTGGATTTTCCTCATACGGTCCAATTGCCTTGTTTGGGGTGATTGCGAGTGAGAGCGCCCCCTCCAATTTCTGTGGGACATCGCATGCCATTGTAGCTCTGATGGCAAATGGTAAATCTGCGCAAATTGTTTCATGACAAAATGCATGAAGATAAAATGCTCTATATAACCATATATTTCCTTATTTTCTTCTTCTTTCAGTTGGTGCATTCATTGCTGGCCTGCCATTCAGCACCATTGCTAAACGCTACAGCTGGGACACAGCATTTTGGGTAGCAGAAGTCTCCTGTGCTGTAACAACAGTTTGTTTCTTCTTTGTGCGTAACATGCGCACAAAAATGGGCCACGTGCCTAAAAAGATGGACTAATCCTCTTATTAAAATGATCCAATCAGAGAGCCCTGCAAATGTGACAGCACTCGATTGGGACATCTGGGCCTGGTTTCACAGACAGGGCTTAGATTATGCCAGGGTTAGGCTTTAGTTCAATTAGGGCATTTAAAGGTGCAGTATGTGAGATTGACAGATATCGGTTGAAATGGTTACTGCAGTCCAAATTCAAAATATTGGAGAGAGTTGCTTCCCCCGTCCCCTCCTACTCAGCCTTGACGCTCACGCGGGTTGCCAGATTGAGGACACACAACAGGAACGAGCGCAATTGACAATGGAATGCGAGGAGACTTTTTTGTGACTTGATTTATGATGAGTTTATATCACGTTTTAAAATGCTCCCATTCATAGATATTTATAGATGGGTGCGGAGACTTTTTAGGGCGATCTCTGACCCAGTTTGTGCGTTGGCTTCCATGGCTGCAATATGCTGTGTTTTCTGCCATCTGGCAACCTGTGGTGGTGAATAATATTGGGTAAACTGGCAACATGCGGTATCACACAGACCAAAACAAAAACAGAAATACTGACACGGAACACACATTTCAAAGTAAAATAACTGGCTGTAGAAGTGTTTTTCAGAGAAACGAGTATGTGAACTCAGCATCTCAACATATTATAATATTTTTATGCTTTAGTACTGTCAAAAACTTACATACAGCACCTTTAAGTATATTTTATAAATGTGCCTTAGAAAAAAAATTACTGGTGTGCATCTTGAGACAAAACAATGGCACTGACATATTTTTAAGATACGTCAGTGCAAGTTGCAACTGCTTAAACATGCATTTTAGTCTGGGACTAGACTTAAGGGTTGTCTGTGAAACCGGGGGCTGGTCTTAAAGTTCACACTTAAAGTTAGTTCACACAAAAATGAAAATTCTGTCATCATTTACTCACCCTCATGTCATTATAAATGAAACACAAATGAAGAGATTGTAAAATAAATCTATATGATTCGAGAGGGTTTATCCATGTCTTCTGAAGAGACACAATATCTTTATATGTTTTTTTCACATGTAAACATTCATCAGCGAACATACACACATAGCATAACCTTTTGATGGTGGGACAGAAAATCTATTCGATTTTATTAAAAATATATTTTTCCGAAGATGAAATAAAGTCTCATAGGTTTGAAATGACATAAGGGTGAGTAATTGATGACACAATTTTAATTTGTGGGTGAAGTAACCCTTTAAGGAACTGTTTTTAGGGTTTTAATGCCAGTGTTACTGTTGCACTTTTAAAAATGTATATTTTTAAATTGCATTTAGATAACCTTCAGTATCACATTGTTGTTGTTTTTTCGTGAGCTTATTCGGCAGCAATATCACAACATTCACACACTTTAGAGATGAAGTGGCTCTACTGTACATCTTTCAGAAGAACAGAACTTGTATTACTGTAAGAATAGAAATGTTTACAGATTGAAGTATAAAAAGTTTACTTTCTTAGTATGTATCAACATGAATTGTTTCACATGAATGTTGTTTGACTTGTTACTTTCTATGTATGGTTGTTCAATTGTTGAGTAACAGCTTTAGGTGTGGAGAATTGAGGATCATCTCTCTCCAGTGTACACACATTTTAAATAGACACACATTGTTCTTTTGCACTTTAACATTTGTACTTCGTACATAACCTCCAGTATTAAAGCAAGAATTTTATTTTTGAAATGCAGGGGTTGGACAAAGAAACTGAAACACTGGTCAATATAGTGTTGGAGGTTTCAAGCCTATATATGCGCACATTGCGCAGCCTGATGGCCAATCTTCACTGATTTTACTTGCAGAATGTAATGGTTGAATTAGTAGAGAAATAGCAGAGCTGTAGATAAAATATTGCAATCCACACAACATAATGGAAGATATATCAGAGTTCAAAAGAGGATACATTGTTGATGTGCGTCTCACTGGCTCATCTGTGACCAGGACAGCAAGTCTATGTGGTGTATCGAGAGCTATGGTGTAATATTGGCATACCACCATGTAGGACGAACCACATCAGGAGTCACAGGAGTAACTGTCGACACAAAAGGAAGCTGTCTGGAAGGGATGTCCAGGTACTAACCCGGATTGTATCCAAAAAACATAAAACAGCTGCGCAACTCACTGCAGAATTAAATGCACTTCTGTTTCCACCACAACTGTTCGCCTGGAGTCAATATCCACAGTCGGGCTGCTATGGACTCAGAGAACAATATATTCAACCATTTGGTCACTCGTGCCAATGCCAAATGTTGGTTTCATTGATGCCAACAGTGCAAATCTTGGGCGGTGGACAATGTAAAACATGTATTGTTCTCTGAAGAGTCCACCTTCACTGTCTTTCCCAGATCCGTGGGAGTTACAGTGTGGAGAAGCTCCAAAGAGTCTTAACACTCGGACTGTTGCTGCCAAGACAAATTGATGCTGTGTTGGTTGCAAAAGGAGGCCCTACACCATACTAATAAATTATTTTGGTCTAAAACCAGGTTTCAGTGTCTTTGTTCAACCCCTAATTTCATGCAACCACCAGGATCCTTTATGATGGATAAAGATGTAAAATTGTAGGATGTTTATTGTACAATTTTTGCTTACGTCAACATGATCATTTTAAACACTGGACTTGATAACTTTTTTCATTTCGTATTTTTATTGTGAGCATTTTTAAGTGACTATGGTGTTAAAACAATGCATTCTAGCAGCACTTCTTTGCAATTTTCAGTCATTGCATCCTACAACAAAAAGTATGTGCTTAAAAGGATATACATATTTATTTATCTGAAACTTTCTAGTGATACTGCTGTGGGGCGTAGAATGTAAAATAAATGGACTGAAATAGGTTTGATGTTGTCAGATTTTGCAACATAGTTTTTTTTTTTACAAAAATGTATACATATATTTAAGGTTTATGTAAATGAAAATAGCATATAATAAATATATATAACAGCTGAGTAAATAATGATTGTTTTGTTTTGCCGAGCGAACAAGTCCTCTAAAATTATGCTTCACGTCACGTCTCTAGTGGTGCCCCACTCGCTCCAGTCCAGCAGGTGACGAGCGCGAGCCACTGAGCGCAGAGAAAGCACGCACTGCACCAGTCGAAGTGCACGCGGACAAAGCGGACGTGCGCGTGCGCTACTTCCTTTCTCTTCCGCAGCTCGCAACGCCTCAGCATGGTGAGTGCTCGAGCGACTCCATAATGTTAGAATATATCACTTTTTACCCACTTCTCACGTGAAATAGCCGCAATATAACCACCGTGTCGTATTTTTTAAAGCATGATGTATACTATAATGCAGAATAAGCGGGCAATTTAAGCGTTTGTCTGTGGTTATTTTGTATGAAATGTTGCCGCATCGTGCGCGAGGCCCGAGCACACGCGCATAGCATTAACGTTACCACATTGGTTTATTAAAACTCTATGTAATTGATATACCGGTAATACGTATTTATTTATGCATGTATTTTCAATTAATTTTCTGTAACTGTCTAGCCGCCCAAGGATAGCAAGCAGAAGAAGGATGCGGGCAAGTCCAAAAAGGACAAGGATCCCGTCAACAAATCCGGAGGCAAAGCGAAGAAGAAGGTAAAAATACTTAAACACTATTCACCCCCACTTAAAATACCTGTCAGTCAAGAGTAATTAACTGTGATTTTGCGTGCATGGATTTTAAATTTTTTCCTTATATTTGGTCTTGAGTAGAAGTGGTCCAAAGGAAAGGTGAGGGACAAGCTTAACAACCTGGTCCTCTTCGACAAGGCCACTTATGACAAACTGTACAAAGAAGTTCCCAACTACAAACTGATCACCCCCGCTGTGGTTTCTGAGAGACTGAAGATCAGGGGCTCGCTGGCCAGGGCTGCCCTTCAGGAGCTGCTCGGCAAAGGTGAAGATCTGACGCTCGCACGATTAATATGATTGATTCATGTGGTTAATGTACATCACACACCTATGGAATCCCATTTCCACAGCATAAGAAAAAAATACTTTAGTAAATCTTAATTATGACACTCTGAAATTGATATACTAAGTTATAGTTATGAGAATAAATGTTGATAAAGAACGGGTCATAATTTTAATTAATGTCAAGTCAAAAGTGACAAACTAAGCCGCAATTATATTAAAAAGTCAAAATTGTGACTGTTATTATTAAAGTCAGAATTTTGACTTTTTAATGTCATATCTATGACTGTCCATAACATCTTTTCATTTCATAAATATGACTTGTCAGTTCTTGTATTTTTTTATAGTGTGGCGGAAATGATCGGTTTTGTCAGTCGAATCCCTTGTAGGTTAATATTTCAGTAATTTAATGACGCATTAATTACTAGTATTTGTAAATATAATTGTAAAAATTAACTAGATGTAAAAGACTACAATATATTGATGTTACAATTGTACTGTGAAATAAAAAATATATTTCTTTACTATAGTTTTGTCACACAAGTTACAATATTAATGTATATCTTAAATTCTAACTGGTTCAAAACCTCAACCTTTTGATTTTTAGTGAATTGTTGTAAATTTGCAGCAATGTTGGAAATTATGCGAATGTGTAAATAAAGCGAACAGTGCACATTGCGTTCGTAATTGCACATTTAACTTGGCACAAAAAGAGATGATGTGTGTTATGAATTCATAGAGTGACTTTTGGTGTTTGTTTTTGTCAGGTCTTATCAAGCTGGTGTCCAAGCACAGGGCTCAGGTGATCTACACCAGAAACACCAAGGGCACAGATGAGGTAGTTCCGGAGAAGGAGGCATAACATGGTGATTATTTAACTAAATTGTTGTTTTTTCATATTAAATCTCTTTCAATGTTTTTACCTACCGGATTCCTTCATTAAATGTTTATTCAATTCTTTTTCAGATTCCACCTTGGCTTGAGTTTATGGTCTTTTGTATAGGTAAATAAACCACAAAATGGAACTTGTGTTTGTGCTTTTCTTCTTTACGGTCCCTGGTCTGAGTAAAATTGTAATCTCAAGTGTGTCAAAATTCTAAGAATGACATTTTTACTCTTATTCCTAGATTTAAGAATGTGTGATTATAAAGGTTCCTAAGAGTAGACACACTTTCCAACGAAAATGTAATGTATTGGGGTTATATGATGATATGGAGTTGATAAAACCATACAATCTTGATCAAACCATACGCTCATGTTTCCAAACCCGCAAGACTTTCGTTCATCTTCGGAACACAAATGAAATCTGGAAGCTTTCTATTCTAAAGCCTTAATTAAATCTGTTCATATAAAGCGATCGAGTCTCTTCAGAAAATTTGGATTAAACCACTATTCATATGAATTAGTTTTATGTAAAGATGCACCGATGACAATTTTTTTTTAGATTTTCCGATTTTTCATTGAGTTTGACCTGCCTATACAGATTTTAGCCGATTTCATTTTTTCTAACCACTTTACAGCACACAAATATTTATTTTCTATATATATTTTTTTAATAAAACATAATTTTACTCAAACTGAATAATATAAACAAGTTTAAATGGGTAAATTTTCTATAAATATTTTAGTCTTCATTTTATTTTCTGACATGGTCTCCTACAGTTATTGTTAAAACACACTAGACATGCAAATTTTGGGCACTTTTTGTGTGAAATCATATTTTTGTCCATGTGTGCTTTCGCTTTATTTGAGCAGCGCAGCAAAAATAGACTGTGCGCCGAAACCCCCGCTTCATTGCTGCTCACGCAACTCTCCTGCTTGACGCTCACGCGATGCTCCTGCTCCCGATGTGAATGCACTCATTGAGTAACATGCACGCTGCAAAAAAGTTTTTTGAAGTGTCAAAGTGGTAGTTGTGTAGCTGTCAATGGAGGGATATAAAGCACTCAAATTTCATTTGTTTTCCAAAGATGAACGACAGTCCTTTGGGATGAAATGAGTAAATGATGACAGGATTTTCATTTTTGGGTTAACTATCCCTTTGAATCAGCACCTACTATCAATACAAAAAATATTTAATGTGAAATGCAACTGATGCACAATAGATAGAAGTGATGCCTGATTTTCATGTCGTCTTTTCACATTTTAATAAGGCTTAAAAGGCAACACATTGGGAAAAAGTGAGGTGATATCCAGTGAATGAGGACATTTGTGACCGTCTACTAAACTAGGGGTTTAGTAGCATCAAGGTCCAGCACTAGTGCATCAACAAAGTCTTCAATGGTAGGGGCCTTCTGTAGCATTCCTGAGGATACAAAATGAGTGAATATTTACTTGGAATATTAAAAGTTGAAGTCTTACAAAAAAAAGTTTTTTTTCCAAGTGTTGTAATTACCTTGGACCATCAGCATAGGCTCTTTGCTACCTCCATGAGCGAGCATCTCTCTGCGATAACGCTCTCCCATCACTCTGCAAATGAGACGGTTTATTTTGTATGTTTTAATAGTGAACCCTAGTGACTATAAAATGTCAAAAGAACAAAAAATAAGGAATAGTATTTTTAGTCACCTTGGGTACCAGTTTGATGTACATTTGTGCACTCAGCATCCACCATAAAATAATATAAAATATGCATATGATGAATGGCATTACACTGACCTACTGAAGGGGTCCTGTAGAAAACACTGCCTCCACACCATAGAGGCAACCGCCCTGGACATGAGGTAGGAGTAATATTTAGCACCATAGCCAACCAGGTGACTAAATCTCAGCTGCCAAGCCTACATCAGAGAACATGTCGGATTAGGATTTTTTTTACTTTAACACATTAAAAAAAAAAAAACTTAAAAGAGACCCTGCAACTCACTGTATCATAAACATATGGTAACCCGTAAAATTTCTCCTGCATTTCTCTGAGGATGTCAGTGGTCGATCTGCATAGCGGTTTTCCATGATAAACCTGATCCAAAGCTGCATAGAAAATCTGTAAAGAGAAGAATTACACTATAAACATAAATGACTATGACTAGTAGAGGTTTAACCCTTTAAACGGTATGCTGCTTCTATATAATAAATATAAGCAATAAAAGCCTGATGTACCAAATATGACACCAAAAAAGAATAATATACAAACTTATTTTTTTTCCTCTAAAGATTCAATAAATGTTTCGATTAAAAAAAATAAAAAAATCTGACTATTATGTCAGGCTTTACAGGGTTAAGGTAACTAGAATTTTCAACTATAGTTGACATTCACAATTACTCCTGATTCAATAAAGCTGTGACATTCTTGCTAGCAGCACAATAGTTCTCTATAACAGAGCGGTGATATCTGTCTTCAGTACCTGTAGCTGAGTGTCAGCAGCACTACAAACCCTCTTAGACTCACATAAACGGGACACGAGGCTCTCTGGAAGGGGCTGGAGGAAACAAAAGACATGTTAAATCAACATGCAGTTCTTCTAACGGGGTTCAGATACAGAGATGATGATCTCTCAAGCAGGTACGTCCACAAACCCACCTCTCCAGTCTGATAATGACGTGCAAACTGGCTCACAACACGATAATCGGAGGCGAAATACTCCATCAGAACAGAAGGGACTTCAGCAAAGTCTGTGGAGCACCTGGTTCCTTTATTGATACATAAATACAAACACAGGTCAACCTGACCATGTAACTTCAATTGGTTGTAAACACTTTCCATTCATTTTATACAGGCTAAATTAGTAGCTGTAGTAATCATCACCCAATAACCCTGAATATCCCTTTAATTATGAAGTTATCTCTGACCTGTGACATGCTGATAGCGTGTCCTGCCTAACATGGAGTGCATGGCATGTCCCATCTCGTGAAACAGGTTTTCCACCATGGAGGGGGTGAGCAGAGATGGGGTTTTTCCGCTTGGTGGAGGTAGACTCAGCATCAGCACCACAACTGGCAGCTGGTAAACGCCATCTTCCCTCAGCCGACCACCGCGGATGGTGAAGTGACAGTCCTGCCACACAGGGGGAACAGTATGTTCATAAATGAAATAAAAAATATATACTGTATACACAACCATTCAAACGTTTGGGGCTAGTTACATGTTTTAAAAGTCTCTTATGCTCATCAAGGCTGCATTTTTTGTTTTGATTTTTTAAAAATATTACAATTTCAAATATTTTAATGCAAAGCTTAATTTTCAGAATCATTACTCCAGTTTTCAGTGTCACATGATCCTTCAGAAATCATTCTAATATGCTGATTTGCTGCTCAAGAAACATTTTATTATTATAAATGTTGAAAACAGTTGTGCTGCTTAGTAATTTTTTTGTAAAAAACTACAACAAATTTTTTTCAACATATGGTTTAAGTTCAAAGTTCTTGAACACATTCAAATGATCTATCCAATCAGCACGAGAGGAGGCCAATATATATAGCCTGTAGGACTGAGTCAATATAGGTAGAACTCTTTACTGCCCTAGTACTTAAGAAATCCTTTAAAAAGTATACATGTGAATTAAACGTGGCACAATGGCCTTCATCGTCACATTATGATAATGCCTGTCTAGTGCGAGGGATTCATGAATATGCTGATTGAGGATTGTTAGGACACTACAGGAACAGGATGGTTCTGTCGTTTACACCTCAATGACACGTCTGAACCATTTGCTTCACAGGACACGTGCTTTCCACTACATGCTATTTATCTGCTAGTGTGTTCTAACATGTAACTGTGTCATGTTTGGTCTCATCTGATTATAAACTGAACTGAATGGTGGTGAACTTAATAAAGACACTGAAGTATCATAATCTACAATATAGGTACTATTGCTTAAACATGCATTGAGGAGAATATGTTAATGTACTTCTCCCCCTTTTGAAAACCACCCATTCGCTTTATCTTTTGGTTTCGGTTGGGTTTGGTGTTGGTATTCCACTCATGTTTAACAATGCTTTGCTCAGGGTATAAGAAAGGTAACTATTTTTCAGAGTTACTGTGAGCCACTCTGTTTTTACGCACCACATGACCCTCGCTCTCAGTGATCCCGACTTTACGTGATCTTTTTTTGCTGCTGTTTTAAATGCTGTTACACTTTCTGATAATACCACAGGTGACCGTGGAATATCTACCTGGGATGAAATTTCACAAACTGACTTATAGGAAAGGTGGCATCCTATCACAGTACCACTGAATTCACTGAGCTCTTCAGAACAACCCATTTTTTCCACAAATGTTTGTAACTATAGATTGCATGGCTAGGGGCTTCATTTTATACACTTAGGCATTGGGTCTGATTGAAACACCTGAATTGAATAATTAAGAGGTATTGTCCCAATACATTTTGTCAATTGAGAGTCTGTTTACACGACAACGTTTTCAACTAAAAACTGAAAACTTTCTATGGGTTTTGGCTGCTCATGACAACAGCATTTTGGGGGCCTTAAAATGCAAACTTTTGAAAACAGTTTCAAAGTGCATGTTTTTGAAAACAATACTGCTATTGTCTCCGTGTAAAGTACAAAAACAGTGTGAAAACGGTGACGTTGTGCGCATTAAGTGTTCAGTCTTCAACATTAAGCGTTTCTTCACGAAGTGACATTGCCAGCTATTGGCCTGGCATGAATAAGACGCTGTCGTCTGTAGGCGAAAAACGCAAGGAAAAACATTTCCATAGGTTCCATAGTATTCAACATACCCTTAGGGCCCTATTTTGACGATCTGAAACGCAAGTATTAAACGCGAAACGCAAGTAACTTTGTGGGCAGATTCCGCAAACACGACGCAAATCTAAAATGGGTTGGTCTGAAGTAGCTACATTATTCATAAGTGTGGTTTGGGCGTAACGTGAAATAAACCAATCAGAGCGTCATCTCACATTCCCTTTAAGAGCATGCGCGCTTGTTCCATGGCGGATTGCTATTATAACGGCGGATTTGACAGGCGCACGCAACTTACATGATGGTAAAAGTGATTTCGCAGTCTTCAGAATTTTGTTTCCTGGTTCTTGACAGACAACCCATTTTGTCAAATGCCCTAATATACCGATTTTTCTTGCCACTTGATCAAACAGGTTTGATCCGTCATTACTACAATTAGCCTGAATAATTTGGGTAAATGTGTAAGAGATTTATGCCTATTTTTTCACATCTTCATGGACACCACAATGATTTCCCTCGTGTGGTAATATTTTTCCTTGTAATTATGCATGGTTTGCAAAAATGGGAACTGCTGCGCCTGTGTAGATGAGAGAAGCAAAGTGTATGCGCGTTGTGCACACGCTACATTACGGCCAAGGATGCGCCCTAAAATAGCATCTGAGTAACGCACCACTGACTTTAGACTAGGTTTTTCCTGGTCTGTGGCGGCATTGTTTTCTGAAACAGCAAAATAGCACCAGGGAACGTTTGGGAAAAGTCCGCTGTGCGTCGGGTGCAAAATAGGAAAGATACATGCGTCGGTGTACAAAGTCAATTCGCCTTTGGCTAAGCCACGCCCTAGAATGTAGATTGACCAATCACAGCGCAGCCAAGAACGAGCTCCCACAGAGGGTCCGACACTTTTTCACGGCGCTCCATTGACTTCAACGCAGGCGGCTCATATTTTTGGTCTCGGCAGGCTATTACGTCGTCGTTTTATAAAAAATATGGTTAAACGTTGTGCCTGGGGCATTTGTAACACAGATACGCGTTTCCCAGAGAGGTTGGAGGGGGGTGTCCGTTTTTCCCCCTTCCCAAAACCGAAGTTAAATACTGACAAGTGTCGTCTTTGGATTAAACTGTGTGGACGTCCTCTCAGTCAGCGAAACCCCTCAAGGATCAACAAGCACTTTTGTGCTCTAAGATACATTTAGCTTTTAACCTTACTGTGAAGTTATACTAGTTAGACAGTTTTATGCTGGTTTAGGTCATGATTTCAGTTCTCTGCCCTAATTGTTGATACGCTAGCACACGCTGCTAATAAATACAACTTTATACTCGCGTAGTCCGTTTGCTTTGTAAATAATAACGATTATAGAAGTGAATAGAGACCTACCCAGCTTTGCATGACAGTGTTTCTCCTGATATTGTTAGTCCCAGCCTCCGTCTCGATTAGGATATGCTGTGGTTCATTGTTTGACTGTGACCGTTATGCTTTTGCCTCTATTTGGATGCCTTGTTGTTGCTTGCGTTTCACCGTTTGTCTTGAATAAAGCCTTCAAACGCACACTGCAGACACTTTTGCCTACTTCTATCGGACACTTTATTTTGCTGCTTTATAAAAGTTTGATAAAATTTCAGCAGGAAGAGCTGTCACAGCATAAGCCATGTTGATACCAAACCAGAGCCCAGATGAAGTTGTCGGAGGTAGCAACAGTAACTAAGGGGGGCGGGGCTTAGCCAAAGGTGAATTGCGCTGGGTGCAAGATAGGGCCCTTATATCAGCATTGTACAGAATGTCAAAGGCAGACAGCTGTACCTGGTGAGGTTTATCAGGTCTACGGAAGAAATCACAGTAGATGTATCCCAGCAGTCCCTCTGTTTCATGAACCAAGGCCTGTTTGCAGCACAAGAAACAGTAAATACAGCTGCCCATCTGCAAAAATACGTCTGTAAGTGATTGACGGAAGGTTGATCTTTAAAACGGAGTATACGAAGATGGAGGAGAGTAGCTCACCAGCTTTCGAACATCTTCGCTCCACAGTTCACCCATCTTCGGCTGCACCGTTTGGAACGAAACGCCCAGAAGCTGCGTGAAGAGATGGTTGAGTCCCTCCATGCAAGCACCGAGAGAGAAGTACGGACTGTAGACGCTGGGATCAATGTTAAACCTACAGGTACATGAGCGCATATGAGGATAAACATGAAGTAGATTGTTTAGTCAGAGGGATGTATGCATGAAAACGCCTTACTTTTCTGTTCGTATGGCACCGCTGAGGTACGCATGATCCCACGGCATCACTTCCTGACATGTGAAAAACAATATTTAGGAAGACTGTGCATTTGTGATTCAAACGGAAATAAAAGGGGAAAACAACGTTCACAAAACAAATCCGGTGCACAAAATAAACATTTACAGGATTTGTTGAGTGCGTTTTCTTCTTCATTTCTTTCATCATCGTGAAGTCCTTTGATGTTCTGTGTTATGACAAACAAACGTAGAGTAAGCTTTACAAAACATCAATGACTCTGATTCAAAAATAGCAAATAGTGTGAAACGTACCTGTCAGAGAGTTTTTCCGTTAGCAGTTTCAAAAACTTCATCACAGTCTCTGTAAAACAAACAAATTCGTTCACAGATTTGTTTTCATTGCTCCTTCCATTTGCAGCTTTTACGCAAAAACGTAGCCAGGACTATAGCCAGCAGTTGATAATCTGATTACCTGGGTTTTTAGCCATTGTTCCTTTCAAAGCCCTGTGTGCAAACGACTCATAGCCCACTAATGTCGCCAGCTCATGTCTACAAGCCAAAAGCTCATCCAGACAAAGCAAAAGACTAGTGTTGGGGTACAAAAAGATTTTATACGCAGCTTCCCGCACCTACCAGAGGGAAGAAAAAAAGACGCTTGAACATGCAATTGAAAGCATACCTTGCTATTCAGCTAGCATAAACCGCCAATAGCATGTCCCATCACAGGGACATGACGGATTTTTGTGCACTTTTAATGAGCTCAAGCAACAAACAAACAGATGGTACCCAAGTAAACAGAATCATCTGATCATACACACCAACTCATTAGGAGAGTCAGCATGCAACCCGCCGATTTGAACGCGGTCCCCGTCTATAGAGAAGCAGTGGCGGATGTGCTCTGGAAGAACTTGCTTCTCTACGGCGTTTGGAAGCTGAGAGCCGCTCAAAAACTCGTGGTTAAGATCCAGCAGCTTCACATTCAGAGCGACAGCCTTGCTCCTCTGAGATGATTCATAAAGAAAGATATAATAATCAGTATGGTCACATTAGAACAGGCTTGTATTTTGGACTTAAAGGGTTGTTGTCACCTTTGATTCATCCAGATGTATTCCACTGATCTCAAAATCTAACACGAAGAGCTCTGCCACTCTCCTAAACCAGCAACAGAAACGTATACATTACTGTTTAAAAGTTGATTTTTTTAGATAAATTAATACTTTTATTCAGCAAGGATGCATTACAATTGATCAGAAGTGACAGTAAAGACAATTATATAGTTTCAAAAAGTTTCTATTTCAAATAAATGCTGTTCTTTTGAACTTTCTATTTATCAAAGAATCCTGAAAAAAATCTATCAAGTTGTCCACAAAAATATTAAGCAGCACAACTGTTTTCAACACTGATAATAATAATGTTTCTTCAGCACCAAATCAGCATATTAGAATGATTTCTGAAGGATCATGTGACACTGAAGACTGGAGTAATGATGCTGAAAATTCAGCTTTGACGTCACAGGAATAAATGACATTTTAAAATGTAATAAAACCTGCCTTGTGACTGGGTCCAGTGTGGCCAAAACAGCCTCGCTTCCCAGCAAATTCTTTAGGCTCTGACACAAATCAACATTTGTATTGAGTCTGTAACGTACACACACAAATAAAAATAAAACACAAATATCGTTTGACATTAAAACCAGAATAACCAGATGACAGATACCCACTTTTCCACAACAGTTCCGATATCAACGCACGTCCTTTCCGCTGCCTCCCGGAACGCAGCATCCGGATGCGCCACTTTGATGAAATCTGCCTGCAACAAACACAAAACTCTGAAATTGAACAGACCCCTCACAAGAATCACAGTGTACATTACAGCAACACAATAAAGTTTACCAGGTCTGCCACTTTGCATAAGCTGTCAGACAGCTGGTCAAAAGTGTCCACAGTGACGGAACACGGAGGATGTGTGCAAGCCCTGTGGACCAGAACCTCTGCTTCCCTGAGAGCCTGACACAAAGCCATCTGGAAACCGGCAGGACTGCTGAGCTCTGATACTCCAAAAAGACCCTGAGAACAGAGAGGAAAGAGGCTTACTTTCATTTTGCACTGCAATTGCAGTCATTTGTCATGCTAATACCCGATCTTCAAGCAAAAGAAGCTGGATGAAAATATTTAAACGATATCAATCCACAATCTGATTTGTGATGCAGAATGGACTCATAAATCACACCATATTCGTTCATTTGTCCAGAAGAGAACTGCCCCATCATAGATTAAGTTTGCATCATAGATTAAGTTTGCATCATAGATCAGTATTTTCCTGTTTATTACTGTTAACTTGCTTTGAAACAATGTGTAATGTATAATATAAAAAGGTGAGAGTGAAACGTGATTCACAAATTAAGATGTTATAATCATTATACAATGTAACCAATAAAAAAATTATAATAATTATAAAAGTAAAAAAGTAATAAAAAAAGAATACCTTATAAAGACAGACAGATATGTACACCTACATTATTTTACTGTTAAAGCAGAACAATTATATATTATAATCTATAAACGTCTTCTTAAATTATTTATTATAAAAGTCTCACCACATTTTTCTGTAAATGTTCCAGTCGTTGGTGCTGAACGTTAAACGCTGCCCCAACAGCAGACCAAGTGTTGACAGTGCGTCTGTAGAGCGCGTGCGAGCGCTGCAGCAAGAGTCTCGCGCAGCGCATCACTGGTCATCATCACACACAACAACACTACTAAACATTACAGCATCAGCCCCTGAGAACACGCATTATGAAACAGCCTGGCCGGCTCTTATAAAGTATTATGCAAACATTACGAATTAACTAAAGTTTCCCAGCCTGTAAATCAGAGGAGATCAAGCAAGCTGTGGATTTCACCTCTCGTTCGAAAATCCTCTCAAGGTTTCACTTCAGCACTTTAGTTTCTACAATCACCAATGGAAACGTGAAAGCTTAAGTTAAAGAAATATAATCCAGAAATGTGTTCTATTGATATATTGTGCAGATTTATTTAGTTATGTGCAGCTATGTTAGGGTTAATCCGGGTTTGGTTTTTATTTACATCACACTAACGAAACTGTGCGGACGTTGCGTAAATAGTGTGTGACGTAAAGCTCAGACAGAGTTAATAAATCCATCCAAAGCAGCAAACAAAAGGTCGCATTGCCCCTGTTCTCCAGAAATACACCGGTAAAAATGTTTCACACAAAGATTAAGCTTTTGTTATTCTGATTTAACGGCAGGTTAAGTAACCTATGGAATAATTTCGATTCAGAATTTGAATATTAAGAAGAGATTACATCGCATACTTGTCGTCATAAGCCACTTTGAATTACATAGGTGTTTTTTTTGTGTGTGTGCTGTTGTTTGTTTGTCTTTTTGATAAGTTGTAACAACCATTTTAAACATTCAAATTGTCTTCTCTTGCATCTGTCAAATGCCTTGAGTAAAATCAGGACAGACAAGTTCCCTCATTTACTTTTTAGTTATTACATAAGTCACTCAGTTAGGTTTGTTTTTCATATCTGACAAATGGTTATAAGGGAATCTAGCCAACAACATTAGCTTTACAAACCCACATTGTAAAAAGCAGGAAGTGGCACCAAAAACAAAGCTCAGACACTCCCTTGCCTTAGCTGAGTACGCCTATGTTTGAATATAGCTAAACAAAAACCAATATGACAAACATTTCTAGGTCATCACAGTCAAAGAAAGTTTGTGTGGGGGTTGGGGTTAAAAACACATATGGTGCTGGGCAACTGCTTATCCATTTATCTTATTAGACAGTTTCTCTGTTTTCGTATGGGAACAGAACAACTGTTGATGTCACTTCCTGTGCCAACAGGGAGTAGTATGAAGCTGCAGACTCGGAGCCTGCTGCATCTACAGTCCCGCACCCAGAGTCCCGCATTCTCAGACCCCTCGTTTTTCGAGACAGCGCCACCTATCAAATTAGATCGGATAAACACATGGATAAACACGTGAAGAACCGTGAGTATCGTCAATTTTATTCAATGATTTATTTTTTAATCAAACTACTTTATAGCTCATCAATACATCAACATATGAACAGTCTATTTAATATTTGTAATGGTAGTTTGTAACAAAATTTGAGCCGTTAATGTATGTTTTTTCTCCTTTTTCCCCCGAAAATATTTTGATAGCTAACGTTAGCCTTTAACCATGGACTTTTTGTAGACAAGCCATTGTAAAAAATTTGATTAAAATTAGTTGACATTAAAGTAGACCAATTAAATACATTATATGTGTTAATATCAAAGAATGTCATCATTAATTATTTAATCAGATTTACCTTTTTTTAATTATCGGAACTTTTCTCCTAAAACTATTGAATTAATTTGCCGGAGTAATTATTTTACTTTATATAATTTATGTAGACTACTTAAATTAGTTCTTATAAAACGTAAGTATATAAAAAGGAGGTGTTCCTTCGTGGCCCTACTTATCACCCTGGGTATGCTTGTAATTTGCAAAAAAAAATATTATTATTACACAATATTTTTGACAATGGCATTCATCTTTTATTTTAGGGAATTTGAAGAATTTGACCGGGTGATTGCAAAAAGAATGAGAAAAGAAGCAACATTTGCCTACCAGAAAGTAATTATTTTACCTTATGCATTTACATTACATTTTACATTTATTCATTTAGCAGACGCTTTTATCCAAAGCGACTTATAAATAAGGAGGTTTTTTGAATGCAATTGAAGACAAAAATAAAGTCACTAACACAATTCTTTCTTCCTTTTTTCTTTGCTTTGTCCTGTTTACAGCAAGATGACAGTGAATAAGGTGATCGTTAAATAAAGTACAGAATTGTTTATTATTGGTGTTTTGTCAATTATTTGAGTTTTGCTTCACATTCAAAATATAAAAAAATAGGTTTTGTAATGTTAGCATGTTAATTAGACCATTATATGTTGAACTGAAAGAAAAAATGGAATTTTAAACATTGTACAAAAACAAACTAAAACATTGTAGCAATATAATATCACAATATTTTTCAGATGATAGTTCAATCTGTATTTGTATCCGTTACATCACTAATATCCTTTCAATATCCTTTCAATTACACCCACGCTCAAAAAATAAATACTGGGTAATTAGTAAGTTTGAGAACACAATGATTTTTTTTTTTTTTTTTTTTTTTTGGTACATGCATTAAGCAGGGAACGCAAATATTTATTTGGATAACTTTAAATAAAAAGAGAGCGTAATCTTGCATTCCAATCACAGACGTGATTTTAGGGTGTTATACGATCTTCCGAACGACAGGAGGCGCTGTCTCGAAAAACGAGGGGTCTGAGAATGCGGGACTCTGGGTGCGGGACTGTAGATGCAGCAGGCTCCGAGTCTGCAGCTTGATAATGTTGCCAACAGGTGCTGTTTGTGAGCTCACATCCATCGGCTCTGCACATCTGATTCGGTGATTAAGATACACACATCAGTAAAAGCTTTCTTCGAAATTTGGATGATTGTGTACGTGTGCATATTCACATCACATCAAATGGATGAAGAATAAGACTTGAATACTTAGAATAGACCAGGTATAGATATCAAAGTGTTTACCGTACATGGATATCTTATGCATTTACATCCTAACACATAACATGTAATACATGACTTTTATATGATACAAATAATAAAACCTTCAGATGTGAGAGTACAGTCAGACCTATCAACAAAATACAACCTGAAACGTTTTTGCAGGGAATTAGACAAGCAAATCTTCAAATAATTGTGTAGAATGATTACTCGCTGTACCAAAGAAACTCTTGAAAAGTCCATATGCTGCATATACAGCTGAATAAATGTGTATTTCATGGATCCAAAAATAAATATTAAGTTCACACTGATGAAACTAATACATAAACATCTAGTCATGAAAAAAGAAGAAGAAAAGGGTGCAAATTATGCAGCAAAATCATATTAAACACTAACAAAAAGTTATATGGTATTAACGTGTTCTATTTTTGGACAAGTACCATGGCAATACCAGTGTTATTTTAGCATCAATTGAGATTGTTTATTATTAATATTTTGAATAAATTTTTGTATTTCTATTTTCATTTGAATGTTTATCGTCATTTGTATTATTATTTTAAAAAATATCTATATGTTTTTTATTAATTTTGATTCAGTTTTAGTTCATTTCAAGTAATGAATGTGAGTTTTGTTAACTATATTAACCCTGGGTACAACAATGGTATTCTTTGAAATATCATAAATACTATCGTACATGCAGAACCTGACAAACTGCAGAATTTCAATGTGCAGGTATCTAATTTTAATATATATATATTCTATTTTTATTGCAAGTGTAACTAACCCTACAGTAATGAATGTAACTTCAAAATCAAAGGGAGAACAGGGTATCACAACTGATTTTTATTGGCTTGTTTTATCGAACCATAACACACAGAGATACATCTATAAACAATGATCAAAAGAAACTGTACATTTATACTTGATATCTAAGTCCCACAAAAATATTGCTACTGCTGGTCAGAACGCTTTACAACCAAAGAGATTTTCCACGTAATGACTCATTTGTCTCAAATTTTTTCCATTTTAATAATGCGTTTGGATATTAAAGAATCGCTGGCTTTGCAGAGATATTCATCTCATGTCGGCCATCGGTACCATAACACAAACTGGACTTAAAGCCCCCCCAAAACATTTTCACAGCAGTTTTACACATTTATTGCGGTACTATCACAGAAGAGACAAAATCAATACACACGAAGCACAGGCCTGACATGAACTCCAGTACTAGAGAATATGTTTATTTAGCAGAAATGATTATGGAGAACTGCAGTTAACATATGGAACACAGCTTACAAATGTTCTACAAGTAATCTTTCGCCTTATAAACAATAAACAATGAGTTATTTGCCCACCCCTCCCTCCCCAAACACACATTACAGGTTACACAAACACACGCACGCACACAAAAAAAAAATCCCTCATAAAGCCAATGGAATGTTAGTCATACGGACAAGCTCGGTAAGATGTCCAGCTGTCTGTGTAAATGACATGCCCGCAAACCTGCCCCTCTACCTCTCACTTTGAAAGCGACTGCAGAGAGGGGGAAAAATACTCCTGTCGACATTTACGATGACGGTCGTTTTTTCTGCCCAATGTAAAAATGCTGGATATGATGAGATCACTTTCAAAATGTTTATTTTCTTTCATAAAAAATGTGTCTCTACAATCAAACTACTAAAAAACCTGCCTTTAGAAAATAGTAGATAAAAATATTCCCCTGAATTGTACAAGAAAAGAGGTACAGGGAGTGCTGGTAAAAGATGAGACCTCAGCAAAGTTATTCCCCGTCATCTTCCTTCTTGTCGGCGTCTTCCGTTGCCTGAAAAACATCATCATTGGAGTTAATCACATTGGCCCGTTTTTTTCACATAAGATCACAAATCATTTAAGGGTGATGTTACCTCTTCGTCATCTTTTGTTTCTCCGTTTTCTGCGGGCACCTCCTCTTTCTTCTCCTCCTCCTTGGGCTCCTTGGGTTCCTTTGTTTTCTTAGGTTTGGCAGGCGCCTTCTACATTGTGTTAAATTTAAGTTAATTTTATTGCTAAGTTATAGTCTATAATTCCATTTAGGTTTTAACCATAACTTTTAATTAAGCATTTTCCTTACCTTTGGCTTAGGCTCTGCCTTTTGGGGTGTAGGTTTCTAAAAATTAAAAGAGGTATAATACATAAATAAATAAACAAACAAACAATAATTGGCATATTGGTTGAATGAATGTAAAGTGCATATAAACAAACCAACTCACACTCACGTTCACCAACCTCTCCGACCTTCTTTTAGGCTGCAAAGCAGTAACAAGATTAAACAGGAATATAACTGTACTTTGATGCAATAAAATATTTTTTTTTTTAGAATTAAAACTTTATTTTCATGCAAAAAAGTAGGATCTGCTTACCTCAGTGACTTCAGCATCATTGTTCGCCTACAGATAAAAAAAAAGAAAGAAAAGAGTTTTATTGTCTGAAGTCCAAGTCAATCAATCAAATTTGACAATTAGATTTTGTACCCCCCCAGTTTTTTTTTTCAGGCAGGGAGGGTTATATAAGGACTTTTATTTATTTCGGTTCGAATTCCTCTCAACAATTATTTTAGTATTTTATGAAGATATATTTGGAGGGAAAATGTATATGTCTTGAAATGAGAAATAAATGTAATAGAATTCTTGCAAAAGGTGTTTGACGTTTCATAGACATTTAAAAGCAGCATAATTAAGTGCTATATATTGGTTCAAAAGTTCAAACAAACAAAACATGTGGTATCAAATCTTATTCAGTCATATATTTTAATAACTAAAACATAATTAATTAAAACTCAATTCAATGTAAATTAAACTCATTTTGACATGAACAACCAGTTAAATCAACTACAATGATTTAAGCCTCGTTAGTCTTAATACAACATAACAGAAACAGTTGGTTCAATTCCAGTCGGACATGACTAAAGTAATAATAAGTGAATCAGGAAAGGTTTAAAACCATGAATTCTTAAGAGAATTTAGTAACAGATTACTCTGATTGATCATAAAAAATAACCTTATAAAAGTCACTATTTCACGAAGCGGAATACGCGGTATGTTTATGATTCACACAAAAAAAGAATCGGCTCATCAGAGTCATTCGTTTTGGAACCGGACATTGGTCGTTATCATAGGTCGCGATGTTTGGTTTTGATTCATAAAACAGAATCGGTTCAAATGATTCGTTCGAAAATAGAACTAGCCAGGTCACGCTGTACCCATAGACGGCTGTACCTTTTAATACACTAAAAATAATCGGATCATAAGAGTCAATAGATTGGGTATATTATTGAAGTAACGACTCTCAAACATCCAGGCAGCAATTCATCAATGTTTATGTCCTGCCTCCGTTTGCCGATACATACTGTGCTGTCCCGTCTTTTTTTTTATTGCAGTCTTGTGTGCACCGCCCCCTTCATGCACACAGACTCATTCAACGCTGATTAATGGAGATTTGCGCTCGCCCCACCGACCCCGCTCCATGACATTCCCGCCATTCACTTTCAAACATAACATCCCGAGGTGCACAGCCGCGAGGGAAAAAAACACTACAGAATATGCCAGAATAATAGGAAACACCAAACAGTGGCGCTATGATGTGCAAGAATACCGCCATTGCATAATCTTCCACTTGCACGATCAAATATTTCGAGACGCGATCGTGCACTAAAGCCCTAATGCACGAAATAAATCCCTAAAGCACGACTATGAGCTGCAGGATAAAATATTGCGCCGTCTGTCACTGTGTTTTCAGAGAGTTTTAAATCATCGGGGTTGCGCGAAAGGGCAGCCATGACACTAAAAACACCGAGCCTTTACAAAAGACATGTATGTGGAATTTCAACCGACCCTATAAAAAATAAAAACGGCATGTAATAAATAAATAATTACACATTCAATGCAACAATTTGATTTGATGTCCTGCGCGCGACGTCTTTAGGGTTGCGAATCTGTAAACTGCACATTAACGAAAACTAAGATCGTTACACCCCCTTTGTCTGATGCATGTCGACAGAGACTTCATCTATTTGTAAACAAAAACACGACAAACATAATATATATGCACCGACCATATCCCGTATCCGCGTATGCATGAAAATTAAGCTGGCTTTAATTAACTCCGACGGAGAGAAAAATCTCAGCCGCGCGCTCTCAAATCAAAACACGCGTTTAATAAACAGAAGTATGCAAACACAAAATTGCACGCATACCGTTGCACACTAAGGAAAATAAGTACATTTGCACGCAACATGTATGCATTGTTATTTTAATTCCTTTTTTTATACTGCATATTCTATCAAAGATGGTGCCTCGATATATGAAGAAACCAATGCGCTACTTACTTTGCTCCTTTTAGGCATGGCTGTAGGTTTTTACAACTCGCAAAAAATCACGGCGTTTAAAAATGCAAGATGCACGGATATAACGCTGAAAAACAGGCGACACTGTGACTTGAGCTCGGTTAAAGATTCACACAGTAGGGTTGATCACAGTATAGGAAGACGTTAACGCTCGTCCGAAACAAAAACCTGCTCAAACCGGATTGGATTCTCCTCCTCCTCCTTCTTCTTCCCTATTCAATTCATCACAGGCCGACCTGACAGCGAATTTACGATTCCCACTATGGCGAAGCCTCGTCTCATGAATATTAATTAGCCCATGGTGACGTAACTTAATAACCTTCCAGTCACATCCTTCGATTACTATTCATGAGCCATGCCATTCTGATAGTAGGTTTCGATCATTGGCCAGCAGAATAGCGTCCCCTTGCCAACGACAGCCTTTAAGCCAATCAGAGTGAACGCAATTTTTGTCATTCATTATTCATAAGGAGAGTCTTCGCCATAGTAGCATTATCAAATCGTCTCTCCGCCTCCTGCTCCCGGTGATTGGCCTGCGGAGAGCCACTGCACATTTTCAAATCATAGCAAGATACCCGTGTGGGCACTTTTGCATGTCAATCAGTTGCAATAATATTTGTTTTTGCAATGACTTAGAGCTAGTAAAGGGAGATTATCTTAACTCTGCTGTTGATTTGAAAATATTTGAAAACCCAAAGCCATATTCTTATCTTTAATTTCCATGCGATTTAGATCATAAATATGTTGCGCAATCAAAGGCTTTTTTTTTTTTTTTACATGGTTTCCAGATGTGTGGGAGTTATTTTAGGAGCTGGATTTAAAATGGACCTCGGATATGTTGTGTTTTTTAAAGCCCCCGCGTGCATGCAGAGGGTTTAAAAAGGCAGAAAATGGCGACTGTGCAGAGAAACATTTCACTTCTGTGTCACCAACCAAATGTTCCCCTTGTTGAAATCTATAGCGCAAAAATGGTGCAAAATAAATCTATTGCCAGTTCCAGTGGCATTGTTTCTTTTGTTTAGGTATTTTGTTTCTGTCTTAGGAGTGAAAATTAATGTACTTTAAATATTTATAAAATAATTTCAAGTTATATAAAAAGGGATTATCTCCACTTAGATTTATAAAAATACTACTACCACCCAAAAAAGGGTTTAGGAAAGAAAATAATTGTAATAATAATCATATTCATGAGGAAACCCTAAAAATGCAATGGAAATAAAAAGGAATTTTAAAATTGTGATTTCCAGATCTGGAAAGTAATGGAAACATAATAAAATTATGAAATCCATGATAATGTCTATAGTGCATGTATAAATGGTGGATCAAAATTAATCCTCCGTTGAGCCACATTCAAGACTTTCGTGAGACTTTCGTACACAAATAGTTTTTAAATCTCCTTATTTCAAGGATTGAAACTTGGAAATGTATACGTCCCATAAGCATGCATGTGTGACTGTTACCACACATACAGGCAGATGTTATTTTGCTGAAACTAGTGCATAGCCATACCAATATGCACTGTAGTTTAAAACACCTCAGTGCATATGATATTAATCTGGGAGAGATGTGTATGTAACAACTCTGTAACCTTGCTAAGGTTCTTGAATTGCCTATATAATTATTTTGAGATAAAAAAAAAACACGTAATGTTACAGGTTCTTCGGATTAGTGTTTTCTGAGTGTTTATTGTGTTCCTATGTGATTGCTAGGCTTGTCTGGGTGGTTTTTAGGGTGTTGCTATGCATTTGCTTGGGTGTTCTGAGTGGTATTTAGTGCATTGGTATGTGGTTGCTGGGATGTTTCATGTGATTGCTAGGGCATAAGCTTGTCTGAGTGGGTTTAGTGTTACTGTGTGGTTGTTAGTGTAGTGGAGGCAAGCTAAGAGCTGTGTGTAAACCTCACTCCTCTGGCCCAAGAGTCGCGCTAGCAACTGACGCTAGAGACTGGGGCCTTAAGTGTCCTTGTTAGCGCACCCATCTCCTCCTATGCTGGAGATGGCGATTCGAATCCCTCATGGAGCGGGTCGAGTAGGACCGGTAACATTTGGTGCCGTGCCCAGGTGTGAGTGATGTTTAGGGGGGTAAATGTGTAGCGGAGGCAAGCTAGTAAGAGCTGTGCGTGTAAACCTCACTCCCCTGGCCTCAAGAGGCGTGCTAGCGAGTGATGCTAGAGAGTGCGGCCTTTAGCGTCCTTCTTAGCGCGCCCACCTCCCTAGCCAGACACACCAGTTCAAATCCCACTCGGAACGGGTTGAGTCGGACCTGTTACACTGTGGTGTTCTGTGTGGTTTCTAGGCAGGCACGGATTATGATGCGATCGTACCCTGGGCAAGGACCTGTCTAAATGCCACCCTGGGGAGGTGACAGACCATGTGAGCGAAGCAGAGCGCTGTGACGTTCCGCTCAATATTCCGCTCAATGCCAGTGTGCTCCACTCAAACGCTCACGGCCCGCTCAAATCCCACTAAGACATAACATTTCTCTGTACTATACTTTCTGTTTGTAATGAATTTCTTGAATGAATGTCTCAATTACAGTAGGCCTATAGATAACAGTTATGATTTTTGTCTTTAAAGCAATATTTTATAAAGTAATTCTGAAAGTGCACGGTATGCCCATACATTAATCCTATATTAATCCGTCTCTGCAGAGCGTTGCTATTCATGTGCTAGGGTGTTCCGAGTGGTTTTAGAGTGTCGCTATGTGGTTGCTAGGGTGGTGCATAATGGTTAGTTCTAAATAATTATAGTATAAAATGTGATTTGTGGACCTTTAAAAGGTGCTCCTATGGCATCAGCCTGTAAACCCCTTTTCAGTTATAAGTGAAAAGTTTATTTTTAAGGTCCTTTTTTAAGGGCTCCTACTGGTTCATGGTCCACAACATCATGACAATCTGTCACGTCCTCAACCACACTACCGTCTCCTTGTTCAGACCCTTCCGATTTTATGGCCAGATCACAGCAACTCCATCCTCGCTGGTCCCCTCCCCCATGAAAACATAACACCCCTTTCTATAGGCAGCTCTTTCAGGCGGGAAAGTCTCAGCGTCCTGCTCATGAAGTTCTCTCATGTATGCTCCTGTAGGCCTGTTGGGGGAGGGGTGTAGTGGGCGTGGCCGCTGAGTTTCAGATAACAGGTCTCATTTGAGAAGCCTTTGACTGTTACCATCCTTAAGCTTCAGTTGAGACAGGAAGGAAAGGGGCACTAAAGTGATCTGTGCCGCGCACGATTACAAAGCTACTAACTAAACATACATGTAAGAGTGAGATCATTGTGCATGTGTGATTACATCAGAGAGAAAACACACAACAAAGTGTACAATGAGGTCCTTACAAGTCATGACCACCATCTGAATGTCCTCAGTGTTTGGTTTATCTCAATGGTTCACATGCTTAACACCTACAGCACATACTGCAAATGTGTACTTACAAAAAAAAAAAATCCTAAAGAATTCCAGTGTTTCTATGGACGATCAAACTATTAACATTTCAGTTACTTATAAAAAGTTAACAAAACTGAAAATGCTACTTCATGTTGTTTGCATACTTGATAGTTCTAGTGCTTTTTAAGCAGTTGTGTGTTCTGGGTGGTTTCTAGGGCGTTGCTATGCATTTGCTTGGGTTTTTTGAGTGGCTTTAACGTGTTGCTATGCATTTACTTGGGTGATTTGAGTGTTGCTATGTAGTTTGTTCTGAGTGGTTTCTTGGGTATTATGCATTTGCTTGGGTTTTTGCGAGAGTTTAGTGTATTGCTATGTGGTTGCTAGGGTGTTATGTGTGGTCTGTTGATTGTTGCTATGCATTTGCTGGAGTGTTCTTGCTGTTGGGTTGCTCGGTTATTCTGAGTGGGTTTAGTGTGTCGCAATGGGGTTTAGGGTGTTGGTCTACATTTGCTATAATGCGTTTGTACATTGCTATGTGGTTGCTGGGTGTTTTGGGTGGTTGCTAGGACATTGCTAGGTGGTTGCATATTGGTCCAAGTCAACAGAACTGACTGTCCTTGCCTCTCTTTTTTCTTCTCATTCTTATTGATGATGTGGTGGCTAATGTTAAGTTACCACATAACTATGTTTTTTTGGCAGAAACTAATGTTAGCCTGCAATTGCGCATTTTTCGCAAGGAACACTTTAGTTTTGCCTTAAAGTTGGAAGATGCATTGTTAGGATCAGTATGAATAGATTTACAGTGGGATGCGTTTGATGAGTAAGATTAAGGTACAGAGGTCACCTTGAGGTATTTCCAGTAGCTTGAACAAAAGCCTCTTTGAGGGGCAGCACTTCCTGTGGTTCTATGCAACCATCTGCCACAACATCTTACTCACTCGACCGCCTTTATTTTACCCGCTCGATCATTATATAATTTCAACACTGACATTTAATTAGGACTTCGTAGTAAAATCTTCCAGGCTTCAGCTTTGATTTGGTTTGAATGTCTGTTTGACTCCACCCAGACCTGTACAGGCATGCAGAAAATGATGAATGATAGAAATGTAAAACATAATATTTGTGGTGCGGGCTAAAAGCCTACCAGTAGTTGACTAAGAAAGGTTAGCAATGTGATCAGGCTAGAAAAAAACATACAGAATTATTATCAGGCACACATAGAGATTAAATAGCTCAGTAAAGCTTCACTGATGAGGTCTTGCAGAAGTGACTACGAGCACAGACGGCTCTAGTGAACTCACTTATTTTGGAAGTGCAAGTGCAACCCAGTGACTATATGGATCAGTAAGTGGATTTCTCCTCGAGCGAATGGCTGCCTGCCCATCTGGACATGCACGTAAAGCCCAGATTACACAGAGTAATGGTTATGCAGCAGGGGTCAGTGGGAGGGGAGCAGACAGAGCTCATCGTCAGTCTGGTACGGACTTATTATCTGCAAATACATAATGTGTTTTCATTGATATTTTGGGTTAACGTTTCTTTTTTCAGTACGAAAATGAACCATGGCTTTATTAGTAAAATTGTAGTAAATATGATTTGTTATTGATTACATTTGTACAACCACAGTTTTACTACAAATACCATAGTTAAACTATGGTTAGTGTAGCAAAACCATGGTTAATTTTTGGTTACCATGGGTGTAATTGAGGGTGCATTTGTCACAATGCACTTTTTATGGAACACATCTTATAGTGGAACTGTCACGTTAACATTTTTGCTCACTTGACGTTTATTGACACAAGGTTTGATGTAAAATACATGAAAACTAAAATATGACTGTTGTCATTTTGAAGATAAAATCTATTTTTATGGCACAGACAGAAAGTCATGCATGCACACAACACATGGCACTACTGTTGTCAACAGAGGCCACGTGTCAAAGATTGATGTACAGTAGAGCTCAAGAAACAGCTGAGACCAAGTATCGCTTTAACTGACGGACTGACTCTCTTAACAGCTTTAGAGATTTCTTAGAGTTGCGCCTTAGACAATTGACATCACGGCTGACCAACTTTTCTTTTGTGATTAAGCTTATTGTCTCAAACTGCAGTGAAAACACACAATTGGTTTAATCATGGGTGAACTAAAGAGATTAACAATGGACTTTTGTAACTTCTTGTAACTTCAGTAACTCTAGATGATAATGAGGGACACAGCAATGGATTTAAAAACCCTGTAGTGGTATTAGCACCCTCAAAACATGGTCAGGGCCAGAGATTGTCTCTTGGGCTCCCCTCCCCCACCTTTACAATATATTTCCTGTTTGTAGCACAGGGGTCTTTAATGCTTACAATTCTGCTGTTTGTGGATTAGATCCACAGCATCCCCCAGTCAGCCTACAAAAGCGATTTCATTTTAAATCCCAATAAATATAGGGGCAATTTCGCAAAAATCTTCAAATAGACAGATTTTACAATCATGGAGGGTAAATCGTATGAAACCCCTAAAACTGGGTTCAGTTTATTTCTCCTTCCTTCTTTTTCAGAATGTTATTGGCCTAATACCTAATGGCAACACAGCACTATGCCGTTCACAATTTAAAAGGCTTTATGTCCTACAGACACCGGAAAAAGCGCCATTTTCTAATGTTTTATTTGATGTTTTTTCCATGTAGGAGCGCATCACACAACTAGAGGGCGACAAAAGCAAAGATATCGCGAGGAACGCTAGAATTTGCATTTGAGTTTGCAGACAGATTAAAAAAAAAATGTTACATGAAAACTTTGCTTTTTTTCATCCATCAAAATAAACTTGAGGCTTGGCACTGAAGAAAATACTGTAGGTTGGTTGATCTAAATATATATGATGATACACATTACTAATGAAAAATATTTGAAATATAGGTATAATTTTACAACCTAATCTAGTATTATAATACGAAGCTGTTTGACCCAAATATTGTTTTTTTTATATTGCAATATTGCATATACAGCATGAGCATTAATTAATAGTGCAAGGTCAAGCACAATATGCAATTAATAAAAAAAAATACACAAATAAAAAAAAGCGTATTTTGTGAATAAAAAAAAAGAAGAAGAATATTTTGAAAATACAAAAAGTTGTGAGAAAATACTTCCAAGGTCAAAGATCATAGGGAGCTGATCATAGTTTTCTATCTCTTTTCTTTCTTTTTAATGCTTTTTTAAACATCCTACACAATGTAATGGGAGAGAAAAAGAAAAACTGAACAGTAAAAAGGAAAAGGCCAGAGAGAAACAAACAATTACATATGAAATGTTTATAGCCTGGTTTTCCTTAATTTAATTTATTTTTCACTCTTTTAATTAGTTAAGTGGATCTTGCATTGTTTAATGTTCATGTGGCAGATGAAAAGTAGCCTAATACTGTTAAAATATTAATGAATACTCACCATCCGCTTTTATGGGAAACAACATCAGCATTTTGTAAGCCAGAAAATCTTTTTTTTAAGAAGGACCCTGTAAGGTCACACTTTCCCAAACCTCAAAGCCTGACACCTCCATCTCCACCCTGTGCCAATTCTGCTTTGCTGAACGAAGCAGCCAAATTCACCGGTGCAGGAAACCCGAAGAGCTCAAGAGGAAAATCTGCAGTGCAACAGCAATATTTCAGTGATCACATTTTCACATTTTCACAATTAAGTTTTCTCTGAAATAATTCATTCTGATGGGGCAGTTGCGGCATTCTGTGACCCTGGACCACAAAACCAGTCACAAGGGTCCATTTTTTAAATTGAGATTTATACATCACATGAAAGCTGAATATAATTTTTTCCTATGGGGCCCATCAACTGATTGGTTACCCATATTTTATTAAAACATTTTTTTTTAAAGTTTCCCTTTAAATGGGTCAAAAATTAATTATGGCTCTTAAATTCAACTACCGGTAATTGCATTTGATATTTAAGTAGCCTATACTATTTTTAAAAGTATGCTAAAATGTAGGTAGGCTACTTACTTTTTCACAAGGCAAATACGGTAATCTAAATGCTAATTCCATTTTGGCCATTCTAGTGACCGAACTATTGGACAGTTGTGCACCTGCTCAAAACCTTTGTCTCTGACCTTGTGCTGTTCTCTCCCTCCTATGGACTCTAATCAAATGTGTGACCTGCCATCTCATGGCTCTCCAGGTGCAGTTCACACTCAATACTAATAAAGAGCCTCACTGCCACCCCCTGCAGGCTGCCTCGCACCTGCCCCCTCTGCATTAACTCACTGCCGCCCCCTGCAGGCTGCCTCGCACCTGCCCCCTCTGCATTAACTCACTGCCGCCCCCTGCAGGCTGCCTCGCACCTGCCCCCTCTGCATTAACTCACTGCCGCCCCCTGCAGGCTGCCTCGCACCTGCCCCCTCTGCATTAACTCACTGCCGCCCCCTGCAGGCTGACTCGCACCTGCCCCCTCTGCATTAACTCACTGCCGCCCCCTGCAGGCTGCCTCGCACCTGCCCCCTCTGCATTAACTCACTGCCGCCCCCTGCAGGCTGACTCGCACCTGCCCCCTCTGCATTAACTCACTGCCGCCCCCTGCAGGCTGCCTCGCACCTGCCCCCTCTGCATTAACTCCCTGCAGGCTGACTCGGACACGGCATCCGTATCTTTCAAACAATGTGGAAGCAAAATTACATAAAAACTAAACTTATACAGTCAAGCACACACTGTTATTTACTTTAATCAGTCTTTCTTTTTATCATAATCAGCATCAAACAAACATAATAGTTCTAATTCACAGTGATTAAAGGGGTGGTTGATTATGATTTCACTTTTCTAACTTTAGTTAGTGTGTAATGTTGCTGTATGAGCATAAACAACATCTGCAAAGTTACAACGGTCAAAGTTCAAAGCAAAGGGAGATAATTTATTTTAAAGAAATTTATTTTTAAGGACTAACAAACGGCTGGTGGGGATTACACGACATTCCTCCCGGTTAGTGACATCACAAACCCTAAAATGTACATAAACTGCGCCCCCAGAACACGATTTATAGATTATCAAAACAGAATATGCTAATCAATGACTAGAAGATAACTACACATAAGCTACATAAATGCATCAACTAACCATTCAGAAATGTCCTGTTGCATTCTACATGTTGTCACTTCTTCTTGAGTTTCTCCATCTTTTGGTCTCCAGTTTGATCATAAAAGGCAAAACTTTTTTGATATTTTTAGTGTATGTCTTACTGGTGGAGAGGAGACAGTGATGAAGCCAATCAGTATATGAGGATGATAAGGAGGCCATGATGGACAGAGGGCGATGGCTGCTAAGATATATACATGTTTTGATATTTAGACCACTTAGTATCGATTGCTATCAGGATGTGAAGAGAGTGTCAACCAGTATAACAAAAAGTGTTATGCCTTTATACAAAAAGATTGAAGAATAATTGCACAGCTATTATTATATAGCATTATGTATAAGTATGTAAATATCCATAAGCAAAAGAAGTAGAATGGCACACATTTACTTAGTGCCAATGTCCACGGTGATTCGTCGATTAGTCACTCTGTTGAGAATGTCTTGTAATTGTCGAATTGTCGGACGCATTTTTTGAACCAGAATACCTCGAGTAAGCAAGGTTTGGGTTAATCAACCGAGAGTTTAGGGTGTGTTTGACGGTGAGATAACCTTGCTTTCTGGATTCAGTTTGATTCTCAGGAAAACACCAAACCAGTACAAATGTCTAACTTGAATGCACAAAAGTCACTTTGGATACAGGATCTGTCAAATATGTTAATCTAAATATATGTTTCTCACCTTTGTTTATTCTTCTTTAGGGTTTGGTTTGGTTTTATCCCTGTGATGGAGTAGCTGGTTGGAGAACAAAGTCTGAGTTAGTTGATTTATTGTCATTTGCAGATGTTTGTCTGTAGTCAAGAAACCAAATACAGTGTTCCCTGGAGCTACAGGGCATATAGTTTTATGTATAAGCATAATATGTGTGTCATGCCTTCTACGTCATTGTTTGTTTGCATATGTTCTTCTCACTATACTAGCAGCGGATGCCCTGGTAACTAAACAAACAAAATTGCTCAATACCCTGAGACTTCCTGGTTTTCTCAATGTCTTTTTTGTCTTTAGGTATGTGAACATCACTTGAACAAGTGGCTTTGCACAGACAGTGATGGAGATTTGATATATAAATCTGCTGGAATGACTGCTGTTGTTGACACGGTAAACTCTTTTTTTCTTCAGTGAAACTGGGTGTGTCAGAGGATTTAAATCAACTGCGTTCAAACACAGCCTTGCATGAACCCAAACAGATGGGTCTTGGCCTCATGCACCCCAAAGGTAATCTTTCTGGTAGACAGACCACCTTCTTTGACATGTCAGCGTGACTTCAAATCCTCACGAGATCTGCAGACATATGCAAAGCAGACAGGCTTGTTGGGTTTCGCCTGCATGGAGATGTATTAGAGGCTTTAACATGACGGGCTGGACTTTGGCCCCTAGGGCGACAGGTGATCATACGAAGGACCGGTTCTCTATTTTACTGGATTAATCCCTGATATTCCATGGAATATTTTTGAGGTATATTGTTGTTGTTGTTCAAGATATTGAAGTTCTAACTATATAACTTTTAAGTTCAGTGAAAGGAGCATGTGCTTTGAAATCTGAAATCTGTCATACCTGTAGGGTGTGTACTGAACAAATAATGTAAAAGACAAAATGTACTCATGTGCAATAGCACATAAATATGTATGTATGTATTAAGGGAATCATCATTTTATTATGTATATTGTGAGATATAAAGATAGAAAAGCATTGTGGGTTAGTAATGTTTTGAGCAGAAAAGCTTAATAGTTTGAATGACTGGAATATCTAACTTGTGACAAATTTGTGTTTACCTAATAATACAACAAGATATTTGCACACAATGTTCATGAGAAAGACACACCTATTGAACAAAAGGAAATAAGAATTCCCTGACGCTCTGAATGCAATCAAATGAATGTACTAATCATTTCAGGTTTGTGTCCCAGCAGTTGGCCTGCCTATTTTACAATGAATGTGTATTTATTTTAGGATGCTGGTGTGACGATTACTAAGGAAATATGGATGTTTTTAGACTGGGTCTTTTTCTTCTGATCACCATGGGTGAGTTTTCATATTCAGCCACAGTGAAATAAATACATTTCTTAATCAGTATACTTGTCTTTTTTTTCCCGGTAAAAAAAAATATATTTGTCTTTAAAACAAGATACATTTGCTTGTTTTTTTTCTCCACTCACTAGTAAATAATTTTCCTTTTTAAAGTGTAAACCACACAAATGTATTATAAAATTATATTATTTGAAAACAAGTCTTGTTATGCGGCACAATTTTGCTTCTTAAGTACATTTTATTTTATTTATACAAATACTGGTGAAGAAAACCCACATCCCTACAGAGGTTAACTGGTTTAGAGAATTAATGGATGAATAAGAATGGATTAAGAAAAAGATATTCAAGTGTGGCACACTTTTAATAGTGTTTAATTTGTAATTGTGATTTACAGACTTTGAAAAGTCATTGAAATTAGTGCAATCTTACAAAGTAATGGACATGGGAATGCTGACCGGGGCAAGTTGTCACATTTTATTCTAGTCAGTATTTCTTAGGTGGGTCTATATTTGTTTTTTAATTTGTAATTATTAAATTGTGTAAATTGAAAACATTTAAAACCTGTCATTTAAGAAAATTACAAAAATATGATAGATTTTTTTTTTTTTCGAAAATCCAATCTCATTGCTAGAAAAAAAAACATTTGTGTAATTGTGACACAATCAAAATCGACAAATTTGTGTACCGTAAATAATTTTGGACATTTGACTAAATTTTACTGATATGTAGCCCCGTCCCTTTTCAGCGCTGCGCTCGTTGTCTTTTGTCTTCCGGTCTGTATTTTCACAGCGATCTTGCGTATTTTTATTGAACGGCATATTTTAAAAACTTCCCGGTCTACTGACATTTGTTAAGACATCTTCTTTAAACATTACAATCCTCATGATAACTTTCGTTAACTTTACATTAAGTAAATCCACTTCAAAAGCGAATTACTCCTTGACAGCAATGCTATAGAAATATACAGAGCGACGGTGCGACCGCAAAAACGGAAGTTCAAAGACAATAATCTAAAGATGGATGCGCCCTCGTTTCTCCGGCGCATAAGGTCCAGCCATTGTGACAACTATTATCCTGGTTTTGCTTATAGCTTTTTGTTAATGCACGTTTGTTTAATTTCAAAACAGGAAAAACCTAGAATATAATTACCTATGATGCTTATTTACTAGAAGAAAATTATTTATGATAAGAAAACCTGGATCTAAATAACAACTATTTGTAAGTGTTTTGAATTATTTGATTCTTGTCAAATTCCCTGCAGGAGTGTCTGCTCAGACGCAGCTCCAGCCTCTTTATGCAGCGGCGCTTCGTGGATCCAATGCTCGGTTCAACTGCAGCACACCACCTCCCGCCCCAACTGTCATGATCTGGACAGTCAACAAACTCTTGGTTGTCACCATTCTAGAAACATCTGTGGTGCTGAACAGCACAGACCGCTTCTCTGTCAGAAATGTCACCACGCCTGGCAATTACAAATGGGAGTTTACAATTAGCAACGTGCAGAGAAACGATATTGAAGTTGCCTGTCAGGTTATGAGTGGAGAGATTAAGATGGCCACAATGTCTGTACAAGGTGAGCTATTGTGATTCATTTAAACTGATCCATGCCACTATGATACACCTTGAACAAATGACGTATGGAGTATGTTTGGAGTATATACAATTAATGTATTGAGTATACAGATATGACAGAAAGTGAAATATGAGAGCATGAGATGAGAGCAAGTGTGAAAGATCATAGTTTATACAGTATACAGAAATTAAAATAAAATTAACTTTCTATTTATCAAAGAATCCTGAAAAATGTACCAAGGTTTGTAGCACAACTGTTGATAATAAAAACAAAATCATCATATTAGAATGATTTCTGAAGGATCATGTAACACTGAAGACTGGAGTAATGATGGTGAAAATTCAGCTTTGCATCACACAAGTAAATTTATTTACATGGGTATGGCTGAATCTTTTTGAACTGTCTGTATGATTAGGGCTGGGCGATAAAACGATAACGATAATTATCGCGATATAATTTTTCTCGATAAAACGATATCAAGAGTTCGATAAATGTTCGATAATGTTTTTGCGCCAAAAGCGGAACGAATCTCATTTGAACCGCGCGCGCCACACGGACCGTTTATCCGCTCGGCTCAAAGTCCAAACGGCAGCGCGAGCGCGAGCTCACTCGAGCTCACTCGAGCAGACGCGTTTACTCTGATCGGTCTCGGTCACTAGATCCAGTGATAGCGCTTGAATTCAGCGAGGAACACAAATGTCTCAGTGATTTAAACTAGTGATGGGCAGATCGAGGCTTCGTGAAGCAATGAAACAGTTGAACCAAATGGTTCATATTGTTTCGAGGCTTCGAATCAATCCGACACCCGTCTCCACGGTGACACCTAGTGGTCACTTGCAGGTGTTGATCCTGAAACAACCTTGACGAGCCATTAAAAAAAATGTGTTTTTTTATTATTATTGTATTTTTCTAATATGTGAAGCTTGTAACCTAGGCTCCTCACTGTGCATAATGTTATTTTGGTCCTGCAAAATGAATATTAATAAAATAAATCAAGTCACAATGTCTCACTTTTTTAGATATTTTTATTCAAAAATATTAATTTCTCTGCTGTGGAAGGACTTAGCCTACTTCTTTTTTTACAGATAATTTCTCCAGCTTTTGAAAAAATCCTCTCACAAGGGTCACTTGTTGCTGGCATGCAAAGATATTTTTTAGCCAGGACATACAAATGAGGAAAGATTACTGCTTTCTCTTTCCAGTAAGTTAGTGGATCATGAGTTCTGGGCAAATACGCATCGTTGATGTATTTTTTCACTTCCACTGTGGCATCAGCTCCTCAAATGGCGCATCATGGATGATGTATTGTTGCAGTAGGCAAGCTGCCGATCACAATACACACATCTCACTTTATTTGGGGTTTCTAAATGGAAATGCTCCCACACCACAGATGTACGGCATCTCTTCTGGGGAGCCTCCATTTTATCTATCTATCCAAATCTATCTAGATATGTATCTCTAATCTATCTATGTATTTATATAGCCTATGTAGCCTATCTTTAATCTATCTATATATGTATCTATCTATTAATCTAGCTGTCTATATTTATATCTATGTATCTATTAATGTGTCACTATATGTATACTCTGTGCCTCTAGCCTATCAGTCAATGTGTTGTGTAAATTTAAATGTAAGCCTAAATATAACTAAACAAATCGCACTATAAATGTCACTATATCACCAAAAATCCGCTATCTCAAAATCAAACTACTCTCACAAAAACCCACGAGGTCAATATGCGTTAATTTCACTTTTATACAGATGTGCGCTTGTGTGTTCTGTTCCCGACCCTGTCAATCAAACGCTGATTCGGCGGATCACACCTGATGAAACACTTAGTGAAACACTTCGAGGCTTCGTTTGGCCATAGTCACGTGACATGGGTGTTTTGAATCACGCTTCGGATCAGTGTTTCGAATCATCTGCGCTTCGGGATCTCGCAAAGCTTCGGAACGACTGTTTCGCGTCAGCCATCCCTAATTTAAACCAGTTTAAAGGCAGATGAGACCGCGCTGACGAACAGGAGAAGCACTGTGCGCAACGATACAGAGAAAGCTTTTCCATCTACACATTCCCATCATTTACCATGGATTTAACGTTACTGTAACGTTAGCCTAGTCATATTAACTGCATCATGAAATGTGGGATATATATATATATTGAAATGTATAATATTATTAATGTAGACAATGTATTAAAGGACTAATGGAATATAATTACAGTTTTTAATAATGTATTTAGGCTACTGGTTTTCAGAAATACCATAGAAACCATAAAGTTACATTTTATCTGTGGTTATCATGATCTAAATGCATGATGCTGGCTGACCACTGGTTAATTTTTAATAAAACTAAAGAATATTACATTTTACCAAATAAAAATAATGTTGTTACTTTTTTTAACATATGTTACTGTTTTTGTTAATGAACATAAATTGTATAAAGTAAATCTGCATCCTAACTCAAGCTAATACTACTGAAATAAAGATATTTATTTTGTTAAGGAAAAATGTCAAATGTTTGAATGTTCTACCTCGGATTTGTGAAATGTTCACCTGTTTGGCTAGTGTTTGTCATGATATGTTCTGACAATAAAGAGTAGTTTAAAAACACAACGCTCTGGTTTCTACAGCTTTCACTTAGGAGTACAAATCTGTCTTTAAACTTGAAATAAATAAAGATTTGACATTTATCGATAATTATCGATATCGACTGATATAAAAAAAAATATCGTGAATTTTTTTTTTGGCCATATCGCCCAGCCCTATGTATGATCCAGGCATTTCCAGTCTTTTTAAGAACATTAAACAAGGATCCAAGTAAACAGTTTAAAGCAGACAAACACAAATGCATGATTTGATCTCTCTTAAGATTTTTAATGAGTGCTATTTTACTCTCATTTCCACTGTGTTGTTAATTCTTGGGTTGCATTTGCACAGATCGCTTTTGGCTTTACAGATTTGATAGTAGTTAGTTTATTAAAACTCTCTGTGTTCAAACTGCTCCTCAAATGCAAGGCTTTAGCCTTAATGATTTATGTCATGGTTTGAATGTTAAGTTACACTCCACAACAGCGCCTACCTTCTTGCTTAAAGCTTCATCTTTGAGCCTAAGTGAGTTCTAGCCCCTATCCATATGCTGATCTTTTTTTACAACCTTTAAGCATTACTCAGCAATTGTATGCATGGCAGAGCGTGTAATGCAGCCTGGACATTCCCAAAGAACGTCTCCTTAAATATATATTCACTAACTATTGCCCTCATCAGCACTTAATTAACTCTTGTGGACCAAAGCGCATCAATCAACCAAATAACAGGAGTAATTGTTTCTCCTAAACAACAATGACCAAACTGAGACTTAGGAATTTCACTTAACATTTCATCAAGGTCCCAAACTGTTCTCAGATTTCCCAAGACATAGTCAAAGATCGCAATAGAAACTCAAATATTCTCACCAAATTTCTCCCAATCCAAATGATTTTCATTATTACATTTAAAATATGTTATATTTCAATATTACTCTTGAGTCTATACAAATGGAAAAATAAGTTAACACTTTGGTTTAGGGTCCAATTCTCACTATTAACTGGTTGCTTATTAGCATGTATATTAGGATATTGGCTGTTTATCAGTACTTATTCTGTATGACCATATTCTACATTCTTAATCTTACCCAATACCTAAATGTAACAACTACTAACTATTAATAAGCAGTAATTAGGAGTTTACTGAGACAAGTCACAGTTAATAGTGAGAATTTAACCCTAAACTAAAGTGTGATTTCTCGCCAGCTAACAGGAAACGTTTTCAGAACAATCAGTCAAGGTTTGAAGGAACTTTATAGCAGTAAAGTTAATAGAATAAAATGTTAATTCAAAGTTATTTGGTCTTTAATAAAGTTCTTGAAACTTTTTTTATAAATTGTTCATGGAACCTTTTTCCTGAAAAGTTTTAGTTGGATGTTTGGGTAACTTTAAAAAAAGAAAAAAAAAAGTTTCAATTATAAACAATAATGGTCTGATCCATATTACAAAACAAAACTAAGGACTCCAATAAGTCTCCTGAGCAATGAAAGAGTAACCTTTGGGAAATAAAATGTTCCTCAACTGCAAAATAAACGACCATTTAGCATGTTCTTGTCAGATGCAAGATCAATGTTTTATTCAAATCGGAAGATTTCATCTTAATATTTTTTTCATAATAAGTCTTATGTTGTTATTTTTTTACATGTATCAGACTCTTCAGAATCAGACATTTCGACTTAAAAAAGCATCAACAGAAAAGCCAAAATAGGGAAATTTTGCGTTTGGTGAGCCTGTACATTTATATAACTTCTTCATTCTTGAAGTGAATGTTTTCCTTACAAGATCTGTCAGTGCTTTTATGATGGACCACAGAAAGTACAAAGTTCAGCACAAGGCAAAACAAAACCGAGATGTTATCAGCTACACCTGTGAGTCACTGCTTTCACCTGTCCTGCTGTCCCGTGGGAAATTATACGATTACATCTCAAAGTGCAGATAATCAATAATAATCTACTTAATTAAAGTGGACCATGTTTCAAGGCGTGCTGAACCGTCACTAAAGCAAACTCACAAAATCCATAGTGAATTAGGGCAGCGTGTGTGTTTGAAGAGATAATTCTGCTCTGTTCTTCTCCAGAACGTGGCAGCGTCGAGATCGTAGGTGGAAATCTGACTAAAACGGAAGGAGCTCAGACGGAGTTCCAGTGCCGGGCCGTGGGCTGGTTCCCTGAGCCCAGCATGTCCTGGTCTGTTAATGGAGTTGAACAATCCTGCAACAGTAGCTCTGTGACACAGGGAAGTCTGTTTAACTCCAACTGCACATTGACGGTCACTGCCATCCAAAATTCTTCTGTTCGGTGTCTGGTCACGGTACCTGCCCTGACCACACCGGAAAGCAACACTGTCTTTCTGACCGTCAATAAGAACAGTACGTTTTTTTGTGTTTTTTTTATGAGTCATCAACAAATATATTAGATCATAAATTCTAGTAAACAGGGTTTGATTCCATGTTGTTTTTACAAACACAAATCAGAACAGTTTCTTGCAGGAACAGCTAGAGGGCACTGCAAACACCAATCCAGCCACGTGCAGTTTAGTATTATAATCAGAGCTAACTGCAATAACTCTGCTGTGCTGTTTGATGCTTTAAAATGATGGTTGATGCATGATTCTCTTATCTCTTTCTTTAAAAAAAAGAAACAACAGCTAAAAGAGACCAGACAGTGTTGATCGCTGTCACTGTTGCCTTCAGTGCTGCTGCTCTTTTGTTTCTAATCATCTATGGAATTATTTTCTTCTGCCTTAGAAGAAAGAAAAGTGAGTATTTGTGGGGATGGACCACAATTTTTTCCATACTATAGCCATATTAGTGAGCCAGATTAGTTGCATTAGTGCATCCCAATTCAGAAAGTGTCAGAGTGTGTAGTTGTGATAAGCCAACTGGACCATACTAACTCAAACAACATATCTTGTTTATGTAATTCTGGTCTTAATCTGGTATCAACTCATTTATTTCTTCTTTTCTGCAGAATCAAGCTACGAAGAGGAGGTCGCGAGGTGAGAAATGAGCTTCAGCGTTTCTTTTGGATTAGGAGTGATTGAAAATACTAAATAATGTGAAATTGAGCAATCATTACTTTTAAAATCTTTATTGTTGTAAGTGGCTTGCTAACAGGTCTGAGCTCCCGTTTCAGGGCACGAGTCCTGTACCAGAATAAGACGCCTGCCACACAAAATGTGCGAGGACGGGACAACCAAGGATATAATACAGATGGACATGATGGTGTGTATGCATCAACAAACACACACTATCATCCCATATGTGCACTGGTTTGACCTAAATTGTGTTGAACCAAAGTCTTTGTGGTATATTCAGGTTTCATATATATATATATATATATATATATATATATATATATATATATATATATAGCATATATATATATATGCTTTATATTTCACTTGGTTTATTTGAATAAATAAATAAATAAAATGAATTAAAATATAATCAAATTTATTTATTTTCTTTATAACAGTGGGACATTCTAAATCATTTAACGTAAAAAAACACCAAAAGTGCCTTAATGTAAAACAGTGATTACTAAAAGATCAAATTCAGTATACACGTTATTGATGATGCATATTATACAGGCGAGCAGATCAGCCCAGAATATGATGCACTAAATCAGCCTGTTCTCACGTAAATGCGTCTCTATATCACGCAGTGTTTATCGTGCCATTTATACGCGAAAAAATGAGTTTTTACGTGCATATGATACGCAGTTTTCGCGTGCATTTGATACGCACTTCATTGCGTGTAATACACACGCACCCCACACCACTACTAAACCTACCCTAACCAACCCATGCGTATCCTATGCATGTAAAAACTAATTTTCGCGTATAAATTACACGATAAACACACTGTGTGCTATTGAGACGCATTCAGTGTGATCAGGTTGACTAAATTGTATTTACAATGGTTTTCTATGGTAAATGCTTGCATTTCGGGGTTCATCTGCTTGCTTGTACATAGTATGCATCATTAATAAGGTGTATATTGTATTTGGTCTTATATCATTGCCTTAGTACAGTAGTGCTTAATACTGACTTTGTAAAGATAACTGGCGAGCAATGGAGGAAAGTCTTTGTTTTGCTCTTCTGCTGGGTGTCCTATAAGGGTATGACATCACATGGAAACTATGAATAAGTGATTATTGCACACAAGAAGCCTCATTTTACTTTATTTCATTGTCATTTATTTTAATGTGAGGATTCAGGAAAGTATGAATGAACATGTTAAATAGAATATAAATATTTGCTTCTCTTTACTGCAGGACACACCAACGGCGGAGTCTGGTTCACAAAGAATTCTAATGAATCTCCGGTGATGCCTCAGATCAAGCTTAAAGTCAACATGAAACCAAAACTCCACCTATTTACTTCCTTAACACATATATTCCTGATCTTGTTTTGAACGATTAATCAATTATTATTCCAAAGAAACATTATTCCAAAGAAAAAGTTAAGTGCCCCTATTATGCTTTTTCGGATATTACCTTTCATGTATTGTGTAATAAGCTGTTAAAATGTATGAATGTAAAAAGTTTCAAGGATCATAATGCACAAAAAATTAGTTATTATCCATCAAAAGAAAGAACTGATTCTGAACTGCCTGAAGCGAGTCGTCCGTAATTCCAGTCTTACTTCCTGTACAATCCTACGTAGGTTTGTAACAAATTTGCATGATGCCAGCCTATGATCTTCATTGGCTGTCTGTGAACGTCTACTTTCACCTGCGCTCAAACACTAGTTGTAGCTGAGGCCTGGAAGAGTTTGGTTCATGTTGTCGACATGTCGAGAAGACACTGTTTTCTGTGCTGTGAATCCACTTTGTAAGCACTTCAAAAGGTTGAGGACTCGGGATCAAATTGATATGGTGACACTGACACCATCGTTAGAAGAAGATCGGAAGCTGATATTCCAACGCTATCTCACAACCAATTCGTACGAATTTGTACGAGTGATTAAAAGGTGGCTAATACGTACGAATTTGTACGACCTCACTCGTACGAATTTGTACGACTTGTCTAAACCCACGTGATGGGTAGGTTTAGGGGCGGGGTCAGGGGTAGGTCATTCGTATGAATTCATACGATTTTGGCAAATCGTAAAATATGTGCGATTTAGCAAAAACGTTCAAATTCGTACGAGTGAGGTCGTATGTATTGGTACGAATTAGCCACCTCGTAAAATTCGTACGAATTGCCGTGAGATCGGGTTGGAAATTCAGATATGGTAATCGGCGTTTTGTTTTCGCTGCGGTAGACCAATGATATCAGACTGGGCCATCTGACCAATCAGAGCAGAGTAGACTCTCGGAAAGGCGGGGTTTAGAGAGACTGAATCTTTTATCAAACCGGTTAAGACACTAAGAAAAGAAGTGATGCTACAATGTATATGATAATTATTTATTTTTTTTACCTTGGATTCATATTATAAACCTGTTGAAGGAGAGCTCCAAAACAAAAGTTGCTACCTTTGAAGTAGCATAATTGGGGCACTAATATTTTTTTCCCTTGTGAAATATGTCATATGGAAGTAAAAGGGGTTGTGAGTGTTTTCATGTTGACTTCAACATTTCCATGCTCTTCACCAGCATGATTATTTGTCAAGAATCCATATATGATACAAATCTTTGTTTTTTCAGATTCTTAATGACTTTTTTGAAGATGGTCCCAGGAAGCAGAGACACATGACCACCGTCTAGAGACTGTTGGAATTCACAGACAGCAGGTGTTCTGGCTTTCTTCTCTCTTGTGCATAAACTCCTCATTTTAGGTTTAATTACAGAAGAAAGAAAGCTCGAGGGACTTCATATCAGCACCTGCACTGGATTATTTATTGGAACACAGAAGCATTTTCCCGGTGGTCTCAGACTTTTGGACCTCATGAATACTGTATATTTTTTTACCAACAGTGTATGTTTGATATTATGAGCTCACATTTTTCCATATTTAACAGATAACATGTTTAAAATAAGGGTGGTTGAGGGGTTGGTTAAGATCCACCAGTGTCCGTTTAGTCATATGAACAAAGTAGATCAGATTTTGTGTTGATTCATTGCACATATATCCTTGCATGTGCATAATGGATGCATCAGATGCTTGCATTTCCACAGCGGGTTTGTTTGAATCATCCATTGAACATCCTGTTTTCTCCAGAATTATAAAATCATCAGCATATGGCACAACACACCCCGTGAGAGATTTGCTTCCTGTTTTTATTGCGGCTTACAATTACACCAAAGATTTTTTCTTGTGAAGTGTTTAGAGAGGACCATCTTATGTGACACATTATGCTTCACGGAGCATGATGCGTTTAAACAATTAATCTAAACCACTGATCTTTAACTCCCCACAGGGGGAAAACTGCTTAAACTGCTCAATTACATTATTTATACAGTGAAGTGTCATGAAACGGATTGGAACTGTGGCATTCATATCACTTCATATTTTAAAAAATCAGATTAAATTTACTAAGACCTTTTTTGTAGTTTTCACTTATCTGGACCTTTCCCCACTTTTCTACGGCACTAAAATCCTTTAAAAAACTCCTATGTATAATGTGCTGCAAAAATTGCTTTTACAAATAGACGTTTTACGAACTTATTTGTCTTTCTCAAAATTTTGTTAGATTTATGTTTAAAATGCAAAAAAATGCCAGTGAGATAAGAACATTTTTATTTACTAATGCAAGATATGTCCTTTAAAATCTCACACAGGTTTTATTTTTGCTTCTCAGGATGTTTGGATATTTTATTCTGGAAATAGACAAAATCCTGAAAATTATATTTTTGTCTGATAGAGATCATATGTGAGCATGATTCTTATGTATTCAGCAATTAACACATTTTTGTACAATTCTTTTTATTAATTTGTTAAATCTTAATGTGCGTGTGTGTGTGTTTGTTTGTGTGTGTATGTATATATATATTAGGGCTGTCAAAAGATTAATCGGATTAATCGCATCCAAAATAAAAGTTTGTGTTTACATAATATATGTGTGTGTACTGTGTATAATTATTTATATATAAAAACACACACAATCATGTATATATTTAAGAAAAATTGGTTATATATATATATATATATAGGCTATAGCCTATATATATAATATAAATGTATACATTATATAAATGCAAATATTTCTTAAATATATACATGAATGTGTGTGTATTTATACATAATAATTATACACAGTACACACACATATATTAGGTAAACACAAACTTTATTTTGGATGCGATTAATCTTTTTACAGCCATAACATATATTAAAAAATGTTTGGTCCCCATGAGGAAAACAGCTTATAAATCATATTAAATTATGTTTTTTGAACATATAAAAATGCAGAAAGTTTTCTGTGAGGGTTAGGGGATAGATAGGCTACAGTTTGTACAGAACAAATATCATGTCTATGGAAAGTCCCCATAAGTCTTTCAAGGAAAAGTCAGTTCACTCGCGTCCATATTTGCTACACCTCTATGCAGCTATTTCGGGCATCTTAGACCAAGTCCTAATTAAATGCTGTTTTTAATGCTCAAATTGCATTAAAAAGTGTATTTGTAAGGCTAGACCAGTCAATGCGCATGTGCAGTCCTAAGCACGAGACATAGTTAACGGACAGAAACGCTCTGCTTTCCCAAGATGTCGTGTCACCGTGCTGCTGTTTGGAGGTGCTTTTCAATCGTTCCTTTAGTAGAGCATCTCGCTGCAGTGCGTGTCTGACATTCTTATCCGAGCGCTCTGCATTCACTGTGTGAATATTAGCCCTCTTTCATCTTTTCCCTAAAAAAATAATGAATGTTCATAAATAAATAAATAAAGTTGGCTTAATGGCCAGCTGTAGGCTTGCGTCTATCCCCCTGTGGCTTGTTAAGCAGCGGAGTCTTCCTCTTCCTCACGCCTCACTCCACCCAGATCTGAGCTGGCCGAGCAGCTGATATTCTCCCACTCATTACGACCACACCAAAGTCACTTCCTGTTATGTAACCAGCACTGTGTACCTCCAAGACACAGATATGGAGAATCTCCAGTTTCATTCTAATGTGAAGCAAAATATCACGGAGAACCCTGTGGTGATGCCCTATATAGTGATGGTATCAGCTGGTAAAGGCTATGTACCATGGCACTGAAAGATTACAGCATGGCCTTTGCATAGTACACCAAGCTATTTTAATATCATGTTATTCTAATATACACTGTTTAATGATTAGCCTAGCATATATAATGTATTTATGGTTCTTTAAGTAAAATAGTAAAAGTGAAAGAATAAGATGGCATTACATGTAAAAAAACAAAACATGGTAAATATCTTATAATGGCATGACGATACATTTACAAAAAAACATGGTACTCTGACATATACTGTACCATGGCACTGAATGATTACCATATAAGGTATTTGCATTGTACTCCAAGGTATATACAATATATTTTGATATACACCATGGTAAACTGGTAATGATTAATATACAGTAATAAAAACATGGCATTTATGTGGTACTTTAAGTAAAAAGAACGTAAGTAAAATAGCAAGATGTAATGGCAATTTACATGTTACAATTTTTTTTTACTAAAAACATTTTAAAAAACGTACCATGGTACTTTGTTAAATATTATGATACTGAATGCTGACCATTTTTCAAAGAATAGCCTACCATAGTATGCCCATGGTACATTTAAGAAAAGACCATAATACAATGTCCAAATGTGTTTGGTATGTTTTTATTAGTGAAACATTTAATAGAAAAACGCCAGAATGTGTTCAAACAAACCGGCATCTCGTGCATTAAGAAAAACTTACTGTAATTTATTTGTGGCAATGGACTATAGCATTCATCTTGTTCAGTCCTAAAACAGTTGAACACAGATCTCTTAAAGAACATGGACTTTCAAAGTTACTGTTATGAAATCTTCAGAGAGTGAGCATGTAAGGATCTTGGCCCGCTATTAACAACTTCTCAGATTCTTAATTCAGTTGCTTCGACTGACTGTCTTCTCAATGAAGCAAATGATCATGGATGTGAGAACCGCAAAGGTCAGCCAGACTCCACAGTTTATTTGTCCACACAATATAGCGGGATCTTTTGCTAAAGGCACTCTGGGAGTTAATGAACCGCCGTTGAGTTTCGGAAAAACCAGGCAGAAATACAGGAACCTCTAAAACTGATGGCCTTGCCAGAAGGTACAGCTTGGTCTCGGGCAAAATTTAGGAGCTAATGACTGGAAAGGAATTATTATCACCTTTGCTCACAACCTTGCTTTTAAAGCTTTACACCTTTCACAATGCAACCTCCAGAGAGTAGCAAAACTGTCTGTTCTAGCCTTACAAGCCGAAGAAAATGTTTATTTTGTGGTGGCATGCTGCATACTCACTTGAGACTCGTTTCTGTCTGCGTATTATTTAAAATCTTGTGCTTTTTTTGTACTAGCAGCTAGGCCAATGCAGAGGAATTCATTAGCTAAATTAATGACAGATTCTTCATATTATGCCACAAGGTTAAATGCTGAGCTGGGTTGAAATTTGACCCACAATGGTGGGCTGCCGTCCGAACAATCACTAATGTGCCCTAAAGCCCAGCCAATCCATTTTTATAAGCTCTAAAAGGGAGCAAAATAATGTTAAGTGTATTTAGATTTGATATATAACCAAAATTAATTTATTAAATTTACTAGGTAAATTTCAGCTTTTACATTAGTGGCTCTGTTGCAGTAAAGACAACTCTGAAATCTCATTGGTCTGTTTGCAGTTTCATGCAGTGCAGCATTCGCATTAAAAACTCAATGGTTTAATCAATTCTTGTCCAAAAAGCATATACAGTGCAGGCATACTGTAATCATATCTTTCTCTCCTCAGCACTAAAGATCCATGTACACAACTTCACCATTTCAGCCATCAATAATTTGCATCATTAATTAGGCCAATTAAAAATGCATTGTATATGATTCCATGGAGTTATTTGGAGCGAGGAGCGAGCTCTTCCAACGAAATGTTCAAGTTTTCCAGGAGGCCAGTAATAATTCAGTGTCAGAGAGCCATTTACTTCAAATGAGTCCACTGCGAATTCATTACGGCTCACAGCTAATGAAAGTCAAAGAGAGGTGCAAGTGTATGCCAAGTGTAGTGTGGTGGAGTCACTGGAAAGTCTACATTGAATATTTATAATCATTATTCATTATAAAGTTTAATAATAACTTATATGGAAAAAAGAGTGGTGTTTGTCAATGCAAGGAATTTGATTGGCTGCCAATGATTTAACATTTATATCGGCTGGAAAAAGATGCTCTTAAAAGTGATTTTAAAGATATTGTTTGGACTTTTCCTGGTGTGGATGAGTCTAAATGATAAAGTGTAAAAAATATTTTACTGCATGGCGACAGGCCGAAAACTTCTTTATGATACTCCCTGCAATTCCAAGTTTATATCTCACAATTCTGAAAAAAATGGCAAAAGATATCAACTCAGAATTGTGAGATATAAACTTGCAATTTGAAGAAAAAAAAAATCTGAATTGTGAGATATAAACTCAGAATTGTGAAACAAAACTCATGAGATAAAATGTCATAGTCATACAAGTTTATAAATTGAAATAAATTGAAATGGAAATGTTAGATAGATAGAACGGATAGTTCACCCATCATTTACTCATCCTCATGTTGTTCCAAAAAAGACTTTTGTTTATCTTCCGAACACAAATGAAGATCTTTTTGACGAAATCTGAGCGTTTTCTCTCTCTTCATTGAAAGCTACGCAACTACCACTTTGACGCTTCAAAAAGTTCATAAAGATCGTAAAACTAATCCATATAAATTGAGCAGTTTAGTCAAAATTTTCGGAAGAGATAAGATCACTTTATATGATTAACAGATTTAATTTTTTATTCACATATAAATATTGATCAACGAACATAAACAGAAGCTCAACCGAACCTGCTTGATGCACGAGAACAAACCTCCCTCAAAGCTCAAACGTGCTGCGTAACAAGAGAATAAACCTCATTGGTTCTCGCAGAAGCTCAAACGTGCTGCGTAACAAGAGAATAAACCTCATTGGTTCTTGCAGAAGCTCAAACGTGCTGCGTAACAAGAGAATAAACCTCATTGGTTCTCGCATAAGCTCAAACGTGCTGCGTAACAAGAGAATAAACCTCATTGGTTCTCGCAGAAGCTCAAACGTGCTGCGTAACAAGAGAATAAACCTCATTGGTTCTCGCAGAAGCTCAAACGTGCTGCGTAACAAGAGAATAAACCTCACTGGTTCTCGCAGAAGCTCAAACGTGCTGCGTAACAAGAGAATAAACCTCATTGGTTCTCGCAGAAGCTCAAACGTGCTGCGTAACAAGAGAATAAACCTCATTCAAATGTGCTGCGTAATAAGAGAATAAACCTCATTGGTTCTCGCAGAAGCTCAAACGTGCTGCGTAACAAGAGAATAAACCTCATTCAAATGTGCTGCGTAATAAGAGAATAAACCTCATTGGTTCTCGCAGAAGCTCAAACGTGCTGCGTAACAAGAGAATAAACCTCATTGGTTCTCGCAGAAGCTCAAACGTGCTGCGTAACAAGAGAATAAACCTCAGTGGTTCTCGCAGAAGCTCAAACATGCTAACAAGAGAATACACCTCATTGGTTCTTGCGAAAGCTCAAACGTGCTGCGTAACATGATAACGATAAAGTTCTAAAAATCATTCTAAATATAAAAGATAATGATAATGGCACAGAGAAACAAATAAGGTTGGAATCATGGATTTTTTTCCAGCTGAGGAACAATAAAAACATTGACAGCCAATCAGAATCCATCCTGCTTTAAAGAGCTGAATGGCAGCGACAAAATGGCAGCACTTAGAATAAACATAACGACATCGTTCTTGGTGTGAACGGGCCTTTAGAAGTTTTTCTCATTGTAAGCAATGCACAGAAGCAATGACAGAATAACACCGGGCAGAAGGTCTGAGAGGGGTTTCCTCTGTAGTTACAGGATGCAGACATTAGTAGGTAACTATAAGCCAAGCTGTATCAATGCCAATGAACGCTTTCCCCTCCTCCTCTATTTCCTGCGGTCATCTCAGTGTAGGCAGTTTCTGTGCCAGCAATGCATTGGAGATGATTCATAGGATTCTGCTAATGGTCATTGATAGTCTATCAGAAATGGCCTTAATTAAGGCTCAAGCTTTCTCAAAGCATCGTCACTGTAATGAATAGCTGAAAAGTAATCAAGAAGTAGACTTTAATTAAGCTTTTGCTTGAATATGTACAGTAATGTGCTATTGCTGTCAGGTTTGGCTAGATGACCGTTATGGATTTTTTAGTGTGCATTAACCAGGAAAATGTGAAAAACACATACAGTCTTTTCTGCAGCTGACAGATCTTACTTAAGTGTTGCAGTGTAAGTCTGAGGCAGTGTGTGTCATTATCAAATTCAGAGCTCGGGGGCAGCAGAGACATTATATGACACCAGGCAGCGCCATTAAACAAGGACTGTCTGCGGCACTGTTTACTTAGAAAAGACCAAAAATTCAGAGACCCGAGCACAATTCTCTTATGTAAAGAAAAGAGCAGTGACCTTCTGCAGGGCTCAGATTTGAATTAAAGTCCTGGAAATGCAAAAACAAAGGAGAGAGAAAAAAAAAAAAGGTTTTCCATTTAGACAGTTCATCACAAAATTCATGGTGACAAGTGCCCTGAAAGGCCTTTTTGACCAAGTGTGAGTCGATAGAGAATGCCATTGACTGCCTTTAAATTTCCAATCTCCATTAAAACGTCTCTGTTTAAACAAGTCTTCCAATCGATTGTCATTTAACAAGCCAGCAAATAAAAAAATACTATGGCAATACAAGGAACACAGACAGAGACGTCACACAATTATATGATCTGGCGGCGGCATTGCATCGCTCTTGCCGGTTTCCCCCACACACCAGAGGAGCTCGTGTTTAATGGAGCTCATCTGTTGAGAGAGATGATAACATCTGTGATAATAACCAAACTCGCTGCTCGACGATTATAAAGAACCATATGCAAATCCCATGCACCAAGCCTCAAAACGGTTTGAAATTGTGTTAGATTGTGGGTGGCAGAATGAAAACAGGAATTCTCCCCAAACTCGCATGCAGCAATGGAGGATAAAACTGCCTCCACACATGCACAATAATATGCATATGTTATTAACAAGATATCCTCTTATTAAGGACCGTGGTTGTTTAAACAAACCTTTTGCATTTTCATTAAGATATTATTTATGCTGTTTTACCTTGTGGAGACTGTTCACCTCAAAGATTTCAGGTTTTATTATCCTAATTTGGTTTTAACAATGAAGGCAAAGCCTGAACCACATGCACACAGATGTAAGTGTATTCATTCAATGCATCAAACACACCTTTTGGCTATATTCCTTTATTTCTTCAAGATGCAATGAAGGCTAGCTGTGCACGAGCACTTTTAGTGCATTCAAATATCTAGCTGATGCGAAATATTTTGATATATAGGCTATACGAAATAACCAATACGTTTAATGCATTGAAATGTGTAGACAAGTGCATTCCTGCATCGAAATATGTTGATTATATATTCCTATTTCTATAGGAACCCTAAAGGCAGCAATGGTGCGCTTCAGTGATTATTCGCGAGATTAAAGTGGTGACATCAGAAGCGTTGACACCGGCAGCTTTCCATTGGTTTAGTGCAAACGTGATGACATGAAAGGGAGTTGGAGCTCCAAGTATAAAACTCCAGCAGGCGCACAAACCCACGCAGCGCGAGGACTGAAGGACTGCATCACTGCTGCTCTTCTGCCGAATCCACCCTTCATCATCACACTTATCATCCAGCATGAGTGAGGTGAGCTTTCCTCATACTATAACCCTCCATGCACGATGCACCACGACTCTACTGTAACCAGCGAACGGGGTTTCCCCAGGAGGAAATTCTCTTTCAGGGTTAGGGAGAACTGAAAAATGCCACATTGAGACAATGCCTTGAACTTGCGTTGATTGCAGTCAGACATTTCCTTGTTTGCTGAGTTTGAGCGCATTTTTCTTCACTAAACCAGCAAAACCGGTCGAAAAACTGAAATGGCATCCATTCATCAAAACACCATGTTTAGTGTAGCTTAGAAGAGCGCGACGGATTGTTTTTTTGTTGCATCTGCGCGCGCTGGCAGATTGTCGAATCAGCATTATCCACGCGATGATTAATGATGCAACAAATGACAGCTGTCAGTTAAACCTCAACCATAACCGGGGATGAAACGGAGATGGTTTATGGATGATAAGCTACTTGTAAATTTGCTCTCATGATTTTTAATTCGAATTTAGTAGGCTATTTTGATGCTTTTAAATCGATGTTTGCATAAAATAGCCTATAGCCTACAGTTTGGTGAATATTTTAATTCGTGCAGTTTTTACTAACAGTGGAGCCACCTTGAATTGTTTAACATTTCTCTCCTATATACCCTACCTGACTCGTTTTTGGGCACATGTTTTCAGGATTTATCTTGGAAGGGCTGAATTAAAAACTAAGTTGAGTCTAAAACGTAACCCATATTCTGGATTCTTTCGGTCTTTTTAATGCATTTAAGTAGCCTAGTTTACAAAACAGGTCTAAATTACTCGTTCACAAAATGGCCTGAATCCTTCTCGAATCAACAATCAACACTGATTCACTGAACCGAAAACTATTTATTGTGGACATTTCCGACTCATAATGATCCGGGTTAGCAACTAACTCTTTTGAACTTGTCCGATTATTATCCCCACAATTAGCATATCCACTGTAATTAGGCCTACATATCGGTATCGCCATTGACAACAGAAAATAGTCTGAAATGTTATAACAAAGATCCATGGAACTCAACAAATCATTGAAACAATGAGACAAAAAGCTGTAGCCTAATGTTAATAAATAAAAATAGATGAGCTTATGACAGTTTTATGAACAGAGTAAAACATTTTATTACAACGTCTAAAACGATATATGGCTAGACAAAAAATTATAGGCTGCATTTCGGTATTATTAGGCTACTAAATTTGGCTATTTAGGTCTTAAATGCTTTCTTGTATTTATGAGCTGCCTGAATCGTGGCTGCAATAATCGTAATAAACAGCAATAGGCCTATATGCCTTATATGTGACTTTACTAGAACGTTTATTAGAACATGTAATATACAGGAACCACGTGATGACGCAAATTGCAGTCTGAAAACTCGCTGCCCTATCAGGCAATGACTTTGCAGGCACCGTTTGCGCACGAAGGTACCTCACCAAACTGATTTCGGACAGACTTCTGAGGCAGCGTAATGGTTTATGATCTTCAGCAAATTAGAGCGAGCTTTGGTGAAAACTATGTTTAATGACTAAAATAGTAATTTCTTGCTAGAAATTACATCATAAGTGAAAAACGTTGATCAAAAATGATCAACACACAAACTGACAACCAGCCGCAACTTTCAGACGCCATCTTTATATTTCTAGCTCAACTTTCACAGAATGGAAAGCACAGGATTGTGGGATATCAAAGGCAGCGAAGGATACATCTATGCTGCCTTCAAAAATCGACCAGATGAAGGTATCTCAGGAGAAACTAATTTTAAGTAACGTTGCATTTGGACGTGCCTTGATGCCTTGTTCTGACCTTGGAATGCGTCCTCTAAAAGGCAGCATTTATCAGTTTTCGGACGCAGCCCACTACTGCCTTGCGCGCACTCGAAATCCCCGAAGCGTCCGCGCGTCTTGTCTTTGATACTGAGCGCGTGTGTGCGTATGTGCATAGAGCGTGCTGACCCACTGCAGCAGCAACAGCCGATGAGGAGCCGCTTCATGCACAGCAGGATCAGGGATAATATAAATGATTATTCTGGTCTCGTTTAAAAACATGCTTTAATGTAGTATTTGCTTAATAAGAGCTTAATCAGGCTTGTGCTGCACTGCGCATCTTTTAATCAATCTGTTGGCCCATTCAAGCATATTTGTCAGTTAAATGAACAGAGGGAGCACATGGAACCCAGAAATGCTGGATAGAGCAACACAAGCTGGGAACTTCTCCATGTAGGTGCTTGTGGATATGGACTTCATACAACAGTCTTGAATTATTTAAGATCTTCCCTTTAGCAGGTCCAGCAGTACTTTCTTCTCACTGAAGAGCCAAATTAAAGATTTTTAAGGTCTTTTATTAACTTAGCTTTTAGACTGGCTGAAGAAGTGTTTACATGCACGGGGAGATTGCAGGAATTCCAGAATGTGGGTGGAAACAAGGAAAATGCAGGTGGGCAGAATCCTAGGAATAGTTATATTAGTGCTATCAAATCGATTAATCGCACTTAATCGCATCTAAAAAATAATAAATACAATTTGTTTATAAAATCTACATGGGTATAGATATTATTATATATATGTGTCTGTGTGTACACACACACACACACACACACACACACACACACACACACACACACACACACACACACACACACACACACACACACACACACACACACACACACACACACACAAATGGTGTGTGTGTGTACACACATACATATATATATTATAAATATATATACACACGTATTATATAAACACAATTTTATATGTTAGATGTGATTAAACGATTTGAGCATTGAACAGATTTTACATCGTTTTGACTGTATATATATCAATGTGTGTACACACACACACACACACACACACACACACATGTATATATATATATATATATATATATAAATAAAATGGAAACATGATCAGCTTATCTTTTGGGTATATATATCTAGTGTTTGCATACATTACATTTTTTTAATTACGTTTTGTTTACTATTGGTACATCAAACCACCTTGAATTGTTTCCCATTAGATTGTAAAATTTCTAAACGAATCACATGAACCACTTTTGCAATATAGTTACTGTCTCATTTCGGGGTTTGATATTCCCAACTTCAAGGTAGAAACAAAGTAATACAGCTTTTAAATTACATGAGGGCGAGTAAAAAAATTGAAAAATTAGATTGCAAAACACAACAGCTGTCCTGTTTGCAAGAATATGCCTGAATTAGAGGGGGAGCGTCAGCATTAGGATTTGATATGTTTGGAGTGTAATCTCTTATGCCTGAAATGGGCTCTCTGACACATTTACCTGATTAGGTATCTGAGTCATTCTGTTTAAACAGGGATTTAATATATATGCCCTGAAAATACACAACACAGAGTGATGAGTTCAGACAAAGAGATCAGGCACAATCTGTGGTGGCCTCAACTGACGGCAGGATTGATTTGGTCTTTCCAACATTTGAGAGTGGAGAAATGACTTGTTCTCTTTGCCTTCCCATTATTCCCAGAAAAGCTACTGCTGTTCATTGGTAAGCAAATCTGTACATTACAAAGCTACAGAATGAGGCCATAGTACTAAATCCAAAAGGTCCAGATTTGGAGGGCAGACCACAGATTGAAACGCTGTCCACACAGAGATAGTAAGCGGATTTGTACATGACTTTTGTTGCTGTGTAGGATTATGTATCACAGGATGGATTTGTATCTGGACCATAATAGGGGTCGTCTTCTGACATCTGGAATAAAGGCCGGCTTCAAGTGCTCTTGGGAAGTGCTTGCACACGAGTCCGGAAGTCGTAATTGTAGTGTGGAGAGCAGTCAAGTGATTTTTGAGCAGTATCACATTTTTTTTCTTCTGCTGTTGTTTCAACTTACAAAGACTTAAAGCATTTTTAGTGCTAAAGAGGAATCTGCCACTGAGAATCATGGGAAATGTAGTTTTCTAATTTTCAGGCTAGAGTCGCATTTTTTGGCAAGCTGTGCACTCATCTCCTGTATATATATATATATATAATCATTACGACATGTTTAAAAAGTGAATTTTAAAACAATTTATCTCAGCATATGTAAATGTTATTATATTTAAAGATTTTTTAAATGTTTATTTGTAAGCAATATATATGCACAAAAAAATAAATTAAAAGATATATTTGATATAAAAGTTACATCTGCTAAATAATAAAACTTTATTTCTAAAAAATAATCTTGATATATTTTAAGCAGGTCATAATGACTATATAGATTTCTATCATGGCAACTCTCAGAAGAGTTTAGCATGGTAATGGATATGACAATGTTAATGTTTTTGGTCTTGGCGGAATAGATCTGCTACGCTGCTGCTGAGCAAGTACAGGCAGAGACTTGCTACTGCCAATACATTCACAGACATGGTGCTGTGAGCAAGTAAGACACACTGCTGCTGCACAAATAGCATATATGAAATCCCCGTAGCAGATCTATACAGGTGGAGCTGGGGAAGGTGGAGGGTTTCAGAGGAACTTTGAAAGCACACAGCAAACTACTACAGCAAACACTGACCAAATACTTAAATGTTGAGCAGCAAGCTCATTGGCTGCAGATGTAACAGGAACCAATCAGCTAGTGCCGCGTATTTAACGATGTAATTGTCAGTAGGTTGCATTAAGGACCCATCGGCCTGCGCCATCTAGAGTTTCATGACAGAACTTGGTGTATATATATTTTTTATAAATTGATTTGTTTACCAATAAACATTTTTATTTTATTTCAGTCTGCAACTTCTTTAATGTTCTCTTAATGTTAATGTAAACTCAATGCACTAGAGTTGAGACTAATTAATACTTCTGACTTAATTTACAGCAGTATTACAACAGTATTCTCATTTTGACTCAATCAAGCCTTTGTGCCAAATATGACGGCCATGTTGCTTATATCTGCAGTCTGTCGTTGAGTAAAATGGTGCTCATTCCTCAAAGTGAAAGGTGATTTTGATAGTACAATCTCATCATTTGCATTTCCTGCCATAGCGCTGGCGGTAAAGTTTTTGCAGTTTGAGGGTTACCTTACGCAAAACATCTTGGTTACCCTTGTAAACCAATGCACTTGATCTATTTGGAGCTACATCTGAACTGAGCAGCTCCATGTGCTGTGGTGAACACAGCTATGAGCTTGATGGAGATCAAAAGCAACTTATGGCCCTCGAGGTGCAAACACTGGATGTAATCAGGCCTGACAATTGATTTTTATACATAACGGCCCAGCGCTTCTGCATCTTCCACGCGGATAAAGAGGAAATGCGCGCTCGGCTGTGTGCATGGGGGAACCAGACTGAACACGCGTAAACAACGGCCCCCCCAAACGCGCTGCACATGGCGGTCTGGGGCACACAGTTCTTTTCCTTCTGCTCGTTTATGTCTTCATCCTCCTCTCGCCGCATTAAACATCTGACGGCGCGGCACTAGACCTCGGATCCCGCATTGCGCGGGAGCAGATTTACGGTTTATTTCCTTGGTCAGTTGCCCTGAGCAGACTCAACAGCAAACTCTCCTGCAACTCAGCACTGCGCTTGTTTCCCTGATGTATCAGCAATGTGTACACAGTATTGAACCGCCTGTCAGAACCTGGAGCCATTATCGGCAGAAAGGGATTTGTACCGCTCTCTCCTCAGAAGAGGCTTGGAGTCTGAAGGGTCGGATATTGATTCATGGAAAGCGGCAGCGTTGAAATGGCAGCAAAAGAAAGGATGGGTTGGCTGACTGTGTACGTCTCACCTTTTTGATCCCCCAATCTGCAGATTAAAGGCGTCTATAAGTGAATTACATCCACCCTTAGAGAACACTGACGGACAAATATGGCCATACAGCATTTCCGAGACAGACGGTCACATGCAAATGTGATCTAGTTGCTGACACCAGAAGACAAATCGACCAGTTGTTAAGCCAATCGCCTACAAAACAACTCCATCACCTGAGGCGCTGTAACATTTACCAGTTGACAGCGCCGTTTGCTTATAAACGATGAAGCTAATGACTGAAATCTGTGTAAAACATATTTAAAAAAAACATTAAAAAAACATTTTCTTGAGAAGCAAAATTGCATATTAATACTGTAAAGTGGGTATCATATTTGATACATCAGGCTTTTATGGTTCATTTAGTATGATATGGGAAATTTGGAGTGCAAAAATATTTAATTTTGTGCAGTTGCTGATATTTAAATGGCCAAAATTAGTTTCTGATAGCTTGTAATGTAAATCGGTCAGCTCTTTATAACAGTATAGTAGACTACTTACATAAAATGTATACAAATTTCAGCGGTCCCTCTCCCAATATTATTTCGTAAAAAGATATTTAAATGCTTAGTTTTATGATCAAAGCTCTTAAAAGTCAAAAAGTCAGAATTACACTTGCTGCTTTTCAGCAAAGTTTTGATCATGTTGATCATTTAGAAGCCTTACAATTTTTTTGTACCCCAGATTGTCTTGTTTTATGCACAAAAGAAGATTTGATTGATTGTGAAAGCAATTAATCAGTCATTGCGAAACAGAAAACGTATAGTGTGCACCTGGCTTTAGGGCCCGTTATGTGATAGGCTGTATAAATATCTCCCATCATGTCATATGGTACAGTGTCAGATGTGATCTGTTCCGCTCAGAAACTCTTGAAATGGTCCCCGGTATCTCTACGCCCGCTTTATAATGTCTGATGCATCACCTGCATCCGCTCTGTGATGAATTACGTCCACTGTAATGTGTCTGCTGTTTATCACGGTCATGTTTGTGATTCACCATCCCCTCAAACCATAATCATTCTGACAACACACACACAGATTCCGCTCGGATCCTCGGTAATCCCTCTAAACTGCCAGAGAGAGTCCGACTCCAGCTCTGCCCAACCTCACCGGTTGAGCGGTAATCCCAGCTGCCGCTCTGAAAGGGAAATGTCACTGAACAGGATAGAAAAGGGGATGAATGAAGGAAGGCATATTAGTGCGAGGGGAGGATTAGATGTGGATAGAGAGAAAATAGACCATTAAAGAGCCCATGAAGAAGATTTTACCCCACACTTCTCGTATCTGGCTCAAGTCTATAAGCTGCGTTCCAGTCCCTACCAAGTGTTCACTGCTTCTTGCACACTAAGCAGAGGTTAGAGGTTGATATAAGTTGACAGGTTATATGGATGAGTATACTTTGTAAAATAATTATTTGCAATAATGTAAAGTATTATTGATAACTTTTCTATATTTTAAGTGTATGAAAATATTTGATATAATAATCCAAATATAATTAACATACCGTTTATTTGTAAGCAGTTTCATTAATAAAATGTCATAATTTCATATTTATATATATAATTGTTTTAATAATATTAATATATTTTATAATAATATGTATACAGCCTAAAATAAAATAATCATAATATTCAGTTAATTTATAATATTTATAATATTTTTATAACAATATTTATACAGCCTGTCATATAACGGGCCTGTCCCTAAAGCCAGATGCACACTATGAAATAAAATGATTCTGTTTTACTTTATTCTACATCAAAATATAATAAAGAGAATATATTATAAATGTGTATTTGTAAGCAAATTCATTATATATTGTATACATTAATTAATAATAACACAAATTAAGTAAATATGATAAATTATTAATAAAATATAATAATAATATTCAATTCATTCATTAATTTATATGTAATTTTAAATACATTTAATCCATTAAAAAATATATATATCCAAATTATAATATATGTAATCTTTATAATATATTTTATATGTAAATTAATTAAATAAAAGTTATTATATTTTTATATAGCCTACATTTCCAAATCATATATAAACTATTGAAAATAGTATTGAAAATAAAACATTCTGCATACCCCAATATTTAGTGATAAATTGCTGCTACAATGTTAAGTGTATTTTCATGTTAATAATCACATTGCAATAGTTACATCCTCAAGTTAATTCAACTTAATTCGTTTAGATTAACTGCTTTCTTTTTTAATTTAGACAAACATTTTGTGTAGTACTGATGCGGCACGCTGACTGTTCCATAAATTTCCATGTCCACTTCCTACGAAGTGTGATATTGATATCCGTTGGTGCTATAATTTGAAATCTCTCACAAGATGGCTGATAAGGCGATTGTGGTGTACTTTATATTTTTCAAACTGTTTCTCCAGGGTGCCAGAATCTGTGTGCAGTCTGCAGCGTGAGGGGGGTGGGGGGTTCACGTGTTGGGGCAGAAGGAAATACCCCTGCAGTGTGTCCTCCTCTTATCCGAGGAAAGGGAGGCGCGTGGTGGGAGGTGCCTGGAGGCAGAGGCTGCTGCCACCGCTAATGTCGCTAAATATTTGATGAGGACTCCATGCACTCGCCGTCATTAGTCTTGCTTGGATTATCTCAGCAGGAAAAATACATTCCGTTATCACAAAATTCTTGTTTGATGGTAAAGGAAGTAAGCCTATGAAACAGGATGTACATGTAACAAGATGGCCAATAAAAGCAGCCGTCAGTCATTTGTACTCGTTTCCTCGAGTGTGATTAGCTATTCACACGTCTTCCTCTGTTTTCTCCCTGATTTCTTGTTCTCATTCTCTTTTCCCCATTGTAATGTTTATTCATTAAGCTTTCTGGAACAGTGTGTTACCTCAGCAGCGCTAGTGAGATTTCTGGAGATAATATTGTAAATCACACAAACTCTTCTGCATTGTGCAGCGTAATATTTTAGTTGAGTCATAAATTCCGCTCAAACGTCGCCGGAGTGAAATGCCAAGATATATGCGTTCATATCTATATGTAAATTGATCCAGCACAAGAATAACTGACCTTTTAGATATTAGTTAGCCTTTAAAAGTGATATATGGGCATCTAATCAAAATATACAAATATATATCAGATGTACGATGTTCAACTATTATTTTATTTATGTTTACCTGGGGATCAATAAATTAATCACATTGTTTCATTACTATAAGAAATATTTTTATTCTTAGCAGATTCCTATTAAATTAGTAGCAGTAAGCCATTAGCAACTGCAAGTAGCAATCCTACACACATTACTTGAGGCTTTTTATTTTTATTTTTACCACATTTTATGTAGGCTACAAATTCTGTGAAATACAAGAAGTTTGTGCCAAAAATCCTTCTTTAACCATTAGCAATTAGCGGCTAGCAATTTCACAGACTGTATTTTAACGGTCACCAGCTTCGTAAATCCTGCAAAGTTTTTTATATTCTAATTTGTAATAAAAATGTGTGTTTATATAAAACTATACTTAAGTATTATATTAACTTTGCATCAAATTACAAAAAAATAAATTACAAAAAAATTGTTAACGCTGCTAAGTTTCTAGGTAAAATTGCTATCTTTCTCTCTTCCGACTGCCGTTATCAAGCAATTAAAGTTGTGAAAACACTATTGTAGAGTTTTTCTTTAGCATTTGAGCAAATTGGAAAACAAAAATATATTTAACGTAGTCTCTCATTCACCGCTATATAATTTGACCCAACTATGACGACTTCAGAGACCCAGAAATGTGAAAAGGGTCAATCCTGTACACAATTCATTCAACATTTTTGACCACATTTAATAGGAATACCGGTATGCAAGAAGTTTCTGTGTCGAAAATAAGTTGCGAAATGTTCCAGCAGTGAGATAATCACTTCACCAGCATGCGGTTTCACACATTCATCAGTTCAGTGTTTACGTCCTGCAGTGTTTTCTGGTGGTGAGGCGCTCAAATAAAAGCCACCGTTTGAGCTCCCATCCTCCAGCCTGTTTCCTACATTCAGTCGAGCATCTGTTAGCCTTCAAATATGACGCATCGGATCCGAGCCCCCCCACCCCCCCTCTTTAGCCGTCTGTGTCCTAGTTGTGCGTTTCTCCCTTAAATTCTTAATAGACGTTGAGAACAGCATGGAAGCCTTTCCAAGATCTCAAGCTGCCAAATGAATCAAAAATAGCTCTCCAAATGGCTTCGAATAAAAAGACAGAATACAGTATTTATTTATTTATTTATTTCTAAATGCCTCAGTCGTTCAACACGGCAGGAATTCGGGAGAGGCGTAAAATTTGGTGCTTTTATGAGTGTGAATCTTCATGGGGTGTTTAATTTGCATAGGCACAACTATCCGCTGCATGATTTGTACTCGATGCGTCTTTCTGAAAAAAAAAAAAGGTTTTTGAAAATGTCCATAAATCACCTTTGAGGAGGAAACTGTCAGCGTTCGGTTCAACGATCGTCTGTAAATGGGGTTTAAAACGCATTTCTATTAATTTAGTGAATCCAGCTGTCAGAGCGAGTTGATATAAATGAGGTCCTTCATTAGCGTCGCAGCTCAAACTGTGCGGAGCAGGATGCTGTCGTGGCGCCGGGTGGCAGTGCCAAGCGCTGCTCTGAAGGGCACTGGTGTACTGAGCTCAGGGCATCTCTGTGGCATCAAGTTCAATCCACTGCAAAGCCTGGCTCTGCAGTGCATTTGCGTGAGCCAGCGAGCCCGGGATGCGTCGCAACACCCGAGCCTTGCTAGACACAAGATTTATTTGCTACTGATGACATTTAAAGCCAAGTAAAAGGTTTTTCTTTTGTTTATGCATGCCGTAATTCTCCTCATACGCTTTGCTTCGGAGCCTGTTTGTCCACGGAGACGCAGCTAACATCCTGTTCTCTTAAAATTTTAATTGCCCCCATGATGTAGCCTACACATGGGCTCCATTGCCAATCCTTGCTTCACTGCAGCTAATGAAGTTTATGATTACAATCATCATTTTCATCATTGTTCATAATGAACACACAATATGGGGGAGGCATATGGTGGAGGGAAAGCAAGAGAAAAAGAGAGAGAGAAAACGGCACCTCTCTGCTCGCCACTTCCAAATGGAACCGGTGTTTACGCATTACCTAATTATTTCCTGCAGTCATTCTCTCATTAACGTGATTTTGTGTCCCTGCTTTTCTTTCGGATAACTTAAATTGTCGTTTGTATTGTAGGACTGCAGAGGGGAGCCTGGCAGGATTGCATCTTGATCCAGGGTTCATTTGAGTTCATTCCTTGTTGTTAAAGGCTATGATTAGAGAAAGAAAGACAAAACTAAACAAAAGTTTTGCTGTCAAGGTCAAAATATCGGACAGCAGGAGTTAAGATGCATTCCGTTCAACTCAGAAAGTCAGAATTTACCGGCTAAAAACATGATGGAATATCATACATCTTGCAAGTTATTTTGGCAAAACGACATGTATCCAAATTCAAAGTTATTTTGGCTAGAAGTGGGTTACTCGTAGCCGGACTATATCGGGTCTGTAGTTAACCTAGACAGTGATTTTTTTTTTGAAGATCCAACTCATTTTTTAAAGTCAGTTTAATGTAATTTAAGTTGAAATTACTTAAACATCCAAGTTGATTGTACTTAAAAATTTAAGGCAGCAACATTTTTTTTTACAGTTTAATTTATTTGAACTAACTTGCGCAGCAAGATTGTAAATTGCCTTTAGAACTTGCTTGCGCATTAGCGTAATTTGAGATAAATGTATGATACCATTGTTGCATTATTGCTAAAATATGATATCAAACCCAGTGTTGTTATTGTTAGCTAAAAATTAAATGGAAGGTAAATTGAAAGGTGAAAGGTAAAAATAAAAAACGTTGCCATGGCAACTAACTAAAGCAATTCAAGTTGAAGTAGAAAAATTACTTAAAAATTACAAACGCACATAACAAAATGGCTCAAATTTAAAATAAAATAAAAAACAGAAAATATACAATTTAAAGGCCTATTGATAAATACTATACTAGTATATAAATAATACTAAAACAACACTGATCAAAACATAATTTAGACTTTTAGGTTTCTGTGATTATTATGCTTCTTTCGGATATTACCTTTCATGTAGTGTGTAATATAGCTGTTTGTACATGTAAAAGCTCTGCAGAGTTTCAAAAATTAAAGTGCACAATAAATGGAGTTATTATCTCTCAAAAGAAAGAACCTGAACTGCCTGAATCTGAAACGAATGGTCCGTAATCCCAGTCTTACTTCCTGCACAAACCTACATAGGTTTTAACAAATTTGCATAATGCAAGCCTATGATCTTCATTGGCTGCCAGCGAACAACCTTCGTTTGTATCCCTGTATAGCAAGTGCTGAGGAAGATCCGGAGCTGAAATTGAGATATGGTAATGGGCATGTCTTTTGTTTTGTTTTCGGCACGCATTGTAAGCAGTAGACCAATCACAGCAGACTGGGCCATCTGACAAATCAGAGCAGAGTAGGGTTCACGGAAAGGCAGGGTTTAGCCTACTTTAGAGCGACATAAAGTTAAATTGTTTTTTTGACCTTGGATGCATGTAAACCTATTGCAGGAGATCTACAAAACAAAACTAGTAACCTTTAAAATAGCTTAATAGGGGCACTTTAAGTAAATTTTTTCTATGTATAAAATAGCAGATCGCCGAATGAACTGACTGGCCTTAAAGGGAGATGTCCATCTGATTAGCTAAACAAATTGGATAAAATCTCTCTCGCCCGTATTTGACCACGCTCAGACTAACATCTTCACATGCCACACAACTGACTGACACTTTACTCCAATTAATGCGTTTGTTTGTGTCTCCCTGGAGCCCAATTCAATAATCCAAGTTTAATGGCATTAGCTCTGAGGCTGTGTGGTTTGAGACTGTCAGGAAAGAGGGATGTAACCGTGCTGATATTGATGCTGCCGGAGAATGTCTCCCTCTGCTCCTCACTCCAGAGTTTCCTCACATAAACAGGATTAGAAACAGGAGCTTGTTTCACTGCAGTGAGGAGATTTCCCTCATTTCACCCCTTTCCAAGCAGAAACACAACCGGAATGGGCGTCTCACAGTGGGTTGGCATCTACAGCGAGGTTGAAAATGAAAAGTGTTGGAGGCGAGCAGAATAAAAATGCCCAGAAAAACATCTATCTCTTGACCTTTATATCACAAGTGCATTACGATTAAGTGATACAAAGCTCTTTTCAATATAAATGTATGTTTTTTTTCCTACCCAGCCATGACCAACGGGTCACAAGACACTTTGTCAGACTCGTTTCTATTTCTGTGGTTACAATGAGTAGCTCCGCCCACTTCTCTATATAACTGTACATTAAAGTGCCCCCATTATGCTTTTTCAGATATTACCTTTCATGTAATTTCAATGATGTATTGTCTCAATGTCTCCTGAAAGAAAGAAGTGATTCTGAACTGCCTGAAATGAATCATCAGTAATTCCAGTCTTGCTGCACAAACATACGTAGGTTTATAAAAAAAATTCATAAATCCAGCATATGATCTTCATTGGCTGCATGTGAACAACGTCTATTTTGACCCGCCCTCAAACACTGTATCTCAGGCCTGGAAGAGTTTGGTTCGTGTTGTCGACATGTCGAGGAAATGCTGTTTTTTTTAAGCACTGTAAATGCGAATCTACTTTGCAAGAACTTCAAAAGGACTAAACACGGTAAAACTGACACCATCGTTACGGTTCATATTACTGCGTATGCAAGTGCTGAGGAAGCCTCAGAAGCTGAAATTCAAATATGGTAATGGACGTTTTGTTTCCAACACGCACCGTAAGCAGTAGACCAATCACAACAGACTTAGCCATCTGACCAATCAGAGCGGAGTAGACTCTCGAAAAGGTGGGGTTTAGAGACTGAATCCTTTATTAAACCGTTTAGACACTGAGAAAATTAAAACATTTTTTTTTACCTTGGATACATTTAAACCTATTGACCTCCAAAACAAAATAAGAAGCTTTTAAAATAACATAATAGGGGCACTTTAAACATCAACATTTTCCTGATTGGCTGCAATTGTGTTATGGCAAGTTAAATATGTGCTGTATAAAAGAAACAATTTCCACTCAGAAATTGCTAGTAGCCTAAAGATTGGCTAAAGAGTTTATATTTAACAGTGTTATTAATTATTAGTGCTTTTAAAATTTAACTTTATGGCAAAAATAATCTAAATATAAAAATAGGGAAAACGAGCATGCACAATTAATTATCCAACGTCATGTTAATCGTTCTGAATGCCTGCATCCCTGATCTGATTGCTTTTTACAGAACTTTCCTCCCTATTGGGACTTTAGACTCACATATTAGCATCAATTTAATTTCTCAAGCTTCATCGTGCAGTGTAGCACAGAGTGCTCTATGCGCTCAACTCTCTGCGCTGTATGACATTTCAAATGACTGTAATTTATGCAGCGGCGCCCTTCACCATCCCCACAACAGCCACAAACTATACGCCGCACCATCCAGCAGGACAACTTCTTCGCGTCAGCTCCTTAATGCAAAGCAATAACCGAGCGCTTTGTATCAGGAGCTTTGGCAACTCCGGCAACGTGAAGAACTCACAGATTTCCCCCTGCCAAACATTCTTATGCAAATTCTACACGTTTATCAGAGGCTGTAAGACAAAGATAGAACTGAACGCAAGAGGATTGATTGAGGTAGAAGGAGACAGAGGAAGAGAGAGAGAGAGAGAGAGAGAGAGACTAATATGATTAAATTGTGCCAGTGTGTGTGTGTGGAAAATAATCCTTCTTGCATATAATGACACGCTTTCCACTGTAACTAGAGCCATACAGAATGCCATCAGCAGAAAACGAGCGGCACACACACACACACACACACACACACGCTCGTGCTGAGGAAGATTGCTTTAGCGTCGGAGCATCAAAGCTCTTCTGAAGTGTTTGAAATTCATTGTACACACTGACTTATTCATTCAGGATGTGAAGGACTAAATTGTGGTCAACTAATGAGACAGAAACTGACATATTCAATGCCTGTCTCATCATTCTTTGGCTATATCGTTTTTTTTGAAGGTATCCACACACATTAATCTCAGTTCTATTGTTGTTTGTTTACAGAGACAAGAATCCGGATCAGCTGGAAACATCAAACCCTCAGCTGGACAAGGTATAGTGTCACTCACTGCTTATGCGTACTTGAATTGTGCATTTCGTGGACAATCATGACAGAATGTTTTGCAAGTCTGCATATGTTTCTCTTTCTCTCTCTTACACATTGTAAATAATAGTTGTACAGAATGCACAATAACATATGTTTGAAGGTAAGTGCAGATTAGTAAAGAAACATGGTCATTTAATAGACAGCAATAGATCTCACAAAAATGAAATGGTTATCATTTGCCCTCATGCCGTTTTAACCCATGACATCAACTCTATAGTAAGTACATGTAGTTAATTAATATTACTCAGTACTTACTAGAGTAAGTACAATGTAACTATGTCACCTTAGGGTTAGTTACAGTACTTGTAATTATGCTTGATTTACTGTTATTACAACAGTACATGTAGTAACATGTAACTGTGTCACCCGTCAAATAAAGTGTTACCGAATTAAATTCTGAAAGTTATTATTTACTTTCTAAAGGTTAAATTTAAAGGTCTATATATGAAGCGCCTGACAGAAATGCAGTGCGCAGTTTCAATCCAATACACAATGTTTCGTTTCCACAGACCCGTCCAAGAAGGACGTCCCAGCTGAGGACATTGACATCGACATGGGCGCCCCCGAGACGGAGAAGGCTGCCGTCGCCATCCAATCGCAGTTTAGAAAGTTCCAGAAGAAGAAGCAGACGGTGAAATCATAATCAGGCCCATGCAGGGCGTCCCTGGCCCCGTGCGGGGCCCAACGCCACATTAGGGGAGGGAGTTGCATGTCAGATAAACGGCACTGTTCTCTTGTGGGGGTTATGGGTTGATTGGGGTGGGGGTGGGGGCAGATGAGAGGTGAAGAGGCAATTTGCCTTTAGCCGTCATCTGTCAGGAATAAAATGTGATATTTTGTTTCCCCCCTAGTACATAGATTTTTTTAATAAAATTCTCTTTCCTTTAAAAATACTTTTGTTATTTTTTGATAAATATTACTTGTCAAGGTGTTTGAAAACATCCATCTTAAAGTGTTAAGCACTTGTGCGATAGTTTCCCCTGTGTTTAAGACCAGAAACCACAGGTATTTAATGCCAAATGATGAAGAATGTTGCTCAAGGAAAACATCCTGTACGTGTACGGCATCTAAAAACTAAAATCATTATAAAATTCAAACTTATTCAATCTTTCACCTCTGTTGTTGTTGTTGTTTTTTTTTGTTTGCATAGTTGAACTGATATTGTGTTTGTGATGTGTCATTATCATCTTAACCAAGTCAATGTTTTGTCAACAAACAGTGTTGTAATATTTGTGACACCAAACAGTAGGAAATAATCATATGTGAACTGAATAAATATTAGGATTAATTCAAAGATTGATTGATTGGTTATTTCAACATATTATTATGTTTTTCTTTCAACACTGACTGTAACAAACAACGTTTTCCAACAATTAGGGCAAAACGCTCACTGGCCGGTCACATGTGCCGCATATGATTTCACTGATGATTATATGGAAGCTTATTTCTGCCACATAAGAAAAAAATCATGCTTTGGTAAATCATAATAATGACATACTAACAGTGTTGAACTTGAGTTACATTGTCAGATTAATTTTTAAAGTAACGAGCAAAGTAACGCATTACTTTTAAAACTGACAACAAAATATCTGAGTTACTTTTTCCAAGTATAATTTAAGTTACATTGTTTTCCTATTTATTGCCCTCTAATGTACAGGTGTGAATTTGCATTTCCTTCAGCCTCCCTTTTGGTGTGAAAGGGCCTTTACACTCTTAAAAATACAACTTTTGTTTTTTGATATAAAAAAAACTAGAAAGAAAGCCTAGCCCAAGAAAGAAAAGTAATGGAATTAGTTACTTTTTTAGAGAGTGAAGCAATATTGTAACACGTTACTTTTAAAAGTAACTTACCCCAACACTGCATACTAAGTCATAATTACGGCTTACTAAATTGAAATGTTGAGATTCAAAGTTAAAATTATTCAAAAGTAAATTATGACATACTAAATCAAAATGGATAAAAAGTCAAAATTATGACATGCTAAAGCATATTTATGATAAAAAGTCAGAATTATCAGACGTCATGACTCTCATGTAATGTAGCTTTGGAAAGTCTGATTTGTCCTGTTGAATCGGTTCTTTCGTACGGTTCTGAATGAATAGATCCTAAAATATTCAATGATTCGAGTACGTAGCCATTTTTGAATCGGTATGTCTTGAGACTCAGTTTAGGACACTTAGGACATTGTCTAGTTCTTAGTGATATTTAGTGCAAATTCAGGAAATTGCTTAATTCTTTATGATTTCCATTCTTAATCCGAACAACAACAACAAAAAGATAGATAGACACGGATAGTTTGATTCGGTCTCATGTCTCTTCTGGCGATTACATATATGCTTGGTGATCTCCTCATCCACACTCCTGCGTTTTAGTTTAGTTTAGAAACGAATACGATCTCCGTCCACACCAGCGTTTTATCTGCGTATTGATCTCCGTCCACATTAAAACGACTGAAAACGTGGATCACGTGACCATTCACCAACACTGTTTTCTTCCGGGGACGGGTCATGTGATGGGTTATGGGCTGACGAATCAGGGAAGGATACGCCATGACTGATGACACCCAATCATAGAGCAGAGCGCGAGCCTCTGCGTCATCGTTTCTAAAGTCCTCAGTTTTGACCCGTCTTCACTAAAACGCCCTCCGGAGATTCAAAAAAATAAACTTCTCCGTTTTAGGTCTTCGTTTTTGCCGTTTTAGTCTGCCGGGAGGTGCAAACGTAGCAAAAGGTCTCCGTTTCTAAACGAAAACGCAGAGGCTAATCTGAAACAAGTTCCTCGGGCGGTACCTTCATTCAAAATGCTATCTGTTAAGTCATCGATTGGGTAATGAGGCAGATACTTCTGTTTCGGACACAGCCATCGTGTGATAAATACATTGGATCCCAATCTTGGTTTATTGATTCGTGAAAGTGATTCTTTTAATCACTTTAATGAATTAGCACTCATTTAAAATGGAGAAGCCCATCTCATCAACAGCTTGCATAACCACCACAATCTTATAAAGTGATGTGTTTGACTCCATTATGGTGTCATTCCGGTATGTGCAGCAAACGCTGAGCTCTGTGAGTCATGTATAGGATGCTTCAAAGAGGCTCAGAGAAAATCCCCCTCGTGGGTCTAATTACGGGAGTTTTTCTGTTCAGAACCACATGCTGAGGTCTGACAGGTTCGTTAGGTTTGCCATGGGAGGGGGAGATACACTCTGATGTACCATGGAAAGAAAAGAAAACACTGAGGGATTCATTCTGATCCAAAGCTATTGCTCACACAGAAAAACACTGAGATACAGTTTGTAGTAATCTGTATTGTTCACTTCCAAACTGTAAAATACACACTGAAAATAATGCGAGCAGCCTGTGTACACAAAACTGGATCAGTTTTGCAGGTCCAGATACAAAATACTTGTACTATTTCTGAATATCCCACTAGGCAAAGTGCTTGACTTGATCTTCAATTTCCAGTGTGGCTAATGAACAGGAAGTAATAGGCTATTAGCCTTGATTTTACCTCGTGAAGCTACAGTATGTTCCAAATAGCATACTAGCAGACTACTCTCATTTGACCTGCAGTACACAGTATGCAACTATTTTATATACAGAGATGACCTGTAGTATTACATTTGTCAAAATGTGCAGTATACAACAGAATTTACTTCACGAAACACTGTGTTCCATAATGCAATGAGCTCAACTTGACCTTTTCCATTTTTCACCTTTTCCAATTCACCCATAATTTAAATTCTGTCATCATTTACTCACCCGCATGTTGTTTCAAACCTCGATCTCAGTTTATCGTCGAAACACAAATGAAGATATTTTTATGATTTCTGCGAGATTTCTGTCCCTACATCGACAGGCCAGACAGCAACATAGTGTCGGCCCAGATCCGGCCCACATCTGGTTCGCGTGGAATCCACATGACCCAGATGTGACCCGGATCTAGCCCAACACTAGTTGATGTCTGGGAGTCTGTTCAGCCAAAACTCTGATGCTTCAAAACGTTCATAAAGAGATTGTAAAATAACTCCATATATCGAGCGGTTTAATTCAAGTCTTTTGAAGAAACACGATCGTACATTTCAGCAGAATATAATTGAAATGTTAAATTAAGCAAATGTTGATCACATATTATGGAATAATGCCGACATGGCCAAGTTGTTCATTCATCACGTCACATCCCCATAGGCTGAAGTTATGCAGTCTGTACTGGAAAGAAATTATTGGTTTACCTCTTGAGTGTTTGGGTCTTATGCACTGTCCAAAATACCCACACTTGCGGTTTTTGCACTTGACCACTTGTCTACTTGACGTATTTCCTGTGCTTGGCCCAAGTGTTCAAGTAGGCTTGAAGTCTGCAATTGTGTGAAGAACTTTTGATAACCAGATGGGACACAGTTAAAGTCTGGCAAAAAATGCAAGTGTTTACAGAGATTTTTTTAAAAATAATATTTTCAATATATATTTAAAATAAAAGTCTAAATGTCTGTTCAGTAGTCGCTATGTAACTTACAGAAGACACTATTTAAAAATTCTGGTGCTTCTAATTAAGTGATAAAAAGCAGTTCCAAATGTTGTACAAAAAAATAATAGGCCTACCCTACTCATCTAAAGTGTGCAACACTTTATGTTTTACTACCAAATTATATGTAATATCTAATTAGCCTAATTTAACTTACAGTTGAATGTTTTCCTCGACATCTCGCAATTTCAAGGCATGTGATTTCTTGAACATAATGCATGATGTGATATGCTTAGCCTCGAACACCGCTCGGGAGTGAATGGTAGCCTACCTTAGATTTTGAAGCACAAAAAAACTCTGACCCGATGCATGACGTAATGACGAACGCGGAAGTGCAGAGGATAAAGAAAAACAAAACATTGGTCACAAATTAGAGAATTTTTAAAGAGAAATGTTGGAGGATTTCAATATAAGAGAAGAGAAGCTTGAGTTTGTTGCCCAGCCCTATTTGTTTAAACCGCAAGAGGCGTCTCTCACCGAAGCTTATGCTAGATCCTGTCGGGTCTGAGAGGTCACTCTGTTCCGCTGGAACTCGACTCGCGTACGGCTGTGACCGGCAGCCCGGGAAAATTGTTTATAAAGTTATAAATATGCATTTTTTTTTATTACAGAAACACATCGATTCGATTCAGAAGGACTTTATTAACACCCTGGAGCCATATGAATTACTTTTATGATGGATGGATGTACTTTTTTGGGCTTCAACATCGGTAACGTTACCATTCACTCCCCTTAGCTTGAAGAGCCAGATTAAAAAAAAGATATAGCCTATAGCCTACATAACTCCGATTGTTTGGCTGAGAAAAGAAAGCCATATACACCTAGCTTGAGAGTGAGTAAATTATGGGATAATTGTAATTTTTGGGTAAACTATTAATTTAGCATACATTCTCAACCGAGGGACTCTGCCCGGTTCTCTTGATTGTGATGCCATCAGTGTGTTGTGTTGCTGACATCTGTGTTTCTGAAGGAGATCAGAATTCAGCACACTGCAGCTTTATTTATGACGGTTGTTAATAACAGCTCGAGCGAGACCGTCTATAAACATGTGCCAGCGACGCTTAATTTGTTGCGCACTTCAGACGAAGATGGAGAATATAGTTGTCACAATGACTAACGTGTTCCCCCATTACCCACCGGGCTGACATAGCACTAGAAAACCAATTTCTGTCCAAGTGCTCCAGGAAGAGCGGCTGTCTCCAGCTCGTCACGGAAAGCCTCTGAATCAATACGGCAATTTAAGAGAGTTACCCGCGCTCTTTGAAGGCCGTGCGGGAATTCACTCTTCAAACGACAGGCTGAGAGGTAGCCTACAGTACGGCGGTCCAGGGGGGCTCAACAAAATTGAAATGGCAAACAAAAGATGAAAACAATGCAATTAATTGAGTTTAATTAAGTTACTTCAGTTAGAGTTTGTAATCCTAAAGTCCGGAAGAGAATTAACATTAGGAAGATTGACCATATACAGTGACCAATATCGCTAATACAAAACTTTTGTGTTGCCACCACAAAAAAGTTATTATTTCCACTCTGTTGTAACCAATTTGTGGCATATTTCTGTTGCACTTCCATTGTGTTATGGACTATTTGTGTTGTGGTTTAAATTAGTTGCATTGTTGACTATTTGCAACTTTTGTTTGCATTTCTAATTTTCTGCTGTGTCCCCCTGGGCCACCATAGCTGAGGAGAAGAACACGGACAGGAAAAGGAAAGTTCTGTTTCCTGTCAGGAGGATGTGTGGTTCTACTTTCATCGTGAGCTCTCTGCCACTCATTTAAGTATAATTTCCAAAACCAAATGTTTCCAGTAGGCATATTCATCCAGATGATCCGATAAACGGTGATTCTGTCTTTGCTGTGATTATTAAAGCAATAGTTCACCCTAAATGAAAATCATTCACTCACCCTCATGTCATTCCAAACCCTGTATGACATCCTTTGTACCGTGCAACATAAAAGGAGAAATGTTGAAGGTTTGTAACGATATAAATGGGGTGAATTATTACTTGAAGTTCTCAGGAACACCATCTCTCTTTAGATATTAAGCTGCTCATTTTCACCGTTCATCACACACGCTCGGATCCCTTTATATCCCACAGCGAAATGAAAAGCGTTAACCAAACTGCCAGATTCGTTAGGGGATCAACCTTTTATTAGTCGACAGGATTATCATGGAAAATCTTTTTCTGGAGTGTCACAACTGTGAGCACTCTGTCAAAGAAAAGGGGAAAAAAAGGGGAGAAAAAAGAAAACATTTGTAAATGAGTATAGTGAGGACAATAGATTTATCTAATCAAATATAGTGAAATATCATCTCAATTCTTCATCACAACTCTCCCTGCAAGACAGTTTGGTGCAGAGCGGCTACAATAACAACTGCCACCATACGCCCATAATCATATAGAACTGCTCGTGGTTCTTTATTAATATCATCATAATTGTTATTCTTTTAGGGGATCTCTTTAGATTGTCTCAGTTTTCCCTGTAGTGCAGCATCTCTGCAATGCAGCAAAAATAAATCTAATGAAGACGAGAGAGCGTGCCCTAGAAGACACCTTTCTAGTGCACTACATAGGGGGTGAAAGGGTCACACTGCCAGTGCAGTAGGTGGTCCGATCTCCCCCCATGCAACGTGCTATATCAACCCTTGCTTCCACTGCAGCTGATTTACACCTGAATCTGTCATTTCATTCGCTCCGGCTCTCAGGAGCTCACGTCATGGGTGAGATACAGTACAGTAGAAAGCAAACGTGGTTCATGGATTTTCATATTGCACCATTAGAGAATGGAACACAAATAATTATCAATCAAGACTTGCTTTTCTAGGTTAAACAAGATATGTGCAAACATGACTAAAGGACTTTATTAACCAAATCAAAAAAATTTCCCTGTAATACCCACAAATAAAAAAAAAATCTCATTTTATATATATATTTTTTTTATATATTTATACTCATAAGAATACGAAATCTTCACATTTGATTATTTTTGTAGTCCAAAAAATTCTGGGCTGGACCCGCGGTCATTATTCATACTGTCATCTTCTTCTTAAATCGGTTGGTTCTCATGCACTCCCAGGAAACGGTGACAACTTTGGACCAATGGAAATCACTCTCACGCTTTATCTCAAACTAATTACACAAAGAAATTTCAGTAAAAAAGAAAAAATTCAAATGGGTTCCCAGTCATTAGTTTGTGCACACTAACTGCTAAAATAAGTAAATTAGTAAATCATCATAGTCATCGTAATTATTAATAATAATAAAATCGTTTTGGCAATCTCTTGGTGTGGAGTCGTCTTTAAGAAGTGAATTCACTGTTTAAAAAAGCTTAAAATAAAGAAACTGTTAGGAGTAGAAGTGGAAATATATATACAACCGCGCATGAAGAGTTCGCTTTTTGCTCTTGCTGTTTGATTTTTGTCCGGTCTTTGTTATACCAGTGTGTAGGACTTTGCGTAGGGATTGTTGTTCTGTTTTAAGTGTCCTCTGGAGTCCAGCAGTGATTCCTGGGAGGTGCTGATTTTGGCAGCCTGTGCCAAGTCTGTTCCGGCCTCTCTCTGTGGAAGCGTGGAGGCTGTGCCCGGCTGCCACTGCTGCACGTCCCTGCTGGTCGGCACCTCCATTGGCGTCGGCTCCAGCAGGCCGGGGCGCTTCAGTGAACGGGTCTTCTGCGGCTCCAAACAGGCCTGGCCCATCGCCGCCTCACGAGACGTTCCCGACACACCCCGGTTTAAAAGAAAGTCCATCCGCAGGTACGGAGGCAGGTGGACGAGCTCCCCTCCTGCAAGAAACAGCAACTTTTTCAATGTTTCAAAAGGCAATTAAACTTTGATTGCATATTTCGGCCACACTTTAGATGAGGGTCTCACTATTAACTGTGACTTTTGCCTCAGTAAACTCCTAATTACTGCTTATTAATAGTTAGTAAGGTAGTTGTTAAGTTTAGGTGTTGGGTAGGATTAGGGATGTAGAATATGTGATTTAAACTAATAAAAAGACAATATCCTAGTACCGGTAATATACATGCTAATAAGCAACCAGTTATTAGTGAGAATTGGAAGTGTTACCCATATTTCTATATGTGATTTCTTAATGGTTTTATTAAATTAAACGTATTGCACAAAAAATGTCTTTCTACGTTCATACCAGCTACCTTTTTATAGGAGCTTGTCACTTGTGCCAGTGTCCAAAATGTCATACTGCCAATACATTTGGTTTGAATCTTACTTTGTGACCATTCTACATAGTATGAATATGGGTAGTATGAATGCAATTCTGAAGTAGGCCTACTACCTATGGTTTCCATTACAGATTTGCGCAAAACTGTTGTGATTTTTTCTATGTCAATAAAAAACTATTGCGAAATGACGGTGTTTCCATTAACCGATGTTATGTGACTAAAACGCCATTTTTTCAGTCATTCCAAAAATCATGCCAACGAATGTTGGTAGGTTTATATATTGCAGCCGCCACACTAGCCATTATTATTAATCGAATGATAAAAGCGTGTTATCCAAGCATTAAGGTTAAGGAAACACACTTTGAGCGGCACATAGCCTACTGTATGAGGTGTTTCTGAGCGTTTCGCCCTCATTTCTGCTTTGAGATCTTGGTTGTGGCATTTCTTTGAGGTTTAGAATTCAGTATTCCTGTGATTCTTTTGTCTTTTATGAATTTAATAAAGAACTCGTATATTCTGTCCAAACATACCGCGTCATTACGTCAGGTGACTGTAAATGCGCAAAAACAGTTTCCATTGCAGTTTTGCGAAATATTTATTTTTCGAATTGCCTGAAAAACCACCTCATGCGAGTGTAAAAACTTTTTTGCGATAAATCTTTTTTTTGTGTGAAAATTACGTGTTTCCATTAAGAGTATTTTCACTTTGCGCAATTTGAAGGGTAATGGAACTGCGGCTATTGTCATGTGACCTACAACTCCTCTCACATGGATTCAGGGGATAGTAAACTGCCCGTCGAATGCACAGTCCAGAATCATGGCAGAAGGAGCAGATGAAAACATCCTACTTTTCATCTACAGTTTTTCGAATAGGCCTATTACGCATTCGGACTTAATACTCTATGTTGTACTGTTTTTCGCATAGGCTACTGTATACTATGGAGGTAGGCATATTCAGATGCAGCGTTTATGTTTTTTAGCATCTTGCAGCATGAGCACTTCATTTACAAGACGTTCCCTGCTGAAAAATACACTTTAAACCTGGATTGCTGGTCTTAGCTGATGTTTAGCTTGTTCTAGCCTGTGTCTGACCAGCTAAAAAGTGCCCAAAACACCTCTAAACCCAGCCAGCAGACTGTCCTAACCAGACTGGGAGACTATCTTATGCTGGTTTAAGATTTTTTTTCAGCAGGTTAGGGTCAAATTACAAGAAGAATACTCTCTTTCCTTGAGAGATTCTACTCACAATAGACATTAAACAGAGTTTGATGCTAGCATTTCACTAATCTAAACACATAATACTCTAATAAGCATAAAGTAGAAACAAATATTGTATAAACAAATCCATTTTTACCAATATTATGATGCATTCTGGTATTGCCTCATCCAGAATGAATTCTGCCTCAGATTTTTGGATATGTCTTAAGCTGCGGTCACATTTACCATTGCTCAGTGAAATTTCATTAGGAATCAGAAGTTTAAAAAGTTCCCAACACAATTTTCGCTTCAAGTTTCAGCTTGTATTCAAGTTCATCACATGACTTTGCAGCGTTCACTGACAGAAAGATGCCTGTATTGAGAGTAATTTCTATGCGAGCTGTGCTTCATTAATTGCTACACTTACCAATGGACATAACAATGGACATTTTTGGCTTTTGGGAGAATATAATTACTTAAAATGCTGCTCCTATAAGTACTAGCTTATTTCCCCTAGATTATTAAGAACATCTCCAATTGGGAAGAATAGAGTTTCGAGTCATTACCTCGCACCAGTGGTCTCACCTGGTCTGTGGGCCTTGGGTACGGCCATGTTTATCACCCTGCAGACGTCCTGTGGTTTGGGAGGTGAGGCAGTGAACCTGCAGATGCCTGATTCTGACGGTGTACTGGATGTTAGACTGTCTGTGTAATCATTGGTGCCGGCGGTCATCTGCTCGGAAGATGTGTCCGAGATGAAACACTCTGTGATGGTGAACTTGGCGTGTCGTAGTTGTTCCTCCATCTTGGCATGTTCATAGGCTCTGGCCAGCTCCTCGTACGTAGAAGACGCGCTCTCAGTGGAGACCATGCTGCTGCGAGCCCGGTCTGAACACAACGGGTCACAACTCATCAACAACAATAGTTCTAACATGTCATACCAATGTGATCATTTAATAATGCTCATTTAAAATGCTTTTTATTATTATTCCATTCAGAAGAAATAAGGACAGGGATAGACTATCGTTCAAAACTTTAGGACTGGTAAGATTTGTTTTCAAGTTTTTAAAAGAAATCTTTTTTTATATTAATATATTTTAAAATGTAATTCAAAATGTAATTCATCATCATTACTCCAGTCATCAGTGTCACATGATCCTTAAGAAATCATTCTAATTTGCTGATTTGGAGCTCAAGAAACATTTTATATGTTTTAAAGTGTTTTAGGTATAGGAATATATTGCTATTTTCTTTGTATTTTTATATTCAGGCATACAAAAAATAATATCATTCTTCATTGTTCACACCATTTTTAAAACATAAACATTGAGAATGAGATATATCCTGAATATTGTAAAAATGCTGATAAGTTAATATAAAACTATAATGGTAACATTTTAGTTTAGGGTCCAATTCTCACTATTAACTATGCATATAAAATATTACTAGGATATTGGCTGTTTATTAGTACTTATAAAGCACATATTAATGCCTTATTCTGCATGACTATATTCTACATCCCTAATCTTACTCAATACCAAAATTTATCAACTACCATACTAACTATTAATAAGCAGTAATTAGGAGTTTATTGAGGCAAAATTCGTAATTAATAGTTAGTTAATAGTGAGAATTGGACACTGAGCTAAAGTGACCAGTATAATTTATATTACAAACATATATATAATACAAAAATATAATATAAAAACTAATTATTTAAAGTACCCAGCTGTAAAGATGAGTTGATATATTTAACACAGTCTCACCCCAAAACGTCACATACTGACGGGTCTTGACCATACGGCAACATACGACGAAAAGGGTACCCCTATAACGTCCATGTGTGACGATTCGGGTATGGGTGGGTTTAGGTATGCGTTAGGGTACCGCTAGGAGGCGCTGCTGGTGCGCTTATGTCTGCGTCTCATATTGACGTTAAAGGGTACCCTTTTCGTCGTATGTTGACGTATGGTCAAGACCCGTCAGTATGTGACGTTTTGGGGTGAGACCGGGTTGATATATTATATACATATAAAGATGTACATATATGTTCCAGTGTAGCAGACTGACCAGTGTCCTGTGATGGACTGACACTATAGCTGTCGCTTTCCTTGTCCACCGATCCGGCCACTCTGGGGGTTCCCAGCCTCCAGTCCGTGCTGAGAGTGTGGACGGAGACAGGCGGGTGAGGGCGATTCAGTGTCCACTGACTGGCGTAGCGATTACGGGCAGCGGGACCAGCTTTAGCTGTGCGGCGAGAGGTGGGATCTGAGGACGGGGTCCCAAACACTCAGTTAAACAGCGTAATAAAATATTAATTTATTATTTATGTGTTTAGAAGGGTCTCTTACTCGACAGACTGCTCTTACTCGTCCCAGGTCGGACATCCGAGACGTCCACCAGCGGGCCGGTGGCCTGCGACAGAGACTGATAGTGGACGGAGTGCGTGACAGTGGCCGACTTCTGTTTGGCAGTTTCTCCGAAATCGTTATCGGTCAACAGCACCGTTGATCTGTCGTCTAAGAGGGAAGGGAGAGACGGAACTATTAGAGGCTCCAAGTATCACTGTTTCTCGTATAAATGTTCAGGTTTGAATATGGTTCAGCGTACACGACTCACCCACTGTTTCCATGGTGTCTCTCTCTTCGATGAGCAGCTGCGCTCGGGGAATGTCGATGTGCATGCGGAGGGTCTGCTGTTGTTTGTTCATGGTGTCTGAAGGCCGTGTGTTCTTACTGGAGAAAAACACAAAACAAGCCTGTGAATAACCTCTCTGCTTTCACAAGGTCTGTATGACATTTGAGCCAAAGGAATAGTTCATCATTTGCTCACCCACCTATATGGTTTCTTTCTTCTCTGAGGAATGCAAAATATGATATTTTGAAGAATTTCCAAGCTGCAGTGTTCATAAAATATAAGAGTATGGCAACCAAGGGCTGTCAAATTTGACAAAGGACAATAACATCCTTAAAAAAATCCTTACAATCTTCTAAAGGAACAGCTTTTTGTGGTTTATTCATCACACAAATACATGTATACTTTTTTGTATTGTATGGTTTCAGAAGAATTTGAATATAATGAGATGTATGAACTACTTGAGGGTTTAATAAAATGCTGGTAGAGTTTGATTCATTTGTGCTTAATAATCTTTAGAATTGTCTTTTACAATGAATCTGTTCAAGTCTTCAGAATCACTTCAGAAGATTTGGAATATAAAAATATGTATGAAGTGCAATACATGGATGTGCTTGTTAATAAAATGAGGAAAGAGTTTGAATAATTTACACATAATATTCTTTCGAATTGTCCATTAAAGTGAATCTTTTCATCCTATTTTATGGCTTGAGAAGATCTGGAACATAGTGAGTCATATGAATTACTTTTATGATGTTTTTGGTAATTTTGGATCAATTCTAATTGTTATTGAATGGAAAAGTGCAGCTCTGAGATTCTTCAAAATAACTTACTTTCTGTTGCATAGAATTAAAAACATAATTTTTAAAAATCGTCGATGTGTTTACCTCATAAGCATTTCAGCCAAACTTTTTGCATCTGTGGAACAAACAATAAGCTTTAATAACGTACACTGGAAATGGAAGTGCTATTGAGTCATATAAAATAGGCTGGTATGAGTAAAATCTCAAATGGCAACATATGCTGTCTGTGTTTACGCCTACGAATCTACACCTTCTCTTTGAAAACACTGATCTGTAGCTAAGAGCTGTGAAAAGCATCTGACCCCTGAGCCGCTTCAGCCTCTGCTCCCTCCTCCTCCTCCTCAGCACCATCAGCAGGACGAAGAGCAGCACCATTCCCACCAAGATGCATGAGATCGTCACCATCATCTTCATCCCCTCGTTGTTTGTTTTCTTAATCGGGTCCTTCACCGCAGTCTTCACCAGCGGAGGAATGGTGCCTTTCGCAAACAGATTCAATACTTAGCTTTAAAGCCAAAACACATTTTTGATTATTTTAAAGATGACCTACTGTATTATGCCTTGGTTTTTTATGCGTGAATCTTAAAAAAACACATTATTTTTCACATATTTTATTTTGTTGCAGCACTTCACTTTACAGTCTGTGTTTAAAGCGATGGACTGCGTTTCCCGAAAGCATCGTAAGCTTAAGGAGGTCATAGAACAATTGTCATCAATGGTCTTTACGATCAACTTAGGCTTACAATGCTTTTGGGAAACGCAGCCCTGTTTAGTTCCTGTCTCTGTGAAGCCCATCCTTCCCGAAAAGCGTAGTGTGCTCTGATTGGTCAGCTGGATTAGTGTTGTGATTGGTCAACCAATTCGAGAGTGTTTCGGAAATGTCAATGTAGATCCGGGTTGGAAAAAACAGATAGTCTCTAAGACACAACACCCTAAAATGCAACTCAACCAGGCCTCATCCCCTTTTTTGTGTGTATGCCTTGGACATTTTGTGACGTGTTCTTTCCCGGATGAAAACTCCAAACTACAATCAATGCGTTTGAAGGAGTTCAGAAACAGCGCAGAGATATAGAGAATAACTGTAGACCTTTTTCATGCTCAAACAGCAACATTACACACTAAAGAAAATGGAAAAAAGCCCAATAGGTCATCTTTAAAGGTGCAAAGAGTGATTGATCAAACTTCACTTACTTCCATCGTAGTTCAGAGTAGCAAATTTGACGCGTTTCTCAGCCAGTCCGGCACTGTTGTACACCTTCATCTGCAGCTCGTACCATGTGGCTTCCTGCAGGTCCAGCAGGTTGTAGCTCTTCGTAAGAGACGTGCGCTTCGCTTTGGTCCACATGGGGCTGTCCAACGGACGGTATTCCAGAGTGAAGGAAGTGATTGGACAGCCACCATCATTCCAGCCAATCAGGTTGAGTTTGACGCACGTGCCGTTAATGCTAGTAAACAGCTCCTGCTCTTTGGAGTACTGTGGCTCTGTGAAGGGTAAAGAAGGGTGTTTGTGATCCTTATTTTGAACTATTTACATACAGTACGTTCTGGCAATGTAGTTATAAACAAACCTTCTTCCAGTAACGTTAATAGAATGTTAGTTCAAAGTTATCTGGTCTTTAACAATGTTCTTAAAATATTAGTGAATGTTACTACTCGTTCCAGAACATTCAAAAGTTACGTTCTCGTAATGTTTGCAAAATGATCGAATGGAATGTTCCCTTAACGTTTGTATAACCAAGAACAGAAAAGGCAAGGTGGAATGCACACCTTTTCCATGAGTCTTCGCTTCGATTATCTCACTGATTCGTCCCGGGCCGACAGCATTCTGGGCCGTTAGTGTGAACTTGTACCAGGTGCCACAGTTGAGGTTCTCCAGACGGTAGGAACGCTCACTAGGACTAATGGAAATACTTCCCCACTTCTCACTGTTATCCTCGGAGTATTGCAGAATATATCCTGCGTGAAGACAGACAAAAGTCAGACGCACAGAATTCATTCACAAAAACAAATCTTTATTTTGAACTTGTGAATTTTTCATGTGATAAAATCACATCCATTTGTTCAGTGCACTTAATATCCAGCACATCCACATCGGTTGCTATAGTAATGACTTCATCAGCACAATACTAAGAGAATATACTGGTTTTCTTCCAACAACAGAGTATCTTGCCAGTGTGACAAGGGAGGGTGGATGCATTGAATGTAGACATTACTGTATTTTACACATTCAAACATGTTGTGTTCGAAAGCACATACTTCATATTTCATATTTATCCACATATTTATCCACTGGAATGATATGTAAAATGGTTATATTTAAACTATTGATCAAAAGTTTGGGGTTAGGTAAGATTTCTTGTAGCCTACACATTTATTTTGCGGCTGACCTTATTGCACATGAATTTGTAGGAGTTTCCCTTTCAGTCGCATAATTTCTGGGAGGAGAGTATTTAAATGAATCATGCAAGATTTACTAAGGTTTGTGGCTAGTCAACTGTTATTTGCGCCATTATTTTACCGCCAAAAAAAAGCATGTTTTACACCAGACGCTAATTTGCGCTCCTCTGGTAGATGCACAAGAAACATTTTTATGCATTCTTGCTGAAGAAATTTATTAATTTTGTTTCAAAAACAAAAAAACTGAACTGACCCCAAAACTGTTTTTTTTATTTACCATGTAATGCCTATTTTTGGACAATCCAGTAATCTTTACAGTAATCTATCTTGATCTTTACAGATCAAATGTACATGTATTCTTATATCTTTTTTTTTTTTTTTGGAACTTAAATGGACACAAACCAAAGAATCAGATTATATAACAAATAAGTCTGGCAGATTCAGGTTGTGTAACAACAGTTAAAAACAGACTCAAAAAAAGTCAAACTAATATGATGAAACTGAAAGTTCAGACTCTAAATTATGATTGGATGAGCCACATTTAAACCTTAAAGCCTGAAAAGTGTGAACAACTGTAATTTAGGGGAAAATATCTGCTTTTAATTGTTTTTTAAACCACCCACAACTGTATTGATTGGAATTTTCTAAAATTATTTAAAAAAATGTTTTGCTGCTTAGTCTACATCATTACTTGAGAGACATAAACCATTCAGTTTTATTCTCAGTTTTCTGTTTAGTTCCGTTTTTCTCCAGCAGGAACAGCAGCTGAAGGTGGAAGCGGCTCACCTCTAATGGAGCTCCCGCCGTTGTCTCCTGGTGTCCAGGTCACGGTAATAGATGTGATGGTCGTCTTGGTCACAGTGAGACGAGGTTGGTCTGGGGGGACTGAAGATGATATTTATACAGTGAGAATCGCTGCGTAATAATAACTCAGAGGACATGAAGCTGACACATAGAGAAAGTGAGCATCCTGCCCGACTATCACGCCTCACCTTGAACCTGGAGGTTCAGAGTTATTTCGTCCGTTCCCCAGTTATTGCTGGCGACACACGTGTAATACCCAGAATCCTCTGCTTTCACAGTTTTAATGACGAAGCTGCCATTTCCATGGATACTGCGCCTTCCATCAATGACCGCAGGGGCCGGGCTCCCGCTGTCGAGAAACAGTGTGAATCGTCAATGAAGGGGGCAGAGTTTGACATTTCCCAGCATTCCCCAGTGACTGATTCTACTCATAGGTATTCAGATGCTTGTGTTTGCTCTTAACGAAAAGCTAGAGCTGCACTGCAGTATGTTCTTTATTATGATATTCAACTCAGTATATGCATTGTTAGCATTTGTCTTAATTGACATGCTCATACTAATGTAAATATTGTTTTTGAGAGTGTATGGTGTATACATTCTAGCCGGTGGCCCTGAAACAGGTTTGTTTACCTCTCTTTTAGCCATTTGACGGCAGGAGGTGGATCTCCGACCGCTCTGCAGGGTAAAACAACATCCCTCATCCAAGGTGTTGTAACAGTACCACTGAACGTCAGGATTTTGGCAGGAGCTGTTTAGATAAAAAACAACAACACCACCACAATTCATTATTTCATTGATCTATGAAAGCTTAATACTTGACGATTTTACTGCAGTGCAAAGCACAATCATTTCATATAACACCACATTTAAACTACAATTCAATCATGCGACTCTGAGGATCGGAGACTTCTTTGAAAAACATTAAAACTGACCCCAAACAGAATTGTACACTAAATATGTGTGAAGTTACTGCATTATACAAAATATAGCACTGAAAGAGGTTTGGTGGGTTGTCATGGATGAACTTGAGAGGAAAAAAAATCACATTGAGTTAAAAGTCATTGCAAAAATGGCTCAGAAAAGTGAAGTTAGTTTTGCTAAAAGCTCTTGCAGCATTTGTTTGCAGATGCCAATTAGTTTGATATTTTGTTGAAAGCAATGACCTTTTAAAATGTGTTTAAATGGCAGTTTACACAACACTGTTTTCAACTAAAAATGTAAAACTTTTTATGCTTTCAGGGCGTTCATCACGACAACAGCGTTTGGGGAACTGACAACGCAAACCTTTGAAAACAGGTTTAAAAAGTGCAAGTTTTTGAAAATGTTACCTTTATCGTCTCAGTGTAATATACAAACAAACAAATGTGAAATTATGGTGACATTATGCACATGCATATTACGTGTTAAGTCTATAGGCGCATAGTGTTTCTTTACAAAGTGACATCGCCAACTACCGGCCTGGCAGTAGAAGTCAGAGTTTTAGTCGTTTTCGTGGATCTGTGTAAACGGGGATTGTCTGTACGCAAAAAACTTTTCTGTTTTTTGTACATCAATGTTGTGTAAGTCTGGCCTTTGCGCCCAAATACTTTTTGCCGTATTTTGTATTCAGAAGATGCTAATGCCTTACATGTCATGCTCCTCATGTGAAGGCCCACAAGAGAATGCCGAGAACTCAAAATTTCAAGTAACTACTCCACATAACCAAAAAGCAGAGGTGCTGAGCATGAGGTTTGACTTAAAAGCGTCGCTCCTAAAACCTCCTGAAGATCGAAGGTAACGGACTCACCTTTAGCCAGAGGTTCCACGGTGATGACATCACTGCTGTTCCCCCGGCCGGCCGCGGTAACCGCCATCACCCAGATACTGTACTTCCTGTTGCGACTGAGATTGTGAACCCGGTGGAGGAATTCATCCGGTGACACTTCAAACTCGCTGACCACCTGAACAAGACACAAAATAAAGGATTGTTGGTTAGTTCGTGTGTCTTTCATTGGTTGGATTAACAGATTTACAGGTAGACACAGGTTTCTCATATTAGTCACAAAAAAAAAAAAAAAATTGCTGTATTCATTATAAATGATTTATCTGTGAACATCATTTTTTATTTATTTATTCATGTGCCCTCATCAAAAAATAACTTCCCCTCCCTTTTGCAGCAACATCTATTCTCTGATGACATATATACTAGCGTGAGGGCGGGGCAACCTGTCACTCACATGACATCACAGCAACAGCAAACCACAACCATCCAAATTTATGTAGTAGAAATATTTTTTTTAATTTGGAGCCTTCTAGACTGAGAAAAGCCAGAAATGTATTTGTGGCTCATGTGGATGAAGGACAACAACTCCCAGAATGCACTTGCTTCGCTGCCCAACGAGGTCACTCCCAAGCCACGCCTACCGGTAAGAGCGCAGTTGAACAACTAGGCTAGGCTAGTGAGTCTCCGTGACAAGTCTACCCGGGATTTCGAAATCGCCAAAAATGTCCGGGATTCGGCCTTTGCGTTCCACAGTCGCCATTCATTATGTTGACTGTGGCGAGCAGGACAAGGCTGAGGGCCGCGGGAGAACGACGCGAGGCCGGTGGCGTGATTACTGATGAGCGGCACCTGTGAGACGCACCGGTCTCCTATCTCTCACGGAGGAGCGGGAATTTTCTTAGCAATGTTAAAACGCACATTAACCGATTACTTGTTTAGCGTTCATGTAAACACTACATTCAGATTCACCAATCGGAATGAATTCAGTTAGATTGAAACAAAAGGTGTGCGTGTAAACAATGAATGGCGACTGCAGAAAGCAAAAGCCGAATCCTGGACATTTTGGACGATCTCGACGGCCGGACTTGTTCGGGAAAAAGAGGATGGTAACCCCGACTACTCGGCTTTCTCCACAGAACAAGAGCCTGTTAGCTTAGCTTCCAAATAAAAGATGGCTGACACTATTTATACATTCTGTGAGTGAGATCCCACCCTCTATGGGTGGGTTGAAAACATGCGGATCTAGCGCCTTCTACTGGCTGAAGTTTTTAGCCTCTGGCCAAAAAAGCCCCCGATGACGCAAAATGGCGTTTTTTGCGTCATCGGAGGATTTTTTACAGACAAAAAATACATAATTCTCTTGTCTCAGGGGGATATGAGGGAGGTAAGCACGGTAATTTGAAAATACTACAGGTTTTCTACTGATACAAAGCTTAATGCTAAATCCTGAAGTCTCCCTTTTAGCTTGATGCCACAGTATTGGCGCGGCGCTAAAATGTTTGCACTTTCCACTCACTGTTTAACAGTGTCTTAATAGCCAGCCTGATATCTTTCCTGTTAGCATGAGACCAGTTGGCTGAGTCTTACCGTGGGATACGAGCTGGAACAGAAGACTGTGTATTTCCTAATAATGCCATTCAGCTTCAGCGGAGGGAGCCAAGAAACGTACACCACAGAGCTGGAGGCCGCAGCTGCCTTCACCCCGCCGGGTGGACCTGGCACTGTGGAGAAAAGAGTCAGACAGTTAGGAGAGACCTTTGCTAAAGTTTATAGCTAACAGATTGGCAAACAAAAGGACAGAATTGGACAGCAATGGTATCCCAAAACACAAGCTATGACTTTAATTGGTCATAGAATGGATAATATCTGTCGGTCATACCGTCCTCTTTGGTGCGGATGTAGATCTGGTCGCTGCGCACTCCGTCTCCTGCTCTGGTGAAGGCCAGCACCTGGATACTGTAGTTGGTGTATTTTTCCAGACCCTCCAGCTCCAGCGGGACCTTCTGTGTAGTGACATTTCTGATTTCCCCCAGTTCTGTGGTGCCATAAACAATAAGGCCATTTTGAGACTTCTCAAGACCTGCTGTCAGTTGATGGTAGCTGATAGTGCTGAAATAACGCTAAAGTGATCACATTATTTACTGTAAATTCAAACACACACACACACACACACAAAATGCAGGCTTTGCAAACCATGGTGAAAAAGTCCACTTTAACATACTTTTAAAAACTTACTGTGGCCGTTGCATAAACTGCTAAGACTATACGAGTTAGTCAGCACGACTTAGTCATAGAATCTGGTCATAACTTTTTTAAGTCAGTTACATAAAAAGGCATGTTGGTCTAATTTGAATCCGAAAAGTAAGACTGATAACTGCGAGTTGGTCAGACTATAAAGACCGTCTTAAAGGGTTATTTCACCCAAAAAAAATGTATTCTGTCAATAAATCTCACCCTCATGTTGTTCCAAACCTATCAATTTCATTCATCTTCAGAACACAAATGGAGATATTTTTGATAAAATCTAAGAGCTTTCTGTCCCTCCATTGACGGCCACGCAGCTAACACTTTGACGCTCATAAAGTTCATAAAAAGATCGTAAAACAAATCTTTATGAATTGAACGGTTTAGTCAAAATTTTCGTCCAGACTCAATCGCTTTATATGATTAACTTTTATTCACAATTTGATCAGCGAACATAAACAGAAGCTCAAACGTGCTGCGTAACACTAGAATTAACCTCATTGGTTCTCTCACGTCAATCGAACATGTTTGAGCTTCAGTTTACCATTACTTATGTCTGCGTTGATAAATGTTTATCCGTGAATAAAAACCTAAACTCAATCTGTTCATCATAAAGTGATCAGTCTCTTCAGAAAATTTGGACTAACAATTCATATGGATTAGTTTTATGAACTCTTAATGAACTTTTTGAACCGTCAATGTGGTAGTTGCGTAGCTGTCAATGGAGGGACAGAAAGATCTCCGATTTCTTAGAAGGCTTACGGGTTTGGAACGACATGAGGGTGAGTAATTAATGACAGAATAAAATGTTTTGGGTGAAGTAACCATTTAATATAGTGGCTGTTTATGCAACTGGCCCCTGGTGTGAAAATTATGATATTGTGGCGAAATTGATGGTCATATAAAACACTACAACCCATACAGGTTTGGTTTATGAGGCAGTTCCTGCTGCGATCCGGGAAAGTTGCAGGTTTTACATTTTTAATGTCTACATTTTTTCCTGCTATCTATCATTCCTTTCACATCCTAACTGCCGCTGTTGGATGGAAAAGAGCCACTGTCTTTTGCCACTCGCCGCTGAATTTTGTCCTAGAATTGCCCGGGTTGAATTCTGCTGCTTCATAATAAGGCAATTTATAAGCAAATAGCTCCTGGAAAGAGCTGGATCGACATAATGTGTGCTGTGAGTTTGTTCTACTGAGCACAAGTTGATCGAGAGCCATAAAGCAGCCAATTAAACAGGTGTGCAGAATGTGTTGTGTTGCTCTGGTTTGTGTGGCGCAGCGCTGAGTGATCGATTAACTAACCTCACAGTCTAAATCACTCATGAGAGGCCACTTCATGTATGCATGCTGGCACAACACGTATGAAAAGAGAATATTGCTGAATTGCAAAATGGTTATATTGTGGTATGTATTTTTAGTATATAATAAGCTAATACGCCGATACTGGGACAGGTTTTGGCTTTTGGCTGAGTTCGTGGCTTCTAAATGAAGAATTTCAAGTTGAAAAGATATATTGTGCCACCTAGTGGCCAAATTCTGTTATTATATATATATATATACACACACACACACACATATATCTCTATAGTATTATTCCCGCTCATTTACAGGGTCCGCTTCAAATATTATTGCTATCTATCTATATAGAAATAGTAATACACTATAATAATATAATAATACTAATACAATAATGATAACATATTTTATTTATTATTACTACCATGGGTCTTTAGGTGTCCCACTATGGTCCTCTCTCTCTCTCTCTCTCTCTCTCTCTCTCTCTATATATATATATATATATATATATGTATATATATAGAGAGAGGACCATAGTGGGACCAAGACCCATGGTCCCAATCTCAGGAAAGTAATGCTATTTGAGGCACTTTCTGGGGTCCGAGCTTTACCTCCGTCTGGTAGATTGGCCCAGTAGATGATGCGGAAACCCTGTAGAACGCCATTAAGAGCTTCCCTGGATGGAGTCTGCCAGGACAGAGAGATGCTTTCAGGGGAGGCGGCGGTGGCCACAACCTTCTCTGGAGCTCTGCCGGGTACTGAGAAGAGACATCAAACATCATCTCAGAAACGGACAGAATTACTCACAGAATATGTATAGTAGGTGTGGATGAACTTAAATTGACTATTTAATTTGAATTGGGTTGAATTCGAGACAAGAATTGTAGGCATTGTAAACATTTCCAGTGGCCACTAGATGGCAGCAAATATTTTAAATGTGAGCGGCTGCATCCGAAATCACATTCTTCCCTACTATACAGTAGGTGAAAAACAGTATGTGACAAAAGAAGTATAACCGTATTCACAGTACTCATAAAAGATTAGGCAAAACATGCAGCAAATTCTGAAGTGTGAAGCGACTTCAGTAACTGACGCTGGTTGGTCACATGATAATGACAACGTGATGTACGGATTACATTCATACTACACACACTCATACTATAGAACATAATTTTTTAGCAGTCATTAAGTACCTACTCAAGAGAGTATGCGATTTCGGACACAGCACTTGATGCATATAATGGAATATCTGATGATACATTTTTAAAGATGAATTAAAGATAAAAACTGTTTACATTAATTCATTCATTTATACGTCATTTAAAAAGTCGTCTGTTCATCATGTGAATGATCCAATGGCTTACCGTCCTCCATTGTTGTTGCCCGGACCTCACTGGAAGCAGGTCCCGGACCGGCGCTGTTACTGGCCTGCACCACCACCTCATACTCGGTGAACTTCTTCAGGTTGTTGAGGCTCAGGGACTCGGTCTCTCCCGTGGCCTCCATACTGATGCAGACGAACTGGTGACTGCCGTTGATGGAGTGTTCTCGATGGCACACCTGATATCCCCGGATCACGCCATTCTGGAGATGTTTCAGTGGTGCCTGCAGATGATGAAATCATATTTGGAATAATGTCTTCATAAGTTGTCTTATATTTCACGGTTAAACATTCTCTCCACATCAACATAAAACATATTTGAATATATATCATTTTTAATATATATATATAATTTAATAAATATATGTATATATAATATTTGATTATATATAGGCCTATATATCGCTATATTAAAAGTTAAAAGTTTGGACTGCATTTTTAAATTGAGAATGTTTCATTTATGCCTGAATTTATGGTTGAAATTAGTTTTGTAGTCAGATATAATTCAATAATATAATAATAATTAAATATAAATAAATATACAATGTAATATGAAACAAAAAATTATCTGTATATATAAATAATGTATACATGCATATATTTTATTTATAGTAGACAAGTAGTTTTGTAGACAAATACAGTATATAAATTGATTATAAAACTAGTATTTAAATAAAAACATCTATACACTATATATTTTATTAATTTCTTTATTATTATAAATACGTATTAATATATAAATATTATAATTAAATAATGAATAATAATTAAATATCTATCTATCTATCTATCTATCTATCTATCTATCTATCTATCTATCTATATATATCTATATATATATATCTATATATCTATCTATCTATCTATATCTAAATATATATATATATATATATATATATATATAATGTTTCAATTATATTTTATTCGTATGTTATGCTGTGTCCTCTGTCTCAGTTGCTTAAAAAATTAAATTACATGAAATTACATGTCTAGGCAAAAACAATAGGATTTTTTCATTCACCAATCAATTTTTAGGTTACAGGATTTTGTATTCTCAATTATGTTATGAAAGATATAATGGAAATAACTGATATACCATTTTACTTTATGCAATATGTGGGTAAAAGGGCCATAAATGGGCAGTGCCATTCAATACAATGTATCTAACACGGTATCTAATTCGCATATTAATGTGTTCTTGAGGCAACAAGTAATGAAAAAATAAGTGTAATAATGGGAGTAATAATTGGCAACATTTTCATAATAATATCTAATATTTCATAGTAATATTGATGTATAATTTCTTCCCGATTCACTTATTGTGTCTCCCAAAATGCCAGATAAACATGATTTCCTGGTGTCTCTACAGTAGACATGTATGAAATCAATGCCCTGTTCTGTAACAGAAAGTCATTCTTTGATTAGAAACCCCATAACATTTTCCTGAGATGTAGATTCATGACAAACTATTTTTTTAAAAAGTGGATTTAAATGATAATAGCAAAATATGATCTTATTCCCATAAGAGTGCTACACTTGATCATTAAATTAATGTCAGTCATTTTTTAAAGACCAAGTAGAAGTTGTTGTCATGGTGAAACATCCAAACATTTGATATCTCTGAAAAGCCCTGAATGTGCTCTTTAGATACGGTGACATGTATATACATATATATAAAAATCAAGACAAAAGTCTTTCCCTGGGTCCCAGGAGGACCAATACACACACACACTTCAACACAACAGCATTGATACAGGCATAATACACCGTGACCTACCTTCCATGTAACTTTTATGCTTTGAGAGGTGATGGCTTCCAGCGTCACGTCTTGAGGAGGTCCTTCTGGATCTAGAGCGGTCAAACATTCACACTGTTTAGCCTGATCTGATATCTGCTGTCATATTTCTCATAAACAGTGGCACCAGCACTTATCAGCTTATCAGTCACTCTCCTGTAATGTCACCCCTGACCACCAGTTGGCAGTATTGCATCATAATTGCTTCTTTGTGTCAACTGATGGAACAGTTCAACAGGAAGTGAAACATTAACAACATGTTTGGATTACTATTTGTTCTTTGAATAAAAAAGACAGTCAAAAAGCTAAAAAAGATAGCCAAATACAGTAGTATATCAGAAATAGGAAGAAAGAGTAACGTGCACTGATGAAATGTGGGCCTACATAATAAATATCAGAGACCTGAAATTGAATTTTAACATCATAAATATGACTAATAATAAATCACACCTGCTTCATCAGTGGTTACGGTGAGCTCGTTGCTGGGTTCGCTGTCCCCGATGTGGTTCTTGGCAAAAATACGGATGTTGTAGGTGGACGATGGGTGGAGTTCAATGATGGTCGCCTGGTTTAAGGTGGGAGAAACATCTCTGGTCCTGCGAGCTCTTTCCCAAGTTTCTGTTTATGAGTAGAGACATGCAAAGGGTTAAAAACACATCTGGATCTCATGTGTCAGCTGATCAGCTCTATTTATTGCCATTTTAATCTCAATTACAAGTTTTATGATGATCTATTCATGCCAAACTAACTAAAAACTACTGTTGTCTGCATTCATTCGGATCACGTACCGGTTTTATTTTTGCACTCAATATCGTAGCCGGTGATAGGACTGTTTCCATCGAACCCCATGGTCCAGCGGAGGGCGATGGTCCTCTCTTTCACCTCACGAATCTCCACTTTAGGAGGCTCTGGTGGCTCTGAGCATTGAACGAAAGGGCTCTCAGATTCTCAGAGGCTTTGGGATCCCTCCCCGCAATTTAAAAAATGACATTTTCCTCAAGAGTCTCGTTTCAAATGCCTAATAAATCCCCAGAATCTCCACCCAAGCCCAGGTGATTTTCCGGCTGCTTACCTTGAACCGTTAACTGAAGGATGCCTCTGTCTTCACCATAAGAGTTAATGGCGTGACAGGAGAAGAACCCAGAATCCTCTCTCATCGTCGGATAGATCTGAAACATAATCAATATAAAAATAGAACTAAAATTCAAATATAAATTCAAAGTAATACAATTTTATTAAAATAACTTTTACAATACAAATGTAAACTACTATAGTAATGTAAACTACATTACATTACTAATGTTACATAAAAATAAAAATAAATAAAAAACAGCATTCAAAAGTTTAGGGTCACTATGATTTTTTTATTTTAAAGGAATTACTTTTATTTGAGAAGAACGCATTCAATTGATCAAAAGTGACACTAAAGCCATTTATAATGTTACAAAATAATGATATTTGAAATGAATGCTGATATTTTGACATTTCTATTCATCAAAGAATCCTGAAGTAAAATGTATTACGGTTTCCACATAAATATGAAGTACAACAATTTTCAGCATTGATTATAAAAAATAATTGAGGAGCAAATCACGAAATCAGCATATTAGAATGATTTCTGGAACTAAACCCAAAAGGAATAAATTATATTTTAAAACATATTCAAATTATAAAAAAACGTACTAACCCCAAACGTTTAAACAGTAATGTTTATAATAATACTAAGTAAAACTACAAAGACAAATATGTTATTATTAAATATTTATTATTATTTAAATATAATAGTAAGTATGTGTATGTGAAGGACCTGATCACCCTTTGAAAAATGAATTAAACTAGCCTTCAGAATTAAACCAAGGATCATCAGTAGGTCTATGATATTTTGAACTAAGTAGCCTATAAAGAATTGTTCATTTCGAAATATGTCAATCAGCCAAGCGTGAAAAATGACAATGCACAAATGAAGAAGCCGACCTGCAGGGTGGACACGACCTCGTCGCCGACGTTCTTGACGGTCACCGTGTGCCGCCACATGTCCGGATTGATCATGTGCGACTGCTTCTCCTTCTCCACCTCCTTCTCCCATCTCACCATGATGGGCTTCTCACCGTGGGCCTTACAGCTCATCTCGATCTTCTCTCCTTTCGTTGCCAGAGAGTTGTTGGGATACGATGTTATCATGGCCGGAACTGAGAAGGAGAAAAGAAAATGCATCATGAGGACACATGCCATCACTGCGGATGAAACGAGCGAGGTTTTCTCATGACATCAATGACTTTGAACTTACATTCGTGCAAGTGCCATGTAACGTTTTGCAACAGCAAGGATCAGAACACTTTCCTACTCCAGACAAGGTAAATGTTTCACAGCTCTATGGCAAATACAAGATTGAATGTGATGCTTTATGCAGAGGTACAGTTATTATTCCACACACATGCACACACACGTTCCTCACAGGCATTCATTGGGGAATCGGAGCACCAGGCGGGTACGTGGGAGCGCCGGTACAGCGTGTGATGTGATTGAGTGTGTCAGGTTGAAAGTCCCGACCGTTTACATGTCATCTCTTATTCACTCTAGCAATTCTCAGCATAGCAACCAAAAAAAAAAAAAAAAAAAAAAAAAAAAATACTTTAGCAAATGTTTTATTTTGTTTACATCCCTGATTTTAAAACATCTCATATTTGATGCTTTTTACATGTGTTAAATATTTTTCATGTAAAATGATTTTAAATATTAAAATGACCATTTTTTAAATATTGAAGTCGCATCAAAGTTGCTTGTTTTTCAGTCTCTTATCACACTATGCCAAGTAACATTATCCACATGCTGCATGGGGGAAAATAGTCATTTATAAGAAATATCCCCATCATTTCTTTTTGAAAAAATGTAGTTCCTTGACATCATCATCCAGGAAGTGGCATCATTATTAGAGGGAAAACAAGAGTACATCAGTAGCTAATACAAGAGAGGTGACAAAAAATTGGTGCTGTTAACTAAAACTAAAACTAGTTTTAAATATAATATAATATAATATAATAGTCACACTTAGTCTGTCTGTGACGTAGTTACAGTTTCACAGATTTTTAGTTAGTATTCATTGGTTCCTGTTCTCCTTTGTTCTGTTCCTGCCAATCATGTGTCGTCATGGTAACTTATGATTTGTCATTCTGTCCAGCTGTGTTTACCTTATTATCGTCTGTATAAAAGTTCCTGTGTTTTCAGTGTTCACTGTCCGGTCTCGTTAATGTGTTGTAGAGGTTATACTTTGTGACATAATCAGTGAGTTATATTAAAGTACTATTTAATCATTTATCATTGTCTTCGTGTTCGTGTTCCCTACAACCTGTGACAATAATATAATATAATATAATATAATATAATATAATATAATATAATATAATATAATATAATATAATATAATGTGCTCTTATTCCCTACAACCCGTGACAATATAGTATAATATTAATATAATATAATATTTTATATATACAATATTTAAAAACTGGTTTATGTATGTTTAAGTTGTAGTACTAAAAATACTTTAGAATAACCTTTAAACTAAAATAAAAATCCTGATAAAAAATATATAAAAAATTTAGACAAATGACAAAAGCACAACAAAATTATAATAAAACATAAAATCAAATTAAAATGTTACCTGAAAAAAATTAACCAGTTTGGTTGTTACCAAACCAAAGAAAAATAACTTAAAATTCATCCCTATGCTCACTTTGTGATGACAAAAAATATACATAAAATATGAGAAACAAAAAAAATTCAAAATATGAATGTGTGAAATATGATGAAATAAATTTTTTTTTTTGCATGTGCATTAGCTAGACCAGCCCGAATATACATTTTTCAGTATGACTTGAGCTAAAAGTTACAAAATTAGTATGATTTATATCAAAATTTCAGAAGATATCCCTATACCTTCATATTGACACCCTATAAGCTAACAGTCACTGAGCATGTCTACCCTGTTAGCGAGCGTTTCCATTTGTAAACACTGAGAGTACACGTGCAAGTCTCTTAATACGACTACAGTTGATCAGAGGATAAAAATGAAGCTGTACAGCCCCCCACTAAAAGACGCAGGCAGCCTAAACTGGCATCCTATTTCTTATCCCGGCCGAGAGCTCGGGAGTTATGCGATTATCCAGAATAAAACACTGAAGAGGGAAGTAGGCTCTGTGTTGGAGGGGCAGCCGCATCTTCCCTCAGGCTGCGAGCTGTCTTCATCATGACTGCATAATTGCTGTGTTGATGTATTTCTTTAATATCCAGCAGAATTATAAGCAGCAGTTGGACTGAAAGGGAAGGTGCTAATTCCCCTCCTGAGATCCAGACAGAAGAACGGTGTGTTGCTGGGCAGGAACTTGCTCTCCGGCTGTAGGAGTGATTTACGTCTCTCCTGAATCCTCTGTGATTGATTCGGGCTCGTTTTACTCATTCATTTAGGGGTCGTAAATGGACAAAAATGATCCGCGTTAGGCTGCTTTGTGTACTTGAGCGTGCGCATTATCATGTTTTTGCATGTGTCACGAAAACACACATTTGCACACAGTTTCTCAAGGTAGCTGATTCTATTCCCTGGTCTATCAGGGGCAGAGAACGTGATGTTCACCCATCCCGAGAGAAAGAATGAGACGATAACATAGATTCAGCATTATTTACCTGAGAGGAAAAATGAATCCCTGAACACGGATTTAACAAACACTTCACAACTTCTGTTCTCTTTAGTCAAGGCAAACTGTATCAGCGTTTAGAAGTTTCAAAGGTTCATTAAAATAGTGTATCTGCCAACATTAATGTGTTAACTTATGTAATACATTTATTTAACACATGTGGAACTGTTTATAAAGCTGTCAAAATGCGTTCAAATTTAATACACAAATAATGAATTACTGGATTCTACTTTACTGAGAGTAAAAAGGGGACAGCTAATTTATGTATAAATCAAATCCAGGGAATTTGAACAAGAATTAATTTGCAGTCTAAGTTTGGCATAATTTTATTATGGAAATATTACAGGTGAAACACACTATTGATGGTACTAACGTTAATGTGACATCTGCGGGATACATTTTTATAACGCTTACATTTCACAACGCTTTGAAATTAAGTTTTGTGTGTTGTTGTTGTTGTTTTTTAGAATTTTTTACTTCACCGGAATGGAATGGAACTTGGTAAAGGTTTCGAAACTTGCTATGAGAAAAAAAAAAAAAAAAAAAAAAAAAAAAAAAAAATCATGGACATGATCAGAAACGGTTAAATGGTCCTGAAAAAAATAGTCACACAAAATTTTTTGGAAATCAATGGGAAACTAATTTCATCTAGTGGAAACGTTTGGTACTGCGCCCAAACCAAATCTTACTGAAAACTCATTTTTTTGAGGTATCAACCTCAAAATTGGAACACACTAGTTTAGATTCATGGCTTTGATTTTCATGCAGTTTTAAGGCCCGTTCACACCAAGAACGATAACTATAAAGATAACTATATTAGCGTCCCGACCAGCGGACGATATTGTTCTGTTTATTCTAAGCGCGTACTTATCTGTCACTTTAAATTCTATCTATCTATCTATCTATCTATCTATCTATCTATCTATCTATCTATCTATCTATCTATCTATCTATCTATCTATCTATCTATCTATCTATCTATCTATCTATTCTAAGCGTGTACTTGTCAGTCACTTTAAAATCCATCCATCCATCCATCCATCCATCCATCAATCTATCCATTTATCTATCTATCTATCTATCTATCTATCTATCTATCTATCTATCTATCTATCTATCTATCTATCTATCTATCTATCTATCTATCTATCTATCTATCTATCTATCTGTTTATTCTAAGCGTCCTTGTCAGTCACTTTAAATTCCATCCATCCATCCATCCACCCACCCATCAATCTATCCATCTATCTATCTATCCATCTATCCATCTATCTATCCATCTATCCATCTATCTATCTATCTATCTATCTATCTATCTATCTATCTATCTATCTATCTATCTATCTATCTATCTATCTATCTATCTATCTGTTTATTCTAAGCGTGTACTTGTCAGTCACTATCTATCTATCTATCTATCTATCTATCTATCTATCTATCTATCTATCTATCTATCTATCTATCTATCTATCTATCTATCTATCTATCTATCTACTGTATCTATCTAAAAACAGAGCTCATTTTCAGATGCGTGTCCTTGACAGGTCTAGCTGACTGAGATGCTGTAGGAGTCTGTGGTCTCTGGTTTATATCCAGTCCGCAGGGAATCCTGGCTGCTTTCCTCACCCCCTCCCATGAGAGCCCCCCCCCCCATCTCCCTTTCACCTGGACACGTTACCATGCCAACCAGCTCCGGCCTGCCTGCTCTCCCCCAGCTGTAAGAGGGTGCTGTCAATGGAGGACAAGAATAGAACAAACATCCAGAATTGATTTTCAGAGGAGAGCAGTTACTAGCCTGCGTGTTTGTATCATGGATCCGAGGCTGAATATCTTTCTCTGGGAGGATGACGCTGGTAATTTCATCCTTTTTCATTCCTTTTCGGAATGAGAAAAAAAAAAATAGCCCGAGAGGAAAAGAACGATTGTGTGTTGTTTAATGTCTTGATGTGTATAAGGCTGGAGGGGTTGTCAAACTAATCAGTCTAATTAGGTCACAAGGGTCAGAATTGACACTTTGCTTTGCACAGCTATATGACATTTGACCCCAAACTATCAATCCACACATGAATCTGTGAATCGGAGACACGTTTGCCGCATGTTTGGTGCAGACGCAGGGAAATGTTCCAGTTTCTCTTGTACAGAAAAATATTATATTTAAAGCGGAACTTTAAAGTTTACAAAAAATATTGTTGATTTAACACGTTAACCTTCAGTGCTCCTGTAGAGGGGGATGTTGCCATACCATAAGGGGTAAGTTGTCACAATGGAAATTGCCACTTAACAGCTTCTCAGCTGAACTTAAAAAAAAAAAAAAGTATAATAGACAAAATAATAATGTAAAATGCAAATATAAAATAAAATTAATGAAAATTAAAATGAACAAAATAACAACGAATAACACTTTTACAGTATGTATTCATTTTAGTCCATGTTAATTTTTAACATTTACTAATATATTTTCATTATGTTGCATCTGTTCATAATTTACATTACATAGTTTACAGAGCATTAAATAATGTGTAAATTAACATGAACAATGAGCAATTTTATTTTTATTAACTAACATTAACAAAGGTTATTAAATGCTGTAATATATATTTTTTTTTCTCATTTTTAGTTTATATGCACATTATGAAGTGTTACATTATACTTACACCATAAATGTATTTAATTTATTTCATATTTATAATTTAGCTATAATTATTTAATTCATAAATAATGTATCTAAATATAATAAATCTTATAATTATAAATTGTGACAACCAGCCGTAGCCTGTAGGCTTGCCAAAAATATTATTTCTAAATTATGTTAAAAATTCACACTGCTTAGTTTCTAGGCTGCGTAACCAAATGCAACAAATGAAACGGGAATGAGTGGAGCTGGAGACGGAGGCTTCCTCCAGTGTAATGTCTCTCCTGTCTTAGTCTCATAGCGGCTCCTGGCTCCCCGCAGGCTTTCTGAGGGCACCCATCATCCCCTATCGCATCAGCGCTCAGGGCTGTGTGTGGTGGATGTAGGCCAAGACCCTCCGCCTCACTGGGCTGGCGGGCAGATTACATGCATGTGTACAGCATCCTCTGCCCCACGATGCACTGGGGTAAACAGTGAGCTGACTGGTTAAGTGGCCGTGTTCACCGCGGCCTGATATCCTCCTTTACTGCACCATTGGGCTTTGCGTGGAGAATGAGCCGCATCATGATACTAGAAATGGTAAAGCTTGCGGCCAATCAGAGTGAAGGAGGGGAGGGATTATAGTAAAACAGCCATCGACGTGACACTCCATTATGTCTCGTTACATAGAAAGTTTCTTGGGATTATCAGCTGTTCTTTTCTCAACAGGATTTCCTGAAAATTGCACTGTACGGTCAAGCAACAGTGCCTCTACATCGCACACTATTATACCATAATACTAAAATACTTACTATATCTGCAGTTGTATAAACGTTGTATTTGAATTACATCGCTAACATCATAGAATAGCATTGTTCTAATAGCAGGGCACATTGTAAGCTTAGCATTAAAGGTGCAGTGAGCGATTTCTGAGAAACGCTATTGAAAAGTGGATTGGACCGAGCACCACAACACACTTGTAGCCAATCAGCAGTAGGGGGCGTGTCCACTCATTAGGGGGGAGCAGAGAGAGTGAGCGAGATAGAGATTTGAAGAAAGACTGTAGAAAGAAAGATGGCTGAGAGACATTACAAAATAGAAAAGCTTGGAGGAATATCACTGGAAAAGGGTTATGATCAGACAAGAGCTTAAGGGGCTGTGTTAATATTAGAAAAGCTTTCCAGCGCTGGAGAGACCGAAGCGGGAAGCCCTGAAAAAGGACGCTGAGGTCGGTTTGTTTCTCCTCAGTCAGTAGCATTGTTATGCTATGTGTTTCATAGAACCAAGATATGCTGCTGTTGTTGTAATGTTAGTTAGTAACACGACAGGTTTGAGCGTCATTGTTTGTCTGGGGCTGGTTTCCTGCTGCTGGTGACCAACAGCGAACTCTTGCTTGAATATATTACATTTTTTGTTCTTCCTTGTCATTCGTTCATCATCGTCACTTTATTTTTTTGCGAAACATTGTTTTGCTGCGCTTTATGATAAATAGTCATCCACTCACTGAGTGTTTGTGTATAGGGGCAGAGCAATAAAGGGTGTGTTTGTTTGGGCAGATCCACAGTGTTTCCCACCACTCGCTCACTGCACCTTTAAATAACTAATTGGAGATTAAAATAATTTGTCTAATTTTAAATTAACACTAAAAGAAAGAAATGTACTTTTGCTATGGTTAAAAGTTCAGTGATATCTTCAAAAGATTTTAGAATTTTGGCGCAATTTTTTTCTCTGTTGATATAGCAACTAGTAAGTTAAAGTTTCGTCATGCTAGCATGTGTGGAAACGTTTAAACCGTGTGTGTTACAACTAGCCTCGCGTAGCATGCCCAGATTGTGACCTAAATTACATTTTTGGCCAAAATCTCAATAGTCTATCCTCAATCTGATCTTCATTTGGAAGCCTTTTCCATTTTCCTTTTCCGAACTTTCTGCTGTTAAAAAATAAAAAGGTATAAAAACATTATTGAATCTTTATTTTTAGAATTATTGTTAATTGAACCCCACTCAATGAATTAAACATGCACTGTGGCATACATGCAATGTATAGAATAATCAATTTCAGATTAAATAAAATATGATATTATGATATATATATGATATTACACTTAGATATGTATTTCTCATAAAGAAGTTAAAACAACTCAACTGAAAAACAAACTGAAACCTGATATTGTTGTTTTTGTAGTAAGTAGAGTTTCCAATCAGGTTTGAGTATTGAGTAATGGACTTGAGAATTTTTCCTGTTTTGTTCCAGAAGGATACGATTCTCTCCTTCTATTCTGTGGCTATGGGGACATGAACCGAACTCTCAGCACTGATCAGGCTTGATCTTAATGAGGAGCTTGTTTGCGGTAAACTGAAGAGATCACAGCGGACCCTGAAACAAACCTCTCAGGGAGACTCGAGTTACACCAGCGAGCCACAACAACAGACCTGTACCTCCGGGAGCAGAGCTTTCCACACAAACACCTCCACGACAAGCCTGTACGACAGTATTTCACCTGTCAGCCTGATCGATCTCTCTGAGAACAGAGTGTGTGTTGTTACACGACATGAGAAGGAGAATAGGGAGTGAGGGAGGGAGGATGAAGAAGAGGTTGTGTTGGGCAGAGAGAGCGGCTCTGCAGGGAAGCTCCTGCTGTGTGCTGATAAGAGCAGGGTGTGAAAATAAGTCTCTCTAACATCACACTGATCAAATGAGAACGCAGCCTCCTTTGCATAGGCAGACAGGGAATAGTCGGATAAACCGACATTAAAACAGTTCATTTAGCTGCCGTGTCACAAGCTGTAGAAAAACGCTGTTAAATCAAATGGATTTCAGCGTTTATTTGAGTCACACAAAAGTGTATAAAGATATTACTGCATTTTAAACAAACATCTTTGATGAAGTCAACATGAAATCAAAACTGACCCATTACTTTCTACAAATGCACATTCCAGGTCTTATTATAATACATCTTATTATATTCAGTGTTGGGGTGATGCATTACAAGTAACGCGAGTAATGTAATCAGATTACTTTTTTGTCACTAGCAAAGTAACACATTACTTTTTTTCTAAATTTACAACAAAATATCTGAGTTACTTTAAGTAAGTTACTTTGTTTTCCAGTTTATTAAGACTGTGTGTAAAAACAGTAAAATGCAAACTCATATTACGCAGACCTGCAATTAGGTCATGTGTCAACTAAATCGTTTTCCCCGAGGCTAGCGTATTTACAGTAGCGTGAAGAGGCGCTGAGCGACTATTTCACGCTGAGCGTTTGCTCTTCTCTACCGGCCGTCGAGAGTAAAACACAGAGATGAGTCACTTTTTACCCAGCCGTCCAATCAGAGTGGAGGAGGGGCGGGACAATTACCACATGACCAATTGTAATATTCTGCTTGTACAATGATAACAAATGACAACAAGCACATCTCTTCATCCAAAACTAGTGCCAGATCAAGTACGTTACATTGTGTCGACATTTTTATATTCAGAAACAAACTATTTGCGAAATCAGATACTACCAGTTCCGTGTATATTCTGTATCATATGCGTCTCATCTCAACTGAAAAAAATGCTCTAAACTTCTAGCAGTCGGTACCGATAACAGTCAAATTTCACAGTCCTCGGTACCAATTTCGGTACCATAGCAAAATCAGTTTTCTATATTATATAAATATTTATAAATAAAAATATTAATTAAATTAAATGAGTTTATTATTTATGATGATAATAATACATTTAAACAGCATGTAGCCTTCAAAAGTTTATAAGTAAACATTAGCTGCTTTTCCACTGTCGGGCCAAACAGTTGTAAGAAATATTTTTTCTTATAAAAAATTATAAAAAAAATTGAATACAAAAAAATAAATGTTAAAAAGACCCTATTTTGCTCTGAAATACATCATATTGTGGACAAGTTTCATGCTGACTTTTAAATGAACACCATTTTTCCTACACTCTATCATCTACTTGAATTTATAATTGAAAAATCTCTCACAACCATCATGAAGGATTTTTGGAATATAATCTGATTCTGAAGCAATATTTACTGCACTTTCTCTCCCTATGTGTGTACTGTATGTGTGTGGTAACAGAGTGTAACAGAGAGTGGGTGGAAACAGAAAAAGTGAGACATGCACACACACATTAAGCACATTGAAAGCACAAGCCTTTCCACATGTCAGCTCCTACAGGAGTTCACAGTGTAATGAAGGGGAAAAGGGTTTTGGCTACTCGTGGATAAACACCCACATGTGTGTAAGGCAGACAAAGAGACGTTTACTGCAGAAACCCTCTCACCTGACACAGACAACTCTTAATATCTACAATAATGATACAAAGAATAATTCCAATCCCTCACGACACAAAAAGCTGTGACCCAAACACACATTTTGATGGCTTTTACAGAAGGTTGTTGGTTTACGTCACTCTGTGAACTTTCACCATAGTGTCCTTAGGAGCTTAACCCAAGGGATTGTCAATGCAAATTGATATGTGTCTCTTGTACCTCATAACAAACACCTAAATATTCACCTCAATATGACTGACAGGTTAGAATTTTACCAGAACTGCAAAGCGAACCATCAAATCAATCATCTTTCATTCAGTACAATATTGTTTCTTACTTTTCACGTTGAGGTACATGGACTTGCTGACATCGGCTCCCACATCATTGCTGACCTTGCACAGGTAATAACCTGCGTCCTCCTCAAGAACATGCTTTATCAGTAGTGAGCCATTCCCGAGCAGCTGGACCCTGAAGCCGGAGTTTAGAGCAATGGGTTGAAACTGGGGCACCCCAGCACCTGGCAAAGAGAGAAGACTTTTCACCACTGGCAAATTGTTTTACAATGTAAAAAATGTAATTGTGCAGTTTATTCTTAAAAAATAAATCTTACTAAAAAGTATCATTTAGGGATGCACATTTACATTTAATCATTTAGCAGATTGAATATTTCCTTCAGCTGAGACACTTCAGATTTGCACTGTTCGCCATGATTGTTTTGAATTGCTTGAAATATTATTGAAATCACTTCACAAAGGAAAATACAGTTAAGTGGAACATGCAGCACAAGTCTGTCATATAGGCTACATAAAAACATAATGAGAACATTATAGGTGTGTGCTTGGGAGTTTTGTTTTTAAAATCAGGCCCTCAAAAATTTGCAAATATATAAAAATATATTGGTTATCGGCTTTCAAATATAAAGAATTATCGGGTATCGGGCAAAACGTTCATATCAGTGCATCCCTCGTATCATTTTGTCTTGATTTTCAGGAAAGAAAAAACTCTAAATATCCATGGAAAAATTTAATTGCAGAAATTATATCTAGAAATATTTATTATTATTAAAGATTTTTATTATTTTATTTTTTCGTCATCTTGGCAAATTATTGTAAAATATCTATGTCTATCTATCTATCTATCTATCTATCTATCTATCTATCTATCTATCTATCTATCTATCTATCTATCTATCTATCTATCTATCAATCTATCAATCTATCTATCTATCTATCTATCTATCTATCTATCTATCTATCTATCTATCTATCTACCTATCTATCTATCTATCTATCTATTCAAGGTATATTCTCTGAAAACAAAGTGCATTACGTACATTGTATCTTACACAATTTTTTTTCTCAAGTAAGTGAGAAAGTAAGTGAGTGCTTTTAAGAATGATTATACATTTTTCAAGGCAAAATACCAATAAAGAAATTCATGTTTGCATGCAAAGTTGCAGTTGTCAGTGAAGCCAAGTACCTTTGGAGTATTTCCACTCAATAGTTGGCCGTGGCTCTCCATCCGCAGAGCAGTTCAAGATGACAGATTTACCGTAGATTCCATCCTGGTCTTGAGGCTGCACTTTGAACCTTGGTGGAACTACAAAAAAAATCCACAAATCACATTCAAGTCTTGTCTTTGTGAAAGTTTATAATCCAAAAAAGGATGCTTAACATTTAGTCTTACCTCTAACAATGAGCTGACTCTGGTATTTGACGACGGCGGCATCGTTTTGGGCAATGCAGGTGTAGGTGCCGTTGTGCACCCGCTGGAGGTTGGAGATACGCATGGAGCTGGTGAAGTCGATGCTGTCGATGGTAACACCCAGGCTGGCATTAATGGGCTTTCCATCTTTCTCCCAGGTGATGGAGATGGGAAGGTCACCTGAGCGCACAACGCAGGGCACGAAGACGCGATGGCCGATGGAATATCTTGGGAATTCGAAAGGCTGGATAAAGGGAGGCACTGACGACAACCAGAGAACGTTGTTAAATACAGCTACTGTATACCAACTGAACAGGACTTTTTAATGACATTATTTAACAAATTTTACTTCCGATGTCAAGTATTAGTACCTTTCACAGTGACGTGGACACTCTGGTTCTTGAACAGCTGGGGCTGGACGAGCACATGGCAGCTGTACTCTCCTTCGTCCAGTTCTTTCTGCACGTTCAGCAGCTTCAGCGTGCCGTTGTTCTCGAACGCCCTTTGACGGTCATTAGAAGGGAGAAGGTTGGAGTTCTTGTACCATTTGATGGAGTAATACGGGTAACCAATCACATGGCAGTGAATGTACATGTCCCGCCCCGCTATAGCTGTGAGGTTTTTCATTGGTCGTATGTCAGCAGAACCTTTAAGGATACAAAAAAAGAAACACTTCTCTTTAAAAGAATATTGACATTGTGATGGAAGTCCAATTTGCAGAAAATGTAGCAAAAAAAAGAAAGAAAATATTGATTTATGGATTATGGATGAGGGCCTTTCTAAGATCAATGAAAGAAAAAGACAACACAAAGTAAACAATTAAGAGGGTAGTTTGAGACTCCTAAACTTGACAGTTTTTCACACATTGCATGCCTTTTTATACCATCAGGGATTGACATTAACACTACTAGCCACTTTGGCAGGTTGAATTTTATGAATAATATATACATTTTTCAATGGCAGTCTTTTAAAAAGGCACCTGAAGATTAAACTAAGTGCAATGTAGTGTCATAAATATTTATTTTTCGATACATATCAATACTGAAATATCGGAAACGCTTCCAATACTAATTTTCCTCAGGATAGATACACAACACCAGCTGCTCTTTTTCTCTCTCTCATCTCTCCGACAGCGAGTTACACACAAACCCGCCTCCCCTCACTCACTCGTTTCATTTGCTCCGGATGAATATTGTTGGTGGCTTGAATTTCGGCGTGGGATTGTGTGTATTGCACATCATTTTACTCATTCCCGCATTCATTTTTGTGCTCACAGCCGCCTCTCAGTACTAAATTTAGTTCTTTTTGCACTTAAACGGACAAATACGCACAAAGTAGTGTCAAAATGCGGCCTTGGCGAGTATTCACGTAAACACATTCAGTTATGTTTTAAGTGAACGTAAACAGTTGAGAAAAAGAAATCGCATGTGTAACTGTATAACGGATCCATGCGTCAGTCTTAAAGTGACAGCAGCCTAATATGACTGCTGCCAAATTATAATATAATATAAAAAATATCTATATGGCAGTTTTTTCCCATGGTATTAAAAAGTCAAAATAGTGGCCAGTGAAAATGTTGAGTGGCTAGTAACTTTGGAAAACCTTTAGCCACGGCAGCTGATGAGCAAAAAAGTTAATGTCAAGCCCTGTATACCATTGTGAAAAAGAAGTGTGCTTAATTGTATTGAATGTGCACTTGTAGTGTACTTTAAATCTTAGAAGTATATTGTTAAAAAACTGTACTGGCAGATCATATAAAATTAATTAGTGCACTTTTTTAATAATGTCAGATTAAAAGTTTTATTTGGAGTACATTTTAAATCATTTTGTTTTAATAATCCCATAATACCTATTTTGATTTGTTGACTAACATACAAAAGCACATGTAAAATACTTGATTATAATTTTAACGGTAGTGCGTTATATTGTACATTAGATTTAAAGTAGTGGGTCAGAAAAGGCGCTCAAAATGTCATTATTAGCTAAAATATAAATATAAAATACATATTAATTTAAAATAATACATGAATAACATGTATTTAACTGTCAGAAATCAATACATTCAGTTCACATTTCCATTATAAGAATGCTATGCTAAAGTGTACTTCATTTTCACAAGGGAAATATGAAGTCGTCAGAGGATATTGTTTAAAATATAGATATAAGGACACACACAAAATAAAATGATCACAAACACTACATGCACCCAAGAAAAAGAAAAAAACTTCTTGAGATCTACAACCGTGGTTTGAGGAAAACAAATACACACCCAGTCAAAAAAAAAGCAACTAAAAGAATAAAAAAGCTCAGCAGAAATGAAACAACAGCAGATGTTAGTCAGGCCCTCGTCTCATGTATGAACTTGAGATGAGCAGAATGAAATATACGTATATGTGTGTGTTTTGGAGGAGTCGATCTGACAAGCACCTCTTACGTTTATTCGAGCCTGGTAGGAGACCGTCCCTGCAGAGTTGTTGCCGGTGCAGCGATAGACCCCGCTGTCACGGACCTGGGTGTGGGAGATGTTCAGGTAGCTGACCACGTTCCCCTCCGCCGTGATACTGTGACCGATGCGGTGCCGACTGTCCTTCGTGATGACGTCATCGTCCAGCGTCCAGGTGACGGCGGGCTGTGGAGTTCCCTTGACGTGACACATCAAGGAGACAAACTCGTTCGGACCGACCACTTTCTCGCTGAAGGCGGACAGGATCTTAGGGGTTCCATCTGCGGACAGAGATATTTTTATTAAGCTTCGAGAAATCAAAATGCAACCAAAACGAAAAGGCCGGGACAATGCTGACCTTCTAAAATGACTTGCACGAAGTCCTGAGCTGACATTTTGGCTTTCCTGGCAAAGCATTGGTACGCTCCACCATCGCTCTTCGCCATCCCGTCCATCACAAGGTTCTCCTTATTGATCCCGTTCATTCGTACGTTGGCGCCGGCAATGATCTTGTCGCCGTTGCGGTACCAAGAGAGCTCGAACTCGTCTGAACCAGTAACACTGCAGGATAGCGACACCTGGCTGCCCACGCTGCCTTTCACCTTTCGCGGACTGACCACCACTTTAAGAGGTTCTGGAACACCACAGTGGCATTATTTATGTCAACTTCATCAATGGGGTTTTAAGGTATTCACTGACTGAAAAAAAGAATGTTGGAATGAGAAACATACCTTTTACCGAGAGGCGACCTATGACCTCTGAGTTTCCGTAGCTGTTCCACACTTCACACACGTAGCTGCCGCCGTCACTGGGCTCGGCTCTCTCGATCAGCAGGCCCGTCACGCTCTGACGGAAACGCGAGTCTGATTCCAGTGGTCTGTTGTTCTTCAGCCAGCGGTATTTTGGTGCGGGGTGTCCGGAGGCCTTGCACGGGAGCTCCACCCTGTGGGACGCCATAACCTCCCGCTTCTCAAACCCATCGAGAATCGCAGGCGCTGAGTTTGTAGGATCTATTAAATATAAGATGCGTTCATTTATATATCATTTTAAACATCCATCTATTCATCTGTCTATCCATCCGGCTGTCTGTCTGTCTATCTATCTGTCTCTCCATCTATTCATCTGTCTATCCATCCGTCCATCCATCCGTCCATCCATCCATCCATCCATCCGTCCATCCATCCATCCATCCATCCATCCATCCATCCATCCATCCATCCATCCATCCATCCATCCATCCATCCATCCATCCATCCATCCATCCGGCTCTCTTTCTGTCTGTCTGTCTGTCTGTCTATCTATCTATCTATGTCTGTTTGTCTGCCCATCCGTCCATCTATCTGTCTGACTGTCTATCTATCCATCCATCCATCCATCCATCCAACCGGCTCTCTTTCTGTTTGTCTGTCTGTCTGTCTGTCTGTCTGTCTGTCTGTCTGTCTGTCTGTCTGTCTGTCTGTCTGTCTGTCTATCTATCTATCTATCTATCTATCTATCTATCTATCTATCTATCTATCTATCTATCTATCTATCTATCTATCTATCTATCTATCTATCCATCCATCCATCCATCCATCCATCCATCCATCCATCCATCTGGTCTGTCAGTCCATCTATCAAGCTACCTAGTGAGTAAAAACATCTTCTAGCTACTTGACTGGAAACTAAAATCTTCTGATTGTCAAGATTACATTCCCACAACATCAGTTACGGTCACAGTCCGGCTTTGAGTTTGAGTCACATGATGATACACCATGAATGCACTTTAAGCCACTTTGGATTCAAGTTTTTAGACATTTTAGAGATGTTTAGACTCCTTTTAGACATTATAAGTTATGTTACATATCTAGTTCTTGTAAAAGATTTCTTAAAATGCGTTAGCTGCTAGCACTCACTGGTCTCTGGCTTTTTCACAGAAACTTTAAAGCAACAGGAACGACGAATGTCTCATCTGACTGATTAATTATATATCATTAAACACTTTCACCTGGCACAAAGAGCCGCGCGCTGTTGCTCTGTCTGGTCTCGGATGTGTAGCGATGTCTCGTCATGCAGCGGTAGTTGAATAATTCGTCCTCCTTCTGCACATCTAAGATGTACAGGGCCCCCGTGGACGTTATGAGAAATCGAGCCCCTAAAAACCACACAAAACACAGTATTATTAGTGTGAGGTAAACATCTTGAATTAATTGGTGAGCGTTAAACACAGTTAATCTGTAGCATCTGTGTGTCATAATGAGACATTACAGACATGGTTAACAGAATCTTGTTTATCCCATCAGCCTCAGCAGGAACTCGCTGATTCCTGCCAGTCACGTGCAGTTTTCATTGCCCCGCCGCTCATGTACCAGTAAGCACTGATTTCATGCTAATGGTTTGATAACACAGAATGTGCAGGTCGTAAAACTTTATGAGGAATAATGTCTGCCAGGGCCGCCACACGCTCTGCCATGCCTCTCAGAGGAGACGTCGGTGTCAGATTTGATTGAGAATGCCATTTGCTCTCATTTCTATGCAATGAGGAGGGGTGGAATTTGTCTCACTTCCTGTAACAAGAACATATCGTACGGCCCTCAAATAAGAAGGTAATTCCACTACGTCATTTAAAGCTCAGTTTTCGGAGAATTCCTGAAGCAGACGCATACGTCTAGTGAATTCAGATGTCAAAGATTAAAAATTGAATATAGTAAATATAGTATTATTTATATTAATACATTTAATAAATTCATGTTTTTGAATCTTCACAGACCCCTGTCCCCATTTGCTTTAATTGTACATAAAAGATAGACCAGGAACACACTCTTCAAACTCTTTTTGTGTTCCACTGCAGAAAGTTATGCTGGTTTGGAACGACATGAAAGTGAATAAATGATCATTCTAATTTTTGGTTAAACTATTAACGTAGTAACAAAACAAAAAAAATTCACAAGCCGTAAAGACCAGCTGTAAGGATGATGCTTCCCTCTAGATTTGAGATATTCAAATGGCCCTCTGAGCCGCTCCTGATGCTCTTGTTCTCCTGTGGGCTTTGTCTGGGCTATTTTCCAACATAATCTCCATTTTATTACAAAATGCCTCTGCGTGTGTGTGTATTTATGTGTATGTGAGTCTGTTACTGTCTGTGTGTTAAATCAAGCACCATAAGTAAACAGTTTAGCAATGTATAAAAGAAGCTAGAGCGAGCCATAAGGCGAGATGCAGCTATTGTGAGTTCTGACCCAGTTAGAGATGACACACCGCAGATCTGAGGTCCTGCAGGCATTGCCAGTCGTGGACTTAATGTGGAGTGTGACGAGCTACAATTTACACAGCGAGTGGGTGGAGAGAGAGAGAGAGAGAGAGAGAGAAGAGAGAGAGAGAGAGAGAGAGAGAGAGAGAGAGAGAGAGAGAGAGAGAGAGAGAGAGAGAGAGAGAGAGAGAGAGAGAGAGAGAGAGAGAGAGAGAGAGCATGAGACATGAACGTATTCGTTTGTCTAAGCAAAGATTAATGAGCTGTCTGAATTTTAAACCACTAGCATGAGGAAGTAAGGATCTAAATGTAAAATTAGTTTATTAAATGAGTGTGACAAAATATACACTATTTACTGTTATTGCTGATTGTTACTGTTAATTATTAAATATATGTTTAAACCCCTATTTAAAAACATAAAATACTTTAAAAATAAATAAAAATACATTTACATAAATTAATCTTAACATCAATAATTTGAGTATGTATAATATTATTTTAATTATTATACACATGTTATATATATATATATATACACACACAATTTTATATATATAATTTTTATGTTTAATGAGTGTGTGTGTGTCTATTATATATATATATATATATATATATATATAAAAATTGTACTACATACAATATATACATAATACACACACACACGCGCACGCACTTGTTTTCTCATATTTTTTCACACCCCAAAGACACATCACATTAAAGAGATATGTGAAGTACTTGTTTATTCGTTCCTTTGCATGCGAGCAGTGCTGGTATATAAGAAGACAGCTTGTCTTCTGTGACAAAAGGAAAATAACTGTGTGTGTGTATATGCGTGGTGGACGCACGAACACACACACACACACACACACACACACACACAGCTCTGCAGCTATTACTCAAACATACACTTCAGCGGGAGCAAATTACATTTCTGCTAACAGTCACACTTAATGTGCTGCTGTGTTTGTCTGGAGAATGAGAAGACTTTTCAGGTGATTTAGAATGAGATTATTAACTCAGTAGCATTGCTATCCCGTGCCATTTTGTATTTGAGATGGCGCAACGAAAGGCCAGACGTTGAGGACGAATACACTTACAGAAGAGCCGATAGGGGAGCTGTGTGCCCCAGTTTCCTAATCTGATAGCTGAAGCATTTGAGGTGCTTTAACTGTGTCGAAATGACAGGTTACTGGGTTCCTTTCTCTTCCTGTAAAGCCGATTTCTCTGTTTCTCCCTCTAGCAATCTCACATTTTTTTTCTTTCATTTGAATACTGTATAGTACACCCAAGCCATACAATGCTCCTCCCTGATCTTTAATGCATATCCCACAATGCCGTTTTTTTACACTTTTCTTTTTCATCACTGCATTAAAACCTTCTGAAGCAATATTGTACACTTTTGTATTTTTTAAGTTCAGTTACAGTAAGTGCTTTTTGATCCTTAAAAAACAGTTGCAAACAAAATAGTCACAATTTGAAATCAGTACAAACTGGCACATATTCCCACAATGCATGTTCCTAACCTCTCACCACAAAACACACACTTCTACATATTTTACAGTTTCGTTAATTAAACATTTAACTTGTATGAAATGTTATGTGACAATATGAATTGTAAATGTGAGACTATGCTGTATGGAAGCTTTTTTCGCCAGAGAATAAAAAAAGAATAAAGATAATTGCGGCTTTTTATCTCACAATTCTGACTTTTTTTCTCACAATTGCGAGTTTAAATCTAGTTTTTTACTCAGAATTGCATGTAATGAATTCAGAATTGCAAGATAAAAACATGCAATTCTGACTTTTTTTCTCAGAAATTTTTTCCTCAGAATTGGACTTTATAACTCACAATTGTAAGTTTATATCACACAATTCTGACTATATAATTGGAAAATTTGAGTTTATATAAAGCAATTCTGACTTTATAACTTGCAATTGTGAGTTATATCACACAATTCTGACTACATAATTGGAAAATTTGAGTTTATATAAAGCAATTCTGACTTTATAACTTGCAATTGTGAGTTTATATCTCACAATTCTGACTTTGTTTCTCGCAATTGCGAGACAATATATATTTTTTAAAAAGTCAGCATTGAGAGACGTACAGTAAGCACAAAAAAAAAGTCAGGATTGTGCAATAAAAAGCCGCAATAATCTTTTAAATTGTTTTATTCTGTGGCGGAAACAATCTTCCATAATTCTGAGACTAAGTGGACTCTATAGAGAAAACAAAATTATACTTAAATTGAAAGAAAAAAAAAGTGTGATTTTTAATAAATGACAAAAGCTTGCTTCTGCCATGGAATACAAAAAAATCCAGAAATTGAGACAAACCAATGGCACTGACATATTTTAAGATATACCAGTTCAAGGTGCTTCAGTTAAAACAGGCTTAAGGCTTATACCTTGTCTGTAAAAACCGGGCAATAAAGTCGGAATTGTGAGATAAAACTGATGCTTATTTATTTTTTATTCCATGGTGAAACAAAGCTTCCATAGAAAATGATGTTACAGTAGCTATGACTGGCTTACATCTGTGTTATAGTTATGAATTCTGAATAAGCATTAATATGTAAATGTTGGAGGTCATATGTTAATGTGCTTGTGGTTCTGACTGACATCAACACCATGATGATTTCTCAAAGACCAAATTTGCAACTTAGTTTCCATAAATGTTAATGAAAGGTGAATGTCAGAGTAGGTTGTTTCAAAAAAGCAAGGGAAATCATAAACCGATCACACATGTGTCACCTTCCAAATAACACAAAAATATTGAACACAATCAACATGAATCTGTTCCCGTGGCTCTGACGACAGCCCATAAGATATTTGAGCAGTTAATTGGTTTATATATGTGTGTGTGTGTACACTGTACAATAGAGTGTAATCAATATTAACGGCAGCGGCCTGTCTGCAACGTGATCTGCACAGAAATGCCTTGTATTTGATAGTATTTGGAAAGTCTGATTCAATATAGTGAATTGTCATTGACACTGTTTCTAAAGGCGATTCACACATTATTTTGAGTCATCACATAACAGTATTTGTGGTAAAATAAATATTTGGTTAGTGGTTGCACCTGCTAAAACCATACTTTAAAAAAAATAAACATCATATCTAATGCTGATATTGTTGATGTGGCATTTTCCAAAGGTTACCCCAGAAATCAAGTTCTGAGATATTCTGTTTGCCGATTCATACAAATTCATAATGACATTTTACATAACATGATTTTATAGACCTCATATTCCTTCAGCTCACTCACACACAAGTCAAAGACACTTCCTCCATCTCATACACTAGTCTTTATGCCCATCTCAAGTAACCCTAACATAAACTGTTCAGGTGATTTATAACTCTAAACAACACAAAAAGTAAGCTAAAAAAAACATTTAAGCCAGATGAGGAGTTTGTTCAATTCTAAACAACAGTAAAAGCACAAAAGCCAGTGTGACCGCATTATCCGACATAAAGTGGGGGAGAGTTAAAAAAACAAAACAAAAACCAACAAGAGCAAGACCCAGGCGTTTAATAAAGCCTAATCAGTGAGCTTCGGATTGATCAGTGTCTTTATCAGAGAGAGAGAGAGAGAGAGAGAGAGAGAGAGAGAGAGAGAGAGAGAGAGAGAGAGAGAGAGAGAGAGAGAGAGAGAGAGAGAGAGAGAGAGAGAGAGAATGCAATTAACACGGTTGTAGAAAGCATCATTTGTCAGAGTGTGAGATGTGAGTTGACAGCAGCTGCTGTTGTCAGGGAAACGTGGCCCACTGTTACTGTACACACACACACACACACACACACACACACACACACACACACACACACACACACACACACACACACACACACACACACACACACACACACACACACACACACACACACACACACACACACACACACAATTTTTTATGAAGACTTTACACATAATGATAGACATAATGATAACATAACTGTATACTATCCCTTAACCCTAAACCTACCCAACTACACTTGTTGCAATGTTTTATGATTTGCCGTTGTAATCAAAATTATTCATCCCCAATGTAAAGGTTTATTGGCAAAATTTACAGACTTTCAGCTGCTTGCAATGAACAAATCAAATAAAATGAATTAAAATACCTCAACACAACAAATGTTTCAAGTGGTTTCCCCAATTTCAACTGAAAATACAATTTTTAATGACTTCTGCAGTATTACAAGTATTCAATCCCTTCATGGCAAGCATCTGATCACCCTTTTGCTGTTGTGACCTGCTGTAAACATGATGTATAACCAGACACCAGGTTCAGCGTTTCTGAGGAATCGTTTGTGTGCTGCAACCGCCTTCTTCAAATCCCACCAGAGATTTTCTATGGGGTTCAAGTCAGGTGACTGTGATCGCCACTGTAGAATCTTCCGGGACTTCTTCTGCAACGAAGCCTTGGTGGATTTAGAGGTATACTTAGGATCATTGTCCTGTTGGAAGGTCCAATAACACCCAAGCTTCAGTTTTTCAATTTCCTGATACTTCAATTAATCAGTCTTGCCTTCCACACGCTGCAGGTTTCCAGTGCCAGAGGATCCATAGCAGCCCCAGAGCATCACCGATCCCCACCATGCAAACTGTAGACAGAGTGTTCTTTTCAGCATATGCTTCATTCTTCTTCCTCCAGACATACCGCTGATCCATAGGGGCTGAAAAGTTCCAGTTTTGTTTCATCAACTAAAAATTTCTGTGGCTTATTTATATAATTTTGAGCACATTTCTTGAGCCTTTGGGTCAGTAGTGGTGTAAGTCTGAACCCTCAGTTCTTGTTGTCACCATGTCTTGCTGGAGGTCTTTTGCAGTCACTCATGGGTTTTCTGAACCTGCCTTCTCAGAAATCTGGTTGCAGCCGTTGATAGCGTCCTTTTTCTGCCCCGTTCAGGTAGTGTAACCACTGTTCATTTAACTTTGAACTTGCGAACTATGCTTCCAACAGTGTCTCAAGGAACATTGAGTGCCTTCAGTATCTTTTTGTAACATGTTCCATGTTTGTGAAGGGCAATGATATCTTCTCTTAACTTTTTGTACCATTATTTTGACTTATTTCTAACATGCAGTCAAACATGACACTTAACAAACCCAGTTCAGGTATTTCATGTGTTCTATCTCAAGTACACCTGTTGCAACTGATGAAGCCTTTGATTTGTGCTGTTGTGAGGGATTCTATTCAGGGGGTTGAAAAATGTTGAGATTATTCACTAACCCTACCCCTAAACCTACCCATCACAGAAAACTTTCTGCATTTTTACATTTTCAAAAACATAATTGAATATGATTTGTAAGCCGCTTTCCTCACGTGGACCAAAAAATTTAGACTTAATTGGGGTCATTTTAATTGGTGCCACACACACACACACACACACACACACACACACACACGCACGCACGCACGCACGCACGCACGCACACACACACACACACACAGGATCTTCAATCCAGCAGTTCATACAAACATTCAAAGAGTCTGTAATATGTTACAGTACAGCACAGGGTTAAATCAACAGATTTACTGTAAACTCAATCATAGTGATTGCTGCATAACAACACAATATTATTCACAATGCATTGAACTGCATTATATATACAGTGATGTCAATTTAGTTTTTAAAATAAACTACTGTACTGTTGATTTGGTGCTCAAGAGCTAAAAAATAAAAAAAACTTTAAAATGGTAATATTTCACAATATTACTGTTTTTCTGCATTTTTAATCAAATAAATACAGCCTTGGTGAGCAATAAGAGACTTCTTTCTAAAACATTAAAACTACTTATTGACCAGTAGTGTATAAAATTGCCCACATAACATGATTACCTTCCCAGCGTTTTGAGGTTTCATTTTTGCAACCAATCTCAGTGATTAGCAGCAGCTGATAGGAAAGGTATCCAGCTGAGTCAGGGAACACACAGCAGCCCTGGAGACCGAATCTGGATTAGATATTCAAACAAACCTGACCCTTAAAATCATTTAGCTTCTCAGCAGCGAAACGAGCGACTGAAGGCAGAAGCTCCATTTGTCTGATATCTCTTCATTATGGATGAGAGGCACTGTAATTCAAATACATTAAATATTCAGGACCAAGTGTGTGTGTGTGTGTGTGTGTGTGTGTGTGTGTGTGTGTGTGTGTGTGTATGTGTGTGAGAGAGAGAGAGAGATGAGTGATGGAAAAGCGAAAGGGTAGAATGAGACAAATGAAAGATAGATGGACAGATGAAAGCGTGCGACAGTAAGTGTGAGTGCACGTGTCCTTGCTGTTGTGCTCAGTTCATTAAACTCCTTGATATAAAAAACGGCAGCGAACTGAAGCCTATAATGTCAAATCATGTGCTAAATTAGATCCTGTTAATCTTTTATAACGCTGCTTATTGGAAACGAGTTTTATTTACAGTGAGGAGTTGATGACAATAAAATAATGCAGCTTTATGGACTAAAATTAAAACTAAATAAATATGTTATCCTCCATTTGGAGAGAAAAAAAATAAGGTCACAGGATCAATTCCTAGGTAACACATATACTGATAAAATTTTACTTTGAATGCACCGTAAGTCAGTTTGGATAAAAGCATGTGCCAAATGCAATGCAGTTCAATTGATTTACACTTTGACGCTCACACATTACAAGGTACAGAATCTGTCAGCTTAAAGGAGCCAGTGGCCCTCAATGTGTTGAATGGATATTTGATGACCAGGTTTATTTGCAAATATGTGCCCCCCCCCCCCCCCCTCCCCCTCTCCTCAAGTTAGTGGAGAGATGAAGTGTGATAACACCCTGTCAATTATCCTCAGGTTTTAATTGCTCCAGGGGGGAAGTTTCCATCCCCTCGTGACTGCTCCGTCAGAGTAAACAGGAACAGACGGTTACCTGTATCTCGGGACTTCTGGACAACACTTCCCCATGTCAACTAGACGCAGTAGGCTGCATGCAAAATTACTGAGGATTTCTAAAACAAAGACAAAGCAAGTGGACTTTTTTTGTCTTTTTTTTTTAAAGGTACACTATGTAACTTTTTTTTATTTATTTTTATTAACAAAATGTCAAAAACAAGTCAATATATCATCAATCCTTCTTCCAAATAATTGTCTTACCCTGATTCACTATGATAAGCCCGTTATAAGTGTTCATATTTTAGACCTAGCGGGATGGTTCTCGAGGGAAATCGCGTAAATACATCACTCGCCCGTGCGTGTCTTGTCATAACTGTAAATTATGACAGAAAAGTTGCTCCGGCTACTATGCTAACCTATGCCACTCCCACAATAGGTTAGTTGTCACAATGAGCGAGAAAGTTTGATATAGCAGCTAAATCTCAAACCTTCGGGGAATCAAGCTCGTAATAAAACAAGAATCAACATTGGCTTGGCTTTTCGGAGATGGTGAGAACCGAGGGACTTGTAATGTTGTAAAAGCGATGCGGAGAAGACGGCGTTTTTATGATGTTTTTATGATTTAGGTGAGTACGATATTTTATTGAACATATAATTCTCTAACAGAGTTCATTTTAAAGCATTATCTGAAGGGTCATTTCATTATGGTTTTAGCAGCGCTGTGCTGGAATTAATTTTCAAGGAAGTACTGTGTCTTTTAATGGGTATAGCTACAGTAAAGCCTTCAGCTAGTCAGCCTGAGAAATATTTGATGAGCAATAGGAAAACCATTTTCATCCACACAGTCACACAGAGCCGAAGCACAACCAGAACAATGTTCTTCTGCAAAATGCATGAGGTTTTGTTTTTAACCACTAAAGGGCCAAGAGTTACATAGTGTACATTTAAATATGCATTTTGTATGTTTGTGTACATTAAAAATTTTTTAACTAATAACAATAATTCTAAATAAATAAATATGAGTGGCGCTATGCATGCAAAACTCACCACTGTGACACTATGCTAAAAAAAAGAGTTATCGGGATTATGAATTGTAGAATTATATATATATATATATGGTGTAACAAGTCCAACCCTGGGCCCATAGGCAAAATATTGGTAACACTTTATTTTAAGGTTTTGTATTTACTAATAACAGTAAATTATGCATAATTACAAGTAATTAGCCCTAAACCGAACCCTAACTTTAACTCTATAGTAAGTATAGGCCTACATGTAGTTAATTAATATTACTCAGTACTTATTTGAGTAAGTACAATGTAACTACGTCACCTTAAAATAAAGTGTAACCAAAACATCGCATTTCCGGGGGTCCACACTGCGGGCCCCAACCCACCTGGGCCTTTATGCATGTGCATAACCAGACGCAACGCCACTGGTCTACTTTATACACAGAATATAAATAAGGCTTTAGCAAGCACAACTAACCAGAAAATGCTAGTTCTTTAGCAATATAAACATTTTACATTTTATACTTCAGTTCTACGCAACGTATGATAAAAAGGATGCAAAAATAGGGTATAAACCACATGAGACTTTCTCTCTCTCTCTCTCAGGGTTACTACGTAATGGTCTTTCTGTCAGCTGTTCCACCTGAACAATGTGCACTGAATGTTACCGTGGAGACCGACAATTACTCCATTACGCTTTTGTGGAGTTGACATTGTTCTTTTAGCTCCGTACATCTTCCCCGAAAGCCACATTTGCCCTTGTGCAAAAAAACCAAACAAAAAAACGTGTTGAAGTTTCCAAGAACTCACATTACATAAATCATCTAATCACAGATCTTTCGTCTCATGCTGTCGGACACCGTAACACGCTAACATGCATCTTCGTAATTTAAGCGAACAACGCCATTTTTGATGTGCTCAAATTTTACCTCTCGTCTCCACTGCAGCTGCTGCTATCTGAGGTAATTAGCCCCTGGCTACGGTTTAATTGCCTGTCAGCACATGCAGTAAAATGCAGGTTAAACGCCCAGGTGCCAAAAGCCTGTGTTTCCTCTGTGGCTGCCACCCGCGGTGCTGTGATGCGCAGACAGACAGTATAGAGAGCCAGACGCTCTTTTCTGGAATACAGCTGTCCCGTGAAGCTTGCAAATTTGCAAAAGTCGGGTTGTCATGTCTGATACACCCACTTTCTACCCAGAACACCCCCGTCCTCCCTCCCAAACCATGATTCTTTCTCTTTCCTTGACAGCTGTTCTTTTTCCGGCAATGTACTGAACGAAAAAAAAAAAGCTTTTAGCTATTTCAGAGACGTGTCTATTTTGCGGATTGCATTCGATCTGACTCTTCACTACGAGACGTATCTGTCTCTTTAGGTGTGATTTGACAGGCAAGAGGAAGGTGAGTCTGTTACTGTGGCAACCAGCGGAGTGACTCGTAGGCTTTGACATTAGCACGGAGTGGAAGCGGGTGGAGACGGGGGGTTGGTGGTGTTGCTGGAGGCAGATCAGAGCAATGTGTCACTGGGCTACTGCACCAAGACATTCTCCCCGTCTCCTTCTCGCAGGAATAAGCTCTGAGAGAGAGAGAGAGAGAGAGAGAGAGAGAGAGAGCGAGAGAGAGAAAATAATCCCTTTTTGGGGTCCTGTCTCTGAGGACGTCAAGCCCCCAGCAATGTCTTACTCAAAATTCATGTGACTGAACATTCTGAGAAAAATGCATTTTTATGCATTATACATGTAATACATGAAGCTCTTTTGATGGACTGAGCCTTTTTGAAATCGGACGGTGCCATCCAGAGTGCTACAAAAAGCCCTCGGCACACTTTTCGCCGCATCAAAACGCCGCAATTTTAAATATAAACGACAAGACTGTTTGTTTTAATTAGTAGTGCGTGTTAAGGCAAACATCACTATCACTACAAATAATACCAGCCCTGAACTCTAAATAATTAACTCTTTCCCCACCAGCGTTTTTTATTTTATTTTTTTAAGTTGACAGCCACCGCCATCATTTGATCATTTTCACAAACTTTTCATGACCCCTAGAATATTTTATTGTATATTGTATGAATATCTGAACATGCAATATATCAAAAGAAAGAGCAGACTCTCTGATTTAAAAATAAAATAAAAAAATCCATCCATCGCATGTTTCTGCATCTTCTTTGCCTTTCTTCTGATCTGGAGCTTCAGTACTCTTTCAGAAGATGCGTAATAGCGCCCCCTACCATATTACAGTGAATACACGGAAAGCCAGAAAATTCCGTCAATAGCAGGGAAAGAGTTAAACTTTGGTGTGTGACACGTCCCGCATTGTTTGTGCTACAAACATGAAGGTTACTTTTAATTGTTCAGCTTTTTGAGGAAAAGTGGAAGATTTACTTCGAAACAATTTTCATTTTCATTTCACGAATAATTACAGACATTGCAAACCATTTTAACGATGACTATTTTTTTTACATGAATGGCAAAAAATGTACATCATATTTTGAAGTAGAAATAGTTTTTTTTTTTTTTCTTGTAAAAAATATTCCAAAAGTAACTTTTTTAAAAGATTGGACTTAAAAAATCCTGGTAGATGATAAAATGGACCAAAGAATCGCTCCCTTAAAGGTGCAGTAAGCAATTTCTGAGCAACTCTGTTGAAAGTGGATCAGACCGAGTGCAAACACTTCAGCCAATCAGTAGTAAGGGGAGTGTCCACTTTTGAGGGGGGAGGTGCCTGTGTTGCATAGTGTGTTCGTGAATTTGGGGGAGGAGCTATAAAGATAGGGGTTTGATCCTTTTGAGTGGGGGCGTGTTTGTTTTTGGTGATTTCAAAATATCAACAGCATTTTTCAGAAAATGCTTACTGCACCTTTAATGCCAAATTCGGGCACCAGAATATCATTGAGACTTGGGTCAGAAAGCAACCTCCTAGTGATCAACTAGTACTAACTAGTACTGTTGCCTTTGGCTTGCTCAGTTGGGGATATTCAATTTAATGAATCAATCAATATTACTATTGATTAGCATTACCAAACATGGACGTTTTATTATTATTTTAATTTAATACTGTGAAGCTGCTTTGATACAATCTGTATTGTGAAAAGCGCTATACAAATATTCTTGACTTGACTTGACTATCAAAGCCATAGCAACCACAGATAAAACCCTAGCAACTGCTTATCAATGCAAAGGCAAGAACCACTCACATTTTCTTCTGAAAATGTAAACATTGAATATGACTGATCAAGCACAGCAGCTAGAGTCATAATAGAAGGAACAGTGTTTTTTTTTTTTTTTTTGCTGGGAATGATTCATTCAGATCCAGATTCATTCAACAAACCTGACTCTAAACACAGATTTGTTCACAAATAGTAAACAATAACTTCGGTGGCAAGGAAGTCTAAGGCTAAGATATACATACATACTGTATGTATATACAGTATATATATAAATCTATATAATTATACACATATACACATTAATTATTTATTTTACACTATTTCAATAATATACTGAAAATATACAAATAAAGAAAAAAAATCCTAAAAAAACCTACTATAATATAAATTGACTAAAAGTAAAACAAATAAATGAATAAAGCAGAGCTCAGGATTTGATTTATCCTGATCGTCTACTCGCAAACGTGGATAAGCGTTTCGTGTTTGAACTGTTAGTCAACAGGAGTTTCTCACAGGTGTCTGCAGTGGATCAATGAGCTAGTAACATATCCCAGAGATCAATCTAAGAAGCAGACGTAGCATGATCAGAACAGTTTTCCACATTATGCAGAGCGAACTGACAGATCTTTGATCGCGACAACAGACGGCACAAAAAAAGCAGCTCCCCTGTTCCTCTCCGCATCCGCTTTCATGTCTGGTGAGGTTCTGGTGCTCTGGGCATATGGTGCCTGGATCTCCTGTGATGACAAGTGACAGGTTAACAGAGCTGCCCGTGGGGGGAGAAGGTGGGCTGTGAGTTTGCTAAACACTCCCATCTGTTCATATCCTGAGGCGCTACTGTATCATCTTATGCAGATGAACTTGTGCGGGAGGCACGTTAATGCACATACAGTGCAGTGGAGTTAAGAGAGTTCAGCTTCTGTCTGCGAGCAAACATTGTTTTGTGAATTAGATAAATTTTGGGATACATGTAATCTTGCCAACCCAGTTTTACTCATTAACCACAGCTAGGCTGGAGGCTTACGTATCTCTGAGGAAAACCAGCATCAGTTGTAAAAGTCTTCTCTCCATTGCAAAAAATCTCTCAAGTCAAAAAGGACCAGATGCCAAAGGTTTATTAGTCCAGTCAACAAAGCCGAGATGCCAGCTGAACATCTAACAATCTCATTCGCAACGTTCTCTTTTATACAGTTTCTCTCAATGGCCTGAAATCAAAATCAACACTATTTACTTTTCAATACACAATATTAATGTTTGCTAACCTAACGTGAAAAAGAGTGATCATTAAAAGTGCATGTTTTGTCTTTACACTGTGTTGTGTATATCCTCAAGAAGACCTTCAATACTTCAGATTAAATCAATTTTCCTTACACAAACAGAAATCTACAGTGTTTAAATTCAGCTCAGTTAATCCTTGCGAGAGATTTAGGTATTAATGTGGAGGGTTTTCTGAAAGCAGATGTCTTATCCTGTGGAAAATCTAAAAAAAAAGTCAGATTAGGCGCTTGAGAACATTGAAACACATGTTTTTTTTATGAACAGCTGATACACAGAGAGCTTGATCTCTATAATCCTATAGTATGTAACTAGATACACGTATTATATTTGCTTTGGCTCTGAGACAAGTTTGAAATCAACCTAAGGAGCTTTTTGATGGGAGCGAAACATTTCAAATGAAATCCTCAAATCCATGTAAAACTGATGTAATTACTTCACTAATATACTTTGAGTCATGAGAGGAGGATGATGATGATAATAATAATAGTAATTTTTTTTCTTTTTCTGATTGGGCTGATTAATATCACACGCTGACCTGATCGTTTAAGGAGTTTAAAGATGAAGCGTGGCTCTCAGATGAACGCAGTCAGAGATGTTGTGGGCTCTGAAGAGGTAATGAGAGCGGATCTCAGAGGCTGTCAGACCGCAGTCTCTCATTAGGTGCCAATTAGACATTAACGGCCTGACTTACTGCCATGGAGAGAAGTGATCTGTCTCTGCCCACCCCCGGTCACCATTCAGCCCCAGACACGTCAAACACACACTGCGGCTCTGTGTAACATAATGCTCATCTTCTTTCTTTAAAATGATTTCTTAATTCTAAACCTCATGTACTACAACATACTCAATGAAGTGCAAAGTCAATATAAAATATGCACTGATAAAACCTTAAAGCAACATCCAATCAATTGCATCAACAAATTCAAGATTCTCCTCTACGTCACAGCGGACAGATTCTCCCGGAGCACACTTGTGCTGTGGGTCAGCAAGCGTCTGTCTAAACCACTTCAGCTCAGCGGAGAATCCTGACAGGTCACCCAAAAAACAAATATTTGCTCTTAAGCTTCTGGCCGCTTTGATTCATTTGTTTTCGCCTCTGCGTTAATTCTGTTCATCTCCATATGCCAGGCGGATTACCGCACAAGAGATCTGCTGTCTGGATGTGGACGCTTTAATTACTCCACGTGGCCCCTGTCTGTGTGGCCCTGGATTGCGTCCCAGGGGTCCATTTTTCAACCTACTTATCAGACAAGTGGCATCACCATCACAGAAGGGAAACTTTATACAGTGCCATCTTCATCTAAGTCCAAAGAAAGAGCAAATATTAAAAATAAAAGTGTTTTTTTTATATAATGGTTGTAGATTAGAAAGATTTTAAAATGAAAAAGAGGCATTCTGTTATTAACTTTTTACCATTATTTTCTCATTGCCGTAAAGAAAAAACATAAAAAATACACAAAACTATAAACTATATTTATTTTTTAATGTACAATATAATAGTTATATACACATAACATGATATAATACATATGGAAACAATATGTAATATTTTAAACACATATTTAATATATATATTTATAAATAATTATTAACTATTATTTTATGATACACATAGACAAACTTGATTACTTGGCCCTATGCAATGACCAAAAAATGAACTAAAATTAACAATGAACGGCTGTATTTTTTTATTAACTAATGTTAACAAAGATGAACAAATACAGTAACACATGTATTGTTCTTGGTTTGTTAATGTTAGTTAATACATTATAATATTAACAAATAAAACCTTATTGTAAAGTGTTACATCATTTATATTACAATGAGGAGAGTCGCCATAATAAGAATAAGTAATTAGAATGTAAAAAAAAAAAAAACTCTAAATAAAATTTCCAGACACATTGCAGTAATGAGAATTTGGGGGGCAATGAAAAATTCATGATTTGTTGACAACTTTTTTTCTTCTTCTGTCAAATCAAATTAATTAATGTGGTTCAGATAACATACTATTTTGAGTTTCTGTTGAATAAACCAATCTCTTTCTTTGTATTACGTACGTTTTTTTAAACCAACAATTATTTTTTTAAAGTGTAATAATGAAAACAAAAAACAAAAAAGAGGAACTTTCTCTGTACATAACCTTGTTGATGCAATGTCTTCTCTTTTCCTCTAAATCTTACATCTCAAGGGTCAGCATGTTGAGGTCACCCTCCCCCCAACCACCCTATTTCCACTCATCTGTCCATCTAATCTGCTGAGACCCATCTGCTCAATGCACCCCACACAGAAGACCAGGCAAAAATGAGCAGAGACAACAGCAACACAAGATGTTTGACGTGTGTGCCCATCACTCACCACCTGTGTTTGTCCAGTGTCTAGATGCTGACTCGCTCAAAACCTTACTTGAACGACAGGTGCAAAGTCACAGCACAATTTATGTCACAACTAAGACAAGATAGATAGATAGATAGATAGATAGATAGATAGATAGATAGATAGATAGATAGATAGATAGATAGATAGATAGATAGATAGATAGATAGATAGATAGATAGATAGATAGATAGATAGATAGATAGATAGATAGATAGATAGATAGATAGATAGATAGATAGATAGATATCGATTAACATAGGAATACTTTTAATAACCAGACGGCATACCTATCCATGCTATTATTATCCCAGAAAATAATACAGACCTCACAGGTGGTTTAATTCGTGCAATAGACACACATCGTCTCAAAAACTTGAGCCAAAGCTTTAAAATTAATTCTCAGATGTCATCAATTATAAATCCAGGTTCAGATGAGAATGCATTTATACATTTTAACACATTTTAACAAGTGCGGCATCTGGGGTTAGTCATTCATAAATAATTCACCATATGTTCACAATATTCATATTTCTGTGGAAAGAAACTGGTGTCTGGTGCCTCTGGCTAAAGCCACATTGCAAAAATATGTTTGTTTGCCAGTAAATATATTTATTACTACTACAATTAAATATATATATTTTTAAAAGTTTAGTTCAATTTTAAAATTTTGTAAATGTAATTTTGTTTTCAGAGAATATAATTTAAATTTGTCTTACATCATTGGTAATTTATTTTCTTCGTAAACAAAAAATTAGCTAGCTTTATGTTTAAATCAAGAATTTAAAGAAAAATAATTGCAGTGCGGTGTACATTATCTGTGAACGCAGAAACAGCAACACATCTATATCATTGTTTTATGCACATCTTTCAATATTCAACAATAAATATATCCTTTCCCCCAAAAAAACATTCGTTCAGCAGTGTAAATGAACAGCTTTGTCTTGACTTAAACTTGATTGCGCAGTCATACAGAAAATGGCTGCTCACGGTCACATGATTTGGCCTCCATTTTGGAGTTTGCATGTTTGAGCAGCTGCACTAGCGGCAAAGCTTTACAGCGGGAGGAAGAGAGATAGCAGGCCTGAAACCTCAGAGTGCAATAGAAAGGATGAAACATACTTACAAACAGAGTGAGTAATAACTGTTAAGAGAACAGGGCTTATCTTCTCCGCACAGATAATATGAAGCTCTCAATTAGATGAAACGCAACTCCCCCCTCTCCCCTTTCAGTTATTTTGTTCAATTTCTCCAGGCAATTTACAAAAAAAAAAGGCGCAGGAGATTTTACTGGCTACAAATAGAAGAGGCATGCAACGTTTCAGCCAATCATTTACCTGCGTAGCTAGCAGCGGAGAACCCTAGCAACAACACTTCTATTTATTGAGGACTACGGAAGTTTTATCCTCGTCGTAAAATACAGTTCTGTCTTATGCAATTTGTAATTTTGAAATGATTTTTGTTTTGTTGCTTTTGCCTGAAAGCAGACAGTAAACCCTCCTTGATATTGATTAGGTTAATACAACACCAAAACCCATCCTAATGTAGGTTATCAAGTCCACACATACTGTAGTAAAAATAAAACCCCTCAGATCTAGCTCTAGGACATTAAATAGTTGGGTGAACTTATTCATAAATCAGTAAGTAAACACGTCAAACGTGAACAGCAGAGTTATACGCAATATCAACAACAACTAAGTCCTTGTAGCTGTTAGCTGCTAGCTTTGTTTGTTTCAAATAGCGTTGTGCAGTCTTGCAACGCAAACAACCTTGAGCGTTTTACTCTTCCTTTACCGAGCGTTTCACCCTCTTCTCCTATTCACGAACATTTCAAAGATTATCATGAAAGCTCCTGCCAGGTTTTTTCCCTTTTCTCTCGGTAAACAATAGCAGGGAAGCAGTGTGTAAGGGGGCTGTGGTCATGAGCACAATGAACGCTGAACAAACGTCGCCTCCATTCAAACACACTGCAGCAGCTGTCCGCCGACGATAAGAGCTCATGGACACGGTCCTCAAGAGTGATTAGCTGTTGCTGTGGGGAAACCGGTTTGCAGATGCAGGATACAGAACAAGGAGTCAAAGGTCAAATGAAGATTATAACATCATCATAATTAGCCAGATTGGGGGACAACTTTTACATTCCAATTTAAGTCTTTAGGGAGACAAATGTTATTTTTATGATGCGTTTTCTAAGCTGGATATGATCCAGTCTAAGACTGAGGTTAAATCATCTAGGTGGGAAGGACTGTAATGAACACCGTCATATGATATGAGCAATTTAATTGATTCTGAAATCAGAAACTGGATTCAGTATAAGATCTTTCAATAGACCAAGAATAAACTGACTACATAGTGTGGTACATGATTTTATCCATTGCAAATTTATTGAAAAATGGAGCCTGGTCATGAGAGGTTTAAAAATAAAAGAGCTCGGTGACAACAGGCAAAAAGGGTTTCTGTATTTTTTTTGTTGATTCCACCAAAGAGTGTAAACTACTCTGTGATGCTATAAAACATTGCCTAGTTTAAGAATGTTTGGGAAACTTTCATTGCCAAATCACACTTACCCCCAGTTTCACAGACAAGGCTTAAGCCTAGTCCCAGGCATGTTTGAGCTGTTTTAACTGACAGCAATTTACACTGATATATCTTAAAACATGTCAGTGCCATTGTTTTATCCCAAGATGCACAACAGGAATGTTTTTTTCTAAGGCAGATTTATAATTGACCTAAGGCCTAATCCTAGCTTAATCTTAACCTTTAAGAAAGTTAACAGTGTCCATTTTAACACTGACTTTAAAAATCACCATCATGGGCTGATCACATTTTATGAAGCCCCATTTCTGAAACAACAAAAAATGTAATCCATTCACTGATCAGAAATATTTCAACAATCAGTATTAACATAGTTTACATTTAGAAATCAAGAAATGATACCAAACTCCTTAAAATCACTCTAACCTGATGCCTGAGAAAACCAGTGAGCCTTGAGAACATTTGCTATGCAAAAGCACACATGAATCTCTCCCTCTGTGTACCCATAATTCTCTCTGGTACCCGCAGAATGATTAATGCACACCAATATTGATTTTCTTCTTCTCCTTTTCAGAGTATCCCTTTTATTTATCCGTCTAAGCTTCGCTTGTCTCTGTCAGAGTGGAAAAGGCACGGGGATTCAGAGAGGGTTGGGAATTCTGGGAATTCTGCTCACTGAGCACTGATGTACAGAAAAGGTTTTAAAACAGTTTGGCTGAAGAGGCACCATCCCAGATCCACTTTCTCTCTGGTTTGCCTGTTTACACATGCTGTCCTTGGTGGGCTGGTTGACCCATTTTTCTCTAGATAACAATACTTCAACCAATCACAGGGAAAACTGAGGACAAGAGCCCCCAATCCTGCCCGTCATACATAGAAACATCGACTGCAGAGGCGAGAGCTCAGCCTCACCCAGCTTGGAGGAAAAAAAGCTGCAGTGGGACCAGTTAAAAACATAAGAACTCCTATCCCATTGTTTTGAATGCTACGCAACCTTTTTCTTTCATTTTCCAGCATGGAAATGTTTTAACTATACAGGGTCCAATTTGAGTTATCCTTTTCATAATTGTCCAAATGTAGGAATGTATTGATTGCTCTCTGCCCCACCGGCTAAACGATCTTAAAACATTGAGCATTTATGGGTATTTATGAAGCAGATTAGCGCTAATGAATCTATGCTGCTGGTGGGCCTTGTTAGATTCAGTCCATTAAATGGGTACTGGGTTAAATGTGTGCTTTGCCCCACGATGGGCGCCAAATGTGGTTTTCAGAGAATGGTCAACTTGCTGCTCAATAGTTTTCAAAATGTCAACACCACAACGGGAAAACATGGAAAGGAAATTCTCCAGAATGCCACCAGCTTCGGTTGACGCACAGCAAGCCTGAGGTGGGATTTGCTCAGTTGGAAAGAAATGGCAAAACTGGCAGTCTTTACGGCATTTATTCTCCATCAATACGTGTAAGCTTCTCCGAGTGAGTAGATAGAATGTATTTTCATATGTTCGCCAAATCTGTCTGCACTGAAATCCATTCGTTCACTGCGGAATATGAGCAGGGTTGAATGAGAAAGAGGGGAAAACGGAATAGAAAGGGTCTGCCTCACTGGTGCTCTCTCTCTTTAGTGGTTGTTCTGGCCAGAGGTCTCAGTGCGAGGCATGTGTGCGGAATGCTAAGGACTCTCTAAAGTGCCTGTAGCGGTTTGTTCTGTGGCTCACCACTGCATAACACAGCCGCCTGCATCCAGATCTACCCACAATCCCCTGCGGCTAAAACTCCTGAGTAATAGCAAATAATACTAAATATACTTCAGCCATAAAACCCTAGTTAGAAGTGCCTGCTAAGGCAGTGATCACTATTACCATTGCTAATACTTTGGACTAAAGGTACTGAATGTATTGTTTTGACTGTACTAAAGCATAAATACCATACTATATTTGCAGAGATTTAGGAAACATGTTTATGTTTCTCAGAAAAAAAAGAAAAGAAAAAAAAACAATGCTACAGACAGTTATTCTAATCAGAAATGTGTGTTCCGTGTCGGAATGTCTGTTTTTGTTTTGGTCAATGCGATCCCACCCACTGCCAATTTACTCAATAGTATTCCGACACTCTTGGTTGCCAGTTGGCAGAAAACAGCGTATTGCAATCATGAAAGCCAGCAAACGAACTGGGTCAGAGATCACAGATTCGACCCGACCTAAAAGGCCTTGGCATCTATCTAAAAAGCTCTATGACCAGAGGCATATTAAAACGTGGATAAATCAACTCATCAAGGCTCGTCGCTTTCCATTGTCAATTGTACTCGTGCCTGTTGTGTGTCCTCAATCTGGCAACCCGCGTGAGCGTCGAGTCTGAGGAAAACGTGGCGGGGGAAACAACTCTTTCCAATATTTTGAATTTGGTCCGCAGTACCAATTTCAAACACTAGCTGTTATTATTACATACTGCACCTTTAATGGGGGTTTACAACCTTAATTCCTCTCACAGTTTTTATACTATGGACGTATAGACCTCAGATCTTCTGACTTATTAAAAATAGGAGGGCTAATGGTTTTCTAAGCGGACAGACTTGCAGTGTTCACTTTGCACATAATAAAATGGCAGACATACCATTCATCTACATTGAAAGAGGAACCGAGCAATATTTAAAGACTGGAACTCTAACAGTTGAAAACAAAAACTTTTCATTACTTGATGGAGTCCAAATGCACCAAACAGAAATACAGATAGAAATTAATATTTTATAACAAAAAAAGTATAGCTTTATTCTTACTTACATGAGGTCACTTAGAAAGCTTATTTATTTATAGCATATCGCAGAAGAATAGGTTTTAGAAAATTTTACAGGGGCCATCAGCAAACGTACAGTACATCACGCACACACACACTCCTCCAAAATGCCCTCATAAGCCTCTGTGGAAAGGTGAAAGTGTTCCACACGCAGTGAACTGTGTTTAAACTGTGTTTGTTTGCAGGAATATTGCTTTACCTATAAAATATTTAGCATGGAAAACACGCACAGACAAGCGGCAAGCTAATGTTTTGTGACAACCGCTATTAAATGACAGACATCTGTCAGATTCATTGCACATTTTCCCTTTTCTATGTTAAAACAGACCAATCCTGGGCTCCGACGTTCATATAGGAATATGATGTGCACACAAATTGAGATTGAGCATTAGACGTGAGATGTTTGAAGAATTTAAAGACTACAGGCGAACATTTGTCACATTACTCCCTAAAGATGAATAAAAGATTCATATCTCTCATTGGTATCTTTTACTCGTAAAATGCTACACATCTATGGAAAATGTCCCCGCTCGCTCCCCAGTCTAAACGACTTTTGATTCTTTATTGAATTTGCTAAATGCCCCATAAAACGAGCCGACAGCCCTGAGGGAAGGAAACAGTTGTGTAGACAAGTGTTCCATTTAGCTGATACGGATTTTCAAAACCACGCTGCGTCTGGAAGGGAAGTAGGTCAGTACAGTGAATCTCGGTGACACGACTGCCACCGTCCACTTCTTCAGGATTAGACAGCCGTGAGCCGAGAGACGAGCTCTTTATAAGAGCGTTACTGTGACAGCATGCCAAGTTAGAGACTAATAAATCTCACGTTGTCACCAACAGGACAAGAAATGACTTAAAGATGTGGATGTGTTTTCAAGAGCAGGCTTGAGGTTGTTAAACTGATAGGAAACCAAAAAAAAAAGAAAAAAAAAAAAGCAAGGGCTCAGGACTGTAATTGGCTGAAACTTGCTTAGGAACATCAAAACCACACTTAGAGATGCCTGTATATATTTTTAAATCACAGGAATAGTTTACCTCAAAATGTTGTCATTTACTTATCTTCATGTTGCAAATCTGTTTAACTATTTTGAAGTGAATGTTTGAAAAATGTCCTGGTCAGTATGTTGAAAGTGATTGACAACTAGATCTGTCAAGGTTAAAAAAAAAAGCACCATGAAAGTATCATAAAAGGTTTATATGACTCATGAATGCACCACAATAACTCTGGGAATGTAGCTCTCAAATCAAATATGGCAGCATTGACGTCAGTGACATTTGAGTCCCCATTCACTTTCATTATATAGAAACGAGCGGACACAGAAACCACTTTGGAACAGCATAAGATGACACTGGTGAACTATTCCTTTAAAGTAAGATAACACTGCATCCTTAGAAGTTCAAGCTCAAAGTATGCAGACACGTATCCAGTGTCCTACCTGAGACGAGTGGTACGGTGTCTCTCTCCCATGACACAACAGTGATGTAGTTCTCCACTGAGGAAGGAATAATGCACTTGAAGACCGCTACGCTGCCTCTCATCGCGGTGTGGTCCGCCACACGGACCGTATAGGGCTCTCGTAAAACTAGAGAGAAGGAGCTTGTGTCATTGGTTTAAAAAAAACACACTGATAAAATATGAAACAAATCCTTAAATCTGAAATGTTTCTTTCTTCTAGATTAATATGCAGAGGCAGTTAGTCTTTTACCAAAATGTAAAAAGTTAAACACCATGGTACTATCAAAACATTGGTCTTTTTGTATGAGAATCCAACCAGCCCAGCATAGCAACACTGGCTCAGCCAATGGCGTGAGTTTAGGGCAGGACTATCTGTTTGTCTGACCAATAACAGATGGGGAGAGGGAAACCTGTTTGAAAACAGACGTTATTTTTGCTATTCCATTTGTTATCAGTAGCATTGCAGAAATTACACATTTGGCCTTAAAAACAAGATACTGTAAAGTTTCCTAAGAGGAAAATTATTTGTTAAAAAATATCAACGTAAATATCAACGTAATAAAATGAAGTAAAACCTACTCAACTTGTCTGATACTGGTGTTCCCCTCATGCACGGGGACATGAATAATTAATAAGGTTGATTTTTTTGCTTCAACTAAGTAGAAATTACTCAACAAACTTTTACTGGCCAAGTTAAAGTTACTTATTTTCTTTGTTAATTTTATTTTTACTTTGTTAAGTAGAGTTTACTTAAAGGGATATTTCACCCAAAAATGGGTGTCAAATGTGATCATTTGTCATCAACTGTCTGGTTACTGACATTCTTCAAAATATCTTATTTATTCAGCAGAAGAAAGAAATTCATACAGTTTTGGAACAACTTGAGGGTGAGTAAATGATGACAGAATTTTTTTTTGTGTGTGTGAAGTATCCCTTTAATTCAATATGTGAAATTTACTTTTAAAAAATCTGCATGCAAAAACTGTATATAAATTTTAAGCATAAATTAATTGTATTGTTTTATGAGCAATGATTTGCTACAAGCTTAGGTACAGGGACATTCTGATTCTAAAGATAATTTGATTGGAAAAAAATGTGTGTGGTACAGGATGAGTCATCAATATTGTTGGTCCATTTTCGCAGAAAAGACTGTAAATTTCCATTGAATGAGTTTTGTCAACATTTAGGAGTACACTGGCATATAAGATTACCCTCAAAGCAAATAGACATCTACTAAAATCCACAATACCTTCAAATATTTTTGTATTTTAGATAACAATCTATATTATCTTTAAACACTCACCGGCCTTAATATGAACATCTTGGCTTCTAATTTTCCCTGAAGGATTTTCCGCTGTGCAATAGTAAGTGTTGTCATGGATCACTTTGCTAAAGCTGGACGGAGGAAAGTGGAAGATCTGGAGAGTGCCGTTTGGGTGGACATGGCGGATCCCTGGGACGTTGTAGCTCTCCTCGCCGGTGGCCAGATACCAGCGCAGGGTAGCAGGCGGCACCGCTGCTGCAGGACAGGGAACCAGAGTCCCCGTGGTGCTGGCGAACACTACCTCTTGCAGAGATGCATTGACAAAATACAAGCTGGAATGTAGGTCTTCACTGAGAACTGCAGGAGACAATAGAGGACATGCGGTTAGTGTCTGAACTGTTCATGCAGACTGAACCATTTTTAGAGTTAATCAGAACACAAGGTTCTTACTCTCTGTTTGAAAGTACTAACAGCTTGTTTGTCACAGCTGGTCTTCACATCTCCAGGGACGCATTACTTTAACAGCTCATAAATATAATAAAACAGTGAGTCTTGGCACTTTTTAGTCACTATGGTCCATTAGACTCAAGATTCAGAGTCATGCTTGCATAGACAGAAACCTCTCAGATTTGGAGCTCAAATACATGGAAAGCAGTGTTTCGCGTAACTCTAAACAGAAAGCTTACTGTGTCTTAAAGGGATAGTTCACCCAAAAATGAAAATTCTGTCATCAAGTTGTTTCAAACCTGAATGAGTTTCTTTCTTCTGCTGAACACAAAAGAAGATACTTTGAAGAATGTCGGTAACCAGACAGTCGACGGGCCCCATTGACTTCCATAGTATTTTTTTTCCAATATGGAAATGAATGGCTAACGTGTTTGATTACCGATATTCTTCAAAATTTCTTCTTTTGTGTTCAACTGAAAGAACCTGGAACAACTTGAGGGTGAGTAAATGATGGCAACATTTTCATTTTTGGGTGAACTATCCCTTTAAATCTTTCAAAATAAACACAGATTGTACCGCCAAATAACAGCTTAGTGAGCAATTCCTCCACTGGGGCTTTTAAAAGAGAAAGATTTCATTTAGAGAATGAGTGCTGAACCTTGTTTTAATGAAACTATATAATTTTTCATGTTTTAACATTATATTTTTAATGGCCATTGCTTTGGCAATACGGCAACACAGTTATGCCAATAAAGCCCTAATGGATTTGAATTGATTTGTTCACATATAACTTATTCTTATATAGCAGACGGACATGCTGGGAACAAAACACAATTTCAGTGCCCTGGAGTATTTTATAGATAATGGAGCTCAGTTTTAGGCCATGGAAAAGCTACTATTGTCCAAAAGCACATAAAAAAATAAAATATTTATACCCATACTCTAGCTAGTTGATTCCCTAAGATGAAAAACACAGATGAATGGAAATAGATGGAATAGTGGAATCAGGAGACAAATAATAATAATAAAAACAACAACAATAAAAAGCATATTTCTTATCTATTTGACTTGTGGTCAAAAATGTACTTTTTTACAAAGATACTGTACAGCACAATTCGTCAACGCCGCAACATCCTTTTTAAAAGTCAGCGAGTTTTTAAAAAACAGAGAGACACATATCAAACTTAACATTTCATTTCTATTATCTATATTGCGTTAAGCATTTTTTTCAGCATTTAACACAAAAAGCCTAAACGCATTTATAATCCGACACTGGGTATTTCTCTTTTTTTTTACACAAAACATTAAAACCCACTAAGATCTATTGAAAATCCAGAGCAAAGCACAAGTGTAAGATCAAAAGAACTTTGGATCTTAAGAACAATCATTAAATATTAAAAGACTTTATGTCAATACTGAGAATCTACAGTGATACATGCCAACATTTTAACAGATAGCCTATTATATGCACTGCCACTGCATACAATTTTATAAAATATTACTATATAATAAACAAACTTAAATAACAAAAATAATAATTAAAAAGTCAATCAGGTGAAAATTTTACATTATTTGACTTATTATTTGTAATATTTCTTATAAATAAATGTTATATTTTAGGCCTATTTTTGATATCTATATTTTGTATATACCTTTATATATTTAATAAAAATGTAATATTTTCAGAATATGCTGGTATGGCAAATATATTTTCACTTTAAGAAACCATTAGACACAAAATAAAGAAGACGGCAGCTGTTATCCAGACATGATTCGTCTGATAGCACCACAGACATGAGCTTCTGGATTTAAGCACTGATGGACTCTTCATCCTTAAAAATCTGCATGGTCAGCGTCTGCCAATCTGATTCAAATTCAGATAGTAAAACCCAGCACATGCTTCGCGACGCAGTCAGAATCGTTCTGCTCTCTATTATCTAAACGATAGAAACGGCCAGACACGACTCTTCAAATATGAATTTATAATTAATCTGGCTTTTTTAGAAAGTGCCTCAGACTGTTTGATTAACAGCGATTCTTATCGGCCTGAAATAACGGACAGAGCGCTTTCTTTGTCACTGCTTGTTTCTGTCTTTCAGAGCCGATCATTGTAAATTCCCGCTGAGAGTCTCTAACGCGCTGTCCCTCTGTGGCCCTGTCTGGGCTTGACTCAGGGTGATATTTATGGGGTGAGCATGTGACAGCTCAAGGGCAGAGACCATTTTAAAGTCAAGCTGATCTAAGGGCATGGTGGTCACGCAAGCGTGCATTTTGCTTTAACAATCTATGAGATTAAGATAAAGGTCTGGGTAACATTTAACAGTGGACTCCCCCCCAAACTCTACTTTAAAGGGATAGTTCACCCAAAAAATACAAATTCTGCATTAATTACTCACCCTCATGTCGTTGTACCTGTAAGACTTTCGTTCATCTTCGGAACACAAATGAAGATCTTTTTAATGAAATCTGAGAGTTTTCTATCCTCCCATTGACAGTTCAAAAGACATCATTAAATTAATCCATGCGACTCCAGTGGTTTAACCTCAATTTTATGAAGTGACGCGAGTGTTTTGTTTGCACATGCGTAGTGCTGCACTCGTGAACGCGTTGGAGATTCATATTTTGTAAATAAAGTGGTAAATTAAGTTTTATTTTCTCTTCATAAAAAAGAGGTTAAACCACTGAAGTCACATGGATTACTTTAATGATGTCTTTACTATCTTTCTGGGCCTTGAAAGTGGCATTTGCGTAGCTGTCAATCTCAGATTTAATTAAAAAAATCTTAATTTGTGTTCTGAAGATGAACAACAGTCTTATGGGTTTGGAATGACATGAGGATGAGTAATTAATGACAGAATTTTCATTTTTGGGTGAACTGTCCCTTTAAATTTTATATGCAGGCCAAATAAGATTTATTTTTTCTATATTTCTACATTCTATACACACATACTGTACACACACACACAGGTTGAGGAGAGACCCTCTGATATGATGTAGTACATGAAAGCGCTATATAAATGCCTCATTCATTGATGGACCCCCAAATGAGACAAAAGCTAGTCAAAACTTATAGCGATGAAAATTAGTATTGTACTGTAAAATTAACAGTAAAGGTTTATTTAAAAAATCAAACCTATTTAATATAACTGAACCTCAGTACATTAAATTTCAGCAAAAAAGAGAGTAATTTTAAGATCAGATTAAAACGTTTTCAGATTTTTTTTTAGTTACTAAAGAAAAGAAGAAAACAAAAAGAAACGAGTTATATATGAGTGTGACAGGTCTGACTGGGCGTTTGTAATGAGGAGCATTTGAGCAGAATGACAGATGCATTTAGGATGAGCAGAAATATGGGTTTGTCTTTTGAAAACACATTAACATTTGACCACAGATAGTGTGTAACCAGCCATCACGAGACTCTTTTCAAAACTAGCCAGGCGATTTATTTAAGTGATGTGATGTGCGATCAATATTTACCCTGCAAACCGCACGGGCGCTCAGTTAACCCTTACAAACCTGAGATAGGACTGTTTGTGTTAAAAATGATCAGGACAGATACATTAAACCCTTACAAAAAGTTTTAACTATACACTAAAGGGCTAAATTTGCCTAATTGAAATATTTTTTTGGAAGCTTTGAAAAATGTCATGATAAATTGCTTATGTATCAATGCAAAAATGGTCTAAAAACATGTTAAAAATGGTAATGCCATACGTTCCATAAGTTAAATAGCCCCTGGCCATTCCAAACCTACATCAAACATGTTTAGATGATGAATGGAGCACATATATAATTCTCAAAAATAAACAAATGTCCAAAATCACGTGGTACTACCATTGTGCCAATAAGTTCAGAAATGTACACCCCGAATAACCTGCACATTTGATCAAATCAAATATATTTTTCAATGATTTGAGTATTTTTATGATGAACTGCTTATGTATAATTCATAAAAATAAATGGCAATCCATGGAACCTTAAAAAAAAAAAAAGAACATGGTAATAACATGGATGGTTGCTGGATGATTTCAAAATTTTCATGATTAAATAAACATATATGTTGCCTCTGTGCGGGTTTTAAAGGACCATTATTTTTGGGATAATTCATCGATTTTTATGATGAATCGCTTGTGCAATAATAAACAAACGTTATGCTGGAATGTCTTAAAAGCAGTATCTCTCTGAGGATGAAATCTTGGCCCTGCTGTGGGTGGATGGGTCACTCTGTTGGCTGCGGGCCCACTGTGTCTGCGCTGTAGTCTGTGCAGCAAACAGGAGGGGTGGTTCCTCCCCGCGGGCTGCGGAACCTTGACGGAACGTCACGGGCTCGAGGTAATTAAGGCAGCGGCGTGCGGAAAGCCAGAGAGTGCAGGGGGAGCCCGGAACAGCAGCCGGGATAGTCAGAATTCCTGTCCCTGCCCCAGGGCTACAGCGGGCCTGGCGTCAGGGAGCTGTAGCGGAGCACCGCAATTTAACCAGTTTGCAATTTGCTCTCATGAATATTAAGCACAGCCCAGCCGTGTCTGGGTTAATAGACCCCCGCTCACTGCCAATATGTAAAGCCGAAGAAATCCCCCAGATGCCAAGAAGGTGAGAGCGGGAGCTGCACAAGTCCCACAGGAAAAGTCAAGTTTCTCTGTGTGTGTGTGTGTGTTTTTTTCATCTCTTAAGTGAGATGATTTGAATATCATCTGAATAATGTCAGAGCAAACGTTCGTTTAGAGCCTCCCTGGTGGTGAGAAGGAGATCAAACGGCCTCCGTGGATCTACATCAATTACGAGAGCCGCCGCCGCCGCTGATGTCTGAATCTAAAGCGCCGCTGACTCGGAGGATGAGCTGAACAGCCTCGGCTGCGAGCGCTGATGGGCTCCCAGAGACACGCGCTAAACTACGCATGTACTTATTTAAGCAACACATCTAATTATTGATTTATTGAAAAACTAATATAGTAAATATTACTTTTCAAGATTACAGTACCAGTTATCAGACATCAGGCACATTTTCAGCCTTTCTACTTAAAAATTTAACATTTAATTCAATGTGTTAAATTATTTGTAAAATGTACTTGTCATCTCTGAGTGAAAATTGTTTCAAAATAATACACAAATGTAAAAAAAAATGTTCACCGTATATCAGGGGTGAGAATCTTTTGGTAGCTCACAACTCGATTTGACTGGATTAAAAATCGGTTCTCGATTTTTTATCAAATTTCGCTTCGATAAATGCATAGCTTTTATTGTAGTTTACTGTTTTGTGTTACTTTTCATATACTCCGGTAGACAGTTTAATAGGTCTTGAAGATAAAAAATGCCATTAAAGCTAACTGCAATCATTACACAACATGACTGGCAGTCTTCTGTAAAGCAATTTTTATTTAATTTTTGTTATTAAAACTAGGAACAAAGAAGCAAATTACAAATAATATGGCAAAGTTTATCAGTTACAGTAGCCTATATGTTTACTTAACATGTAGGCTAGTAAGATAACACAAAATTTTAATGATCAAATGTAAAAATAAAACACTGTATAGTCTACTAAATATAAATTGATTCATATTAAAGATACAAAGTGATTCAGTCAAACGCAGTGAGTGATTTTTTTACATGAGAATGAATGAAACAGACGGCAACAGTTTATGAGGCTGCTGTCCCTTTAAGAATGAACGCACGGATCTAAAAGACTGTTACACATCTGATTTGTTAACATTAGTTTAGGTCATAACAGACTGCGTTTACATAAAAACTTCACACAATGTGCATTTGTGTGTGTGTTTGACCATGCAAGCGCAATAAGCTGTGAAAGATAACTGAATGCAGGATCACATAGAGGCGGCGTCCGCCGGCGCACTGCATGGGCACCTCATCGAGTGTTTTTCACGGCTTATTGTGATTCATAACTCTAACGTGTCTAAAAATGTAAGTAGTACTGCCAAGTTTAAGAGGTGTAACACTTTAGAAAATAGATTTTTGACATTTGTGAATCGGTAGAAGATAGAATCGATTCATATCGAATTTCCCCCCTACAGTATATTTAAGCTTTTAGTCAATTTGCCTTCAAAATATACAGTCTTTCTCTTCAGGGAAACCAGTGCAAAAATACTGATGACTCATCCTGCACTACGTAGATTTTTGTTCAATCAAATTTTCTCTATTATGTCCCTCCCCCCAATACCACATCCAACTGACTAAAGTAATCATTATTTTTGGTAAAGCCTATTTGCTCTTTATTTATAATTTGCGGCATCACCCAAAATCCGCCTTCCAAAAATGTCAGCCAATGCAATGTCAGCAAATTTGACCACATGGAAGGCCAAGAGCCTTTTCCAAATAGCTAAAAGGTTGTAGGGCTACCTCTGAGTCCTTTGTTGTTGATAGAGTATCAGGCTTGCTCAGGACACCTATTTCCTTGTGTTTATCACATAAGACACACACACACACACACACACACACACACACACACACACACACACAAAGAGCAGCTCCACAGTGAGGACAGATAAATTCCCCATGGGAGCATCAGTGGTGAAAAAAACAAAAAACAAAGATAGGTAATTATCAATTCCACAATTTCCACTCTATAGATGATAAGAGATTTTTGACAACCAAAATAAATTAAGCTCAAGAAGAAAAAAAAAAAAAAAAAAAAAAAAAAAAAATATATATATATATATATATATATATATATATATATTTTTTTTTTTTTTTTTTTTTTTTTTTACAAAATCAGATGCTGCTAGCATTGTACATTTTTTGTTGTTTTTCAATTGACTAAATATATCATGTAAATATATAAAAAGTATTTAAACAATGTCAGTATATATTTATACTGAAATAATTATCCTGTATATTTAATTACACACATACATGTAAAAATACTGTACATCTGGCTCTAAAGATATTGATATCAACCACTGAAAAATCAATCTCAGCTCACCACTGGTCTAAATACTTCCAGTAACTCTGTATTGTTTGGTTTTGGTTAAGCAGCGTACAGTATCCCGATGTGTCCGTTTCTGGCCTCTTCTAAACATGCGCCTGTGCTAATATTTGGGTGTGAGTCTCAGGTCAGCTCCTCTCCTCACTGGCTGCACGGCAGAAAGCTCGCGCCCCTGCGCACTGACGCAGCCAAGCACATGTAAATGTATTCAGAGCATTTAGTGCTCAGGATTAATAGAATTATAATTTAATCATCTGATCAAACAGCAATTAGCATAATCACTTCTGGGGACGGGCCGATAGAGAACGCAGTGGAAACAGAACAGACCTGAGGCGAGAGCAGCTTCAATGAGACATTTGCTGGGGATCTCTGTAAATGTTACACATTTCTGGGTGTTGAAATTCTGCCCATTTTTTTTTTTTTTTCGTCTGCTTTTGCTACATGGACACATTCAGTGGTCAAACAGACTTTGTTAACTCATGGACAAAAAATAAGGATGTAGCCACATTTTCTGGACTGCAGGGTACCAGATTTAATCCATTTTCTCCCTCATTATTTACTGTCAAACTAAATAGGTGTTTTTGTATAAATAGATTTTTTAATAAAAGAATGCTCTGAAGGGAATCATAATAAAATTCAGTTTTGCGAGGGCCATAAACACCACAGATATTGAGGGGGAAACATCACCAATATTCAGATTTAATTCACGTTAATTGGAAAACCATAGTTGATTGTTAATATGAATATGAGAGATGATGTAAAAAATGTATGATTCAATACAGATTGTATTTAGCATTTAGGTCAATATTATGATATTTAACGTCCATTTTGTAATGTGAAAATGAGGTATAAATGGATAAAACTTCATATGCCGTAAAAAAACACTTTTTTCAGGTCACCTAAAATGTGCTTTATTTAGTGACTGAATTAAAACCAACCAGTATTCCTTATGAATAATAAAAAATAATAAAATATTGTTTAGTGACCGAAAATCACATGGAAATCACATTACATTAAGGTCTCCTTAAGGTATTAACATGCACTTTAATATATATATATATTATTTACTTTATTAAAAATATGTACATTACAGACATTTAGCCAAAATTACAATCTGGAGATAATCATTATTTCAGTCAAGTCAAATCTATTTTCATACATATACTCAAGATTTGCCAAATTGATTTACGAATTAACATATTCTATGAATGTTTGCAATTAATGAAAGTTATAAAGTCTCACTGAAAAAGATCTGAGATCGAAAGATCTACATCCGCTCCTTTTCACCTATTAACAGATTGAGGCTCACCAAAGACAGCCTCTACAACTCTTTTCTTTCACAACAACAGACCAAGAGCACCACTGACAGGAAAACTCTCGGCCTCATTTAAGATCACAGTGGATTGAGCAACCCAGTGGTTTGTGCTAAAGTCACCAAGCTTCTTTACTAAAAAAAAAAATAGCCTGAAAGTCCTCATCAGTGTAAAACACGAAGTGCTTTTTCTGCCAAGTCATCAAAGCAGGAAATAAATACACATTACGTCCACCAGCACAGGCCCGTCTGTCAGGCATATTTCCTGCTGATTGACAATAAGCTGTGCTGATGGAAAATATGAACACTGATCAGCCTTACTTCTAGCTAAGCAGTTAGTACAAGCAGATCATCAAAATGTCATTATGCCAAACGACTCCTGGAATTACTGATATCATGCCGGAGAAAGAGCTGCTAGGTTGAGTGGAGCTGTGTCTGTGTGTGTGTGTGTGTGTGTGTGTCTACAGAGTCACACCACATGTTTATGTCTATTTCTAATACACATTGTGCTTTACTGGCACAGCTTTAACCTTCCCAGTTATTTACTTATACAATATTAAAAAGCACCAATACGGTATCTGTATGAAACATCTGATAAAAATCCCTTTTAACTGCTATGCTTTTCTTCTTCTTCTTCTTCTTCTTTTTTTTATATAAATAAAACAAAGAAAGTTGGTGTACGTTTTAAAAGAAAATACTATATCTGTCTTTACCATATATGTGTAATTATTTGTGTAATTTACTAGCAATTTCAGAGTGAAAACTGTTTCAGAGTAAACACCACTTTTGTTCAGTGTATAATCTATGGCAAGTTAGGGTTTGCATAACTATATTTAGGGGACAGAGTTGTCCCTAATGTGAGATAAATCGCAAAAATAAATGTTAGTAAAAAAAATGTCTTTAAAAAAAAAATCGAAAAATAAATGCATGTCTAATAAAAATGGATATTTGTTACAATTCATAAATAAAGTAAATCTTTGTTTTAATTCTAAAAATGCGAAAACAAACAAAAAAAATATGAAAATTAAAACAAGAGAGTAGCCTATATAATAACCATAATAATATAAAAACAACAAGAATATGTTTGCTTTATCAACATTCTATGCGCATACAGGAACAATGTCTATGGAACAAGGAACAAAACAATGAATCTACAGTGTCCTGAAACCGAGTTGATTTTAAAGCATATCAAATGATTTGTAGAACAATATCAGTTTGCTTTGCTTTCAGGACTGTAAACAAGGCCTTGATTTCTCTCCACAATGCACATCACAGTGCAGCTGCAGTCTTAAAAACCCAGGCGTACAGTTGAGCAAAACAAATGGATATGCCCACACACTTTTGTCTGTTTGATCTGGACTCAGCTAAAAGCTCTCTTAAAAACCATCTCATGGAAAGCGACAGCTGATTGGGCACTTTGCTCTACGCCGCGCTGTTTACTCGTGTCCATTTGAGTGTATGTCAGAGTTGGCCCCTAGCATCAGTTTACAAAAACAACATCGCACCTACTTTGGGCTCCGTCTGTGCGAGGACGCTTATGTTGTTCCAATTACATTTGTGTGTTAATATGCACACGGTCTCGAGAGCTCTTCACCAACGCAAGAGCCATTGAAAACAACTCAGCATGATTTTACATGCTAAAACATTTGTTGTTCAATACTAGAAAGCTGAGCTTGGAAAAAGCAGTGCGAGTGTTATTAGGACTACATTATAAAAATTGTATTAACTGCATTAATTGTGCATCTACACTCTTAGAAGAAAAGGTTCTATAGAACCTCAAATGGTTCTGTCAGGCGCTTCATGAGAACTATTCCGTTTCTCATCATGTAAACATTTTATGAAGTTTCATTTTATTTGAATTTGAATGCAATTTTGTTATGTTATATTTTATAATAACATTTACAAATATGCATTTGGCAGATGCTTTTATCCAAAGCGACTTACATTGCATTTCAAGGTATACATTTACAGTCTTATAAGTTCTTGCTTTCCCTGGTAATCGAACCCATGACCTTGGCGTTGCAAGCGTTTTAACCGCAGTGAACCAAAGACAGTCTTAAAATCGCGGTTTGAAATCGCTAGTCTTTCTGATGTCAGAAACTACCTTGTAACCAATCAGGTCAATGTGTGATCATCAACGAGTGGATTTTTGAGCTGGTGTGAGTGAGTGGAGGCGGGGCTACTTTGCATATTCACAGAACCACGTATACTAAATGAGGCAAGGGTGTAGAGTTACATTCAAGCTGCTTTAAGGCATGAAGACGTTTTTTCAAGGAAAAAAGGTTTAAATATGTAATTTTGGTGATCAAAGATAAAAAATCTTACAGGGGGACTTTAAGACATTTTTTCTTATGTAACGGAGGCCAGCTAGTAAAGAGCTGTGCAGGTAAACCTCACTCCCCTGATCTCAAGAGCACACTAGCGACTGGCGCCGCGGTCTTAAGTATCCTTGTTAGCACGCCCGCCTCCCATGCCAGAAATATTGGTTCGAATCCCGCTCGGAGCGGTTGCACATAGAACCTCAGGGGTTACATTGGTGCCGTGACCCTGATAGGAGTGAGTGTAACGTAGGACCAGCTTGTAAAGAGCTGTGCAGGTAAACCTCACTCACCCGGCCTCAAGAGGCGCACTAGCAAGAGACGCTAGATGCTGCGGTCTTTAGTGTCCTTGTTAGCGCCCGCCTCCCATGCTGGAGCGGTAACACTTATACAGAACGTTTTTAGCATAAAGGTTTCTTTAAAATTGATTCAAGCACCCTAGGGTTCTATATAAAAACCAAACGAACCTGCTTTTCTAAGAGTGTACAAGCTGCAACTGCACTGATCAACAAAAAAGGAAAAAATATGAAATCTCAAAAGGGATATTTAAGAGACCAGTGAATTAATGAATCCTTCCAGATAAACATCCCAAACGGCTTCGCAAAAAAGCACGCCGCATTTTCCTCTGCTACTCATTACGGAAACACTTCCGGGGTCACCTGTACAGGAAGCTCCAAGGCCACTGCGCCAACACACATTTCAGGGGTTTCCATAGAGACCAGTGGAGAACTGGGCTGTGAGCTTAACCAAATCATGAAAGGCTCATTTTGTATGGCTTCTTTTTCTCTCTCTCCCCCCCACACACCCGCAAGAAACATGCTACACTGGCCAGAGAGAGCGAGAGAGAGAGAGAGAGAGAGAGAGAGAGAGAGAGAGAGAGAGAGAGAGAGAGAGAGAGAGCTCACTGCACTGACAGCAGCGGCACTGCATCAGAACGCTGATCAATGGAGCCTCAGAGACCCACATACACGACTAGAAAGCAGTGGCACAAATGGGACCATATTGATTCAAAGAGAAACACTTAAAATGCTTTTTAGAAATGCTCATTTGAACACAGTTCAGTAGACATGCACCACTCAATTGGCCAAAAACAAAATCCCTCTGAAATGATAATCCATTTCATCGATACACCATTAATTGAGGTTAAACGATTGTGTCCATTTCCAGCTTCATCGCAGCCCTGCAGAGACTGATAAAGCTTGGAAAAAATCATTCAAAAGACTGAAAATTAGACTCATATGATTCAATATATTGTGGCCTCATGGCATTCAACAAGACCCTTTATGCTAAAACATTGCTGTGTACGCTTTGTGTGTGTGTGTGTGTGAATCCTATCAAAATGCATCTCGTGTTCTTGCTATCACCGGTCAGTCTATGTGGAGTGGCCTGGGTCTGATATTAACGCTCCACAGTGTTACTCTGTTAAAACCACCTAAATGGCCCCATTTTCTCCTTGCTTCCTCCCCCCACCCCTCATAACCCCCCTCTCACTCTCTCTCTATTCCACCACAAACACACCCATCCTGATTTAGCCCAGCAACCAGCACCCACTCACTGTCTCTCCATTTTAAAGCCATCAACACTTGCCTCCTGTCGAGCATTTGCGGTAGAATTGTTTTTTTTTTTAGAGGTCAATATTATTCGGACACCCACATGGATTTTTTTTTTTTTTTTTTTTGAATAAATGTTTTGTGAAAAGGTCACAGTGAAAGCATTCCATAAAGTGCCAATTGAGTGACAGCGAGTTATTTTTTCATTCAATGCTTCAGTGCTTCTTCTCGAAACATGGCGGCTGTGTCACTATGCCACAATACAGCAATTTTTTTAAATTCTTTTTCTTTTCTTTTATATCCTTTTCAGTGTTTTATTGGTGCTTTTTAAATGAATAAAACCAGCTTAATTACTTTAATTTTCTATTTTGTGTGTGTTTTTTAAAAATTATACCAGCAAATCCGTTTTTCTGCACTTAAAATAAAATGCATTATATGTAAAATGTTATATTTGAAATATAATAAGGTCATAATAAAGAAAGGGAAGGAAAAACAAAACAAAATTTGTCGACTCAAATCAGGTTTGGTCCAAAAAGGATGTCAAGATTCATATTTTTGACATTCTTGATGTACTTGAGGGCATTTGCATAATCATGCTTGCTTGTTTGTTTAGTATTATAAGCTGTTAAAGGTAATAAAGTGACGAATCATATAAAACAGACGATTTAAATGTATATTTAGGAGTCTGCTGCTGTACTGGGTTCACCTGAATTACTTGCTCAAATTCATTTGCGATATTTTAAACTATTAGGGAGGGAAATTGCATGCATGATATTAATGACATAAGCACTAAGATTATATTTGTAAACCTTTTAAAAGAATATATAAATGGTGTGGTGAATTAACGAGAGACTAAATCGACTAGTATCGTATTTCAAACGTGCTTAAATGTATTCCTAGTGCATTGCGATGTTAATTAATGTCAACGAAGTTACAGCCTGCATAACAATTATAAAATAAAAAAACACTACTCACCATTCAAAATGCACTGGAAAAAGATGATGGCCAATATCCACATGCCCCGCTCCTTTCAATCTCCAAACTAAGATTTTTCTTTGCCCACTGCACACTTTTCCTCCAAAAAAAAAAAAAAAAAAAAAAGCCGTTGCGCAGGAAAATGAATATCTGTAATTAGTAGTTCCAGTGGAAAGGGTGCATATGAAGCAGAGCTCTCGCTCGCGTGCGCTCCCAGGCTGATTGTCTCCGAGCTGGGATCCAGCTGTGGCTCGCGCGAGATGGTGAGCGGCGGGCAGGTGCGATGCTGAGTCAGAGCGCGCGCTTACTGAGGGGGACTGCGCACAGGTGTAGTCTCGTGCGAGGAATTAAACAGCGGGAAAGTAAATCCACTGAATTATTAATGATTACAAATCATATCGAAAAAGTTTACAGAAAAGAAAAAAAAAAGAACGAAAAAGAAACAAAAAAGAAAAAGCTCTGAAAGTCCAGCGCGTGAAGGGATCGAGACGATGGCTGTTAGCTGTACTCAGAGCAACATCCCTCTTCACCACCTCGCACCGTCCAGCAGTCAGCAAGCACGCGCATCTTCCCCTGCTGCACTGATCACTCCAGAGCTCAGCATCAGCACCAGAGCATCACACAACACAACACCCCCCTCTCTCTCTCTCTCTCTCTCTCTCTCTCTCTCTCTCTCTCACACACACACTCTCTCTCCTCTGCAGCCTTAAAGGTGCAGGGGTGCTGCTCTTAAAGAGAGAGTCCAAACACACCAAAAGCAACCCTAAGAAATCATGTGATCAGTAGGCTAAGTATTATCACTCACATGCAAACAAATTAGGGTCAATGATGTGAGGTTCTTTTTTATTTTCAAGCTATTTAGTTATTAAATACATTGCAATGCAAAGAATACAAACCATATGATGATAAACGTTATTACATTTTTTTTTTTTTTAGTTTGTGTGACAAGTAAAAAAAAGTCTTAGCGTGTAACCGTCTCCATATTGAAAAAAAAGAAAAAAAGCCTCATTAAAAAGGAAGCCATCTTGTTGTCATGTGACAAGAAAAACATAAGAGGACCACCAATACAAATATTAAACAATATACCATTTTTTATGAAAATGTAAATAATAATGTAAAATAGAATTAATTATTTTTCACATGTATTGAAAGTGCAAGTAAAATGTTATTAATTTATTTTACTTTAATTGAGTTACACCACTGAAAAAAAAGAAAAGAAAATTGTAAAACTTTACAATACTGACTCATTTGTTAACGTTAGTGAATGCATTAACCAACACAAACTAAAAATGAGCAATATATTCACACAGCAATTATTAACCTTAATGTTAGTTCATAAAAATGTTCATGTTCACAGTAACTAACGTTAACAGATACAACTTTTGATTTTAAAAACGTATTAGTAAATGTTGAGATGAACACAGGTTCTTGAGTTTTATTGCACACCATACATGTACAAAAGTAAAAAATAAACAGCGTGGAATGAAGGTAACAGTAACATCACAGTTGTGTATGACAACTTCCAAATGATCTTAATTGGATGACATGAATTCATGTCATTTAATGCGGTTTATGTTAGGATTCAGGACCCCTGAGGGCGTGCGAGTTTCTTTTTTTCCGTCCCTTAAGCTGGCTCCATTAATTGACCTTGACAAATCAGAGCATTTGCCTCCTGCGCAGTGAGGCGTTGGTGCGACTCATTGCGTTTTCATGAAAAACATTAACCTTTAATTAGATTTGAGTAGCCTATGTTCTGTCTAATAATAACACAATAAACTTGATGTTTGTATATATTATTAAAAATGAGGAAATAAATGGATGTGATATCTATTATTATTATTAAAACCTACAAGTACAATTAATGACAATAATAATATTATTTTAAGTAGGTAACACTTTATTTTAGAGTCCTTGTTACATGTAGTAACTATAGTAATAACTATAAATTATGCATAATTGCACCCAACTAACCCTAAACCAAACCCTAATCATAACACTACAGTAAGTACATGTAGTTAATTAATATTACTCAGTCCTTAAATGTATAATTACACTATAACAAGGACACCCTAAAATAAAGAGTAATCTTTTAAGTATTATATGATATATAATATATTAAATTCGACATAATTTTTCATATATTATATTTAAAAAAAAGAAATACACTAATGTGATATTTATTATTATTGTAATTATGAACTAAACAATTACTATAATATTGTTTTAAATATTGTGTGTGTGTGTGTGTGTGTCATACTTAATTCATTTTATTATATTAAAAATAAAGAAAATGACAATTACTAGACAATTACTATATATCCCCTAACAAGGCCACATATTAAGGTCCGGGTCAAGGTGTTGGATGCAGGAGAAATGCAGGAATAAAGATCTGAGCGACTCTGGCGAGGGCCAAATTATTATAGCGAGGCGACTAGGTCAGAGTGTCTCTGAAACGGCGGGATGTGTGTGTTGTTCCCGGTCAGCAGTGCTGAGAATTTACCAACAGTGGTCCGAGGAGGGACAAACAGGGTGTTGGCCGCCCAAGGCTCGTCGATATGTGAGGGCAACGAAGGTTACCCCGCCTGGTCTGAGCCAACAAAGGTGTACTGGCACAAGTCACACACAATTTGAATGATGGTAATGGGAGGAATGTGTCACAACACACAGTATATTGCACTCTGCTGCATATGGGGCTAACCAATCAGAGTGCCTGATGACCCCTGTCCACTGACCAAAGTGAAACTTCTCTAAAATACTTTAATCTGAATGGTGAAATCCAACCATTGCTGATTGTTGTTAGTTTCACATGTCTTATCACGTGCTCTCTTACTTATATACAGTAATAATTCAATAGCATTTCTACGTTTCTTTAACTGCAGATCTTCTATCTAGTGTGATTTGTAGACAATTTGCTCCTTTTCTGGTGTGTGCAAGCTCTGCCTGTGGTTTTCAGATTCAGCACAGATCTTTGCATGCTGCAGAATACAGGAGCTGTCACTCGTCACTGCCAAAACCACAGCACATCATTAGACTCAGCCACCGCAACACGACTAACCCTGCGCTCCAGTCTGCTTCTGCTTCATCCTGATACATTTACACAAATCCCCTCCACATACACAACTTACTAAAGTGTGCTGTTATGATTAACTCAACAGGCGGCACGAAATACAAATTCCGGTGGCAAATGAAGCCAAGAATCTGAGAATCGGTCCAATCTCTTCTCAGATAGCCCTGTGATTTTTAAGGCGCCCGTATTGTTCCCGTTCCCAGTGTCCGGTAGTGTTGTGTTTTTTTTACACGGCTGCCTGCTGTCTTCACGTGAGCTGCACAAGTCATTTCATTCTCCTCGGATCTTCCTATCCCCCCACCCACCGCCCAGCACAACCTCTGCACCATTTACTGAATTACAGTTTTTTTTCCTTAGGATTCCCTTTAGGTGCCATTTTTGTCTCATCTTGTTTCTTAAGACATGTCGATATCATTTAGCTATTTATTTTATACGTGAATGACAAGACTTGTGCTCTACCTTAAAAGGCAACACATTCACTCTGATTGTCTCCATGCATGAGGCGCTTCACTGCAGCATAGCTGAGCTCCCACATGCATGTTGTGCACTGTAAGCTTGTCTAAAGCAGCCATTGATTCACAGAGCATCCGCTCAGACCAGACAGGCTTTTGTCACGAGATGCGAAACGGAGAAAAAGCAATGGTTTCGTGTGCTTTTGTAGCCGATAACAATGTTGGCGCTCGGTTTGCACAGCCCACGCGAGACAGCCGCAGTCGGCACGGGAGTCGTGTTGGCTGCTATCACAGAGCAGATATCAGGGCGGCTCTCGCTGTTCTTTCTCAGGGGGCGAGTCATGTGCACCAGGCACGCCGAGGAGGTTGTGTCCACGGATAGGCGTTGCCCATGGACACGTCTCCTGCGGTTTGCTCTCTCGGAGTGACTCCAGCCTAGAGGATGGGAGAGAACCTCGGGGAACGGATAAAACACAACAGCTAATTATGAGCAGGACAGGCAGTGGCCAGGAGGGATATGGGATGATGTTTGCATGTGCCTTAGTTTTGTAAACCGTTTTATGCATTCTAAAATAAAATAAATAAAAAATACATTTGTTTATACAATAAAGCAGAAAATAGTCCAGGAAACATATCTTTTGGCAATCAGAAATCACATATATACATCTATAAATCTATATTCTATAACACTTTGCTATATATTATTGAAAACATTATATAGTTCTATATAAGTAACATTTAGAATAAAAAAATAAAAAATGATAGAATAAAGTAGGGACACTGTTTGCATGTGTTTAGAATAGAATAGAATAGAATAGAATAGAATAGAATAGAATAGAATAGAATAGAATAGAAAATAGTCCAGGAAACATTTGCAGGATTCTCATAGGATTTGGGACGCTGTTTGCATGTGTTTAGAATATAATATAATATAATATAATATAATATAATATAATATAATATAATATAATATAATAGAATAGAATAGAATAGAATAGAATAGAATAGAATAGAATAGAAAATAGTCCAGGAAACATTTGCAGGATTCTCAGGGATTTGGGACGATGTTTGCATGTGTTTAGAATAGAATAGAATAGAATAGAATAGAATAGAATAGAATAGAATAGAATGGATTAGAATAGAACAGAATAGATTAGAATAGAATAGAACAGAATAGATTAGAATAGAATAGAATAAAGTAGAAAATAGTCCAGGAAAAGTTTGCAGGATTCTCAGGGATTTGGGAAGATGTTTGCATGTGTTTAGAATAGAATAGAATAGAAAATAGTCCAGGAAACATTTTCAGGATTCTCAGGGATTTGGGACGATGTTTGCATGTGTTTAGAATACAATATAATAGAATAGAACAGAACAGAATAGATTAGAATATAATATAATAGAATAGAATAGAAAATAGTCCAGGAAACATTTGCAGGATTCTCAGGGATTTGGGACGATGTTTGCATGTGTTTATAATATAATATAATATAATATAATATAATATAATATAATAGAATAGAATAGAATAGAATAGAATAGAATAGAAAATAGTTCAGGAAACATTTTCAGGATTCTCAGGGATTCGGGACGATGTTTACATGTTTAGTTTCGTAAAATGTTTCATGCTCTTTAGTAATTCTTATTTTGTGCTTGTTCTGGATTAGAGCAACATTGGTAAACCTCTTGACGTGATATTATTTGTATACAGCGGTTTGAATGATGCTTTTAGACAGCTTTTTTTTTATAGTTTTGATACAATAAGTGTTTCCCATAAATTTGTATTTTCAGCACATCTCTCGCTCTCTTTCACTTGCCTTTTTTTTTGTTGACGTGGTTGATACCCATTACAGTTATGAATAGTCACTGTGTCTGGATGGTCCCTGGAGCTCTGCCTATATTCTGCCCTAACAAGCATTTCTGTGCCGGAGCATCAGCACCGGAGCTGCCGCTCTTGCAGCTGTTGGGCTGGAGAATCCCTTACAAAAGCACACATGCCTGCAGCTCTCCCCGGACTCTTCTCACATGCTGCTTTATTTCATCTAGAATGTGGCTTACAATAAATGACAGAATCCTACCGGATGTCCGGATGTTCCTCTGCATGTGTAGTGGTTGTTATCTGTGACAATAGAGAAAGAAAGTACAAAAGGAGAACTTTAATCCCTCATTTAATTCAGTTGTTACATATTCTTTCTCTAAAAACATGCTGACATTGTAAATTATAATTAAATGCAATACATTTTAGTCAATATGGATCTCTTAATGTTTTAATAGACTATCAGAAATGGCAGAAATCATGCAGTAATATTCTATATTTTACTATATATTCATAATAGTATTCAATAATATTCTAAAGTTTTATATAAAAAAAATGATTAAATGTTTAATTAAAGTTAATTAAAATTACATTTAAAATTACATTTTCCATGATTCTCAGTTACACTTTTTTCCAATGTGGTGGAATATTTACTATATATTATCAATACTATTCTATAGTTCTGTATACATTAAATATAATTTAAAAAAATTACAAATAAAGTAAAATAATAAAATAAAGAAAATACTCAAACATTTCAGGATTCTCGGTTACACTTTTTAGGGAATATTTCAGTGTCATATAGAGATTGAAATTTAAAGAGATTACATACAGTATCTTCTGAATAAAGAACTGAAGAAATAATGCGTAAATGTCGGCTACAGTCTGTACTTTTGCATGTTATGTGCTGGCATTAACTAATATTATCTGTGTCACAGCTTCCAGACACCAGAATATGATCAAATGAAAAATGATGTACAAAATGATTTCTCTTTCACTTTCTTGTCTAAAACGCTTAGGATGTGACGTGTGTTTGACTTCATTAATACCAGCAGTCGGGCGCTCATGTGAATGAGCTCGTTTTACAGGAGAGGTCCTGCCTAATAAGGTAACTCCCATGAATCACTGGAAGCTAAATGAAACGGCGAATCTCTCCCACACAGGAGAGTAAGCGCTTGATTGGGCTGAACAGTCTTAATGACCTGCTGTTGGGAATCCATGTATTGATCATATATATTGAATGCTCAGAGTCTAAAGGCTCAATGCAGCAGCGTATTCATTCAGATCTCATCCTCTCAAGCAGGACGTCCAGTGCAGAGCTGAACAAAAAACACTTTCATCTGTAAATCAAAATCATCTTCTTTGATCTCTGTTCAAAGGAAAGGGTGAAAGAAACCAACTAAGATCTGTCGTTTTGCCCGTTTATAATTATTTTTGATGATTATTTTGAGTGTGTTTTCTGTGTATGAATAAAGAACTGCTGACCCTTTCTTTTATTCTGATTATGACACCCCACCCTGCCTCATTGGCCACTGACCGCCACCCGCCCGCCGGCCTGCTATTGGCTGTCCACACCGATCCACGCCCAGCAGGACTCTTCAGGCGCAATGCAATAAAACAGGGCACTGTAGGAGAGGGAGAGAGAGAGAGAGAGAGAGAGAGAGAGAGAGAGAGAGAGAGAGAGAGAGAGAGAGAGAGAGAGAGAGAATGAAAGGAGCCATTGAATGAAAGAGGCATTAAAAAGCATCATAATAGTACCTTTGATATGTCATTGCAGCTACAATTTCATCTCCATGTTTCCACTCAAATGCTAAACATTAAGCAAATATATATGTAAAAAAAATGTAAACAACAATCAGGTAAATGTAGTAAACAAACTATTTTTACATTGTGAATTCATAAGGGCACTATTATGTTGGGGGTTGATTTTTATTTTTATTTGATTGTTTTTCTTATTTTTATTTAACAGATTTAATGGTAAATAAATGGTCTTGAAGATCATGCCTGCATCGTTTATTTTTGCTATTCAGATCTTTAATTTAAAGATATAATTGTCCTTGTACCAGACTATATATATACTGTAAAAAAATATATAATATGGAAATTGATCCCAAAAAATATTTATTTACTACTATTATAATCTTAATAAAGAGTGCAAATCATTTCAATAGTTATTTGAGAAAATTAGATACAACAATATTTGCATACATTTGCTCCTAAAATATTTTGTACCTTTTGAAACTTGAAAATCTGAGATATATGATGAGGAAATGACAAGCGAACGATTACTTATTTTTTTTCTTTTCTTTTTTATCATATTGTATCTTGCATCCGGCTTATTCCAAATGTATGAAAAACTATTAAATGTTTGTATTTAGGATATATAAAACACTATGATAGCCTCAACAAAGCAATTTTGGACACTTTATTTTAAAGTCTACTTGTATAGTGTAACTATACATTAGAACGGAGAAATATTAATTAACAAAGTTACTTACCGGTACTATATAATTAGTTCCATGTAATTATGCATAATTTACAGTTATTACTGGAGTAAAAACGTGTAAAATATGTAACAAGAATACTGTAAAATGAAGTGTTACCAAAAATGTCTGTCTGAGAATGCTATTAAACACAAACGTAATATGGTGGAAATTCCATATAGACTGGTTCAGAAAAAAAAGAATGAGCAAATAGACAGAATTCTGTTGTGATGTCCACTATTCCTTAATAATTTGTGAGGTTGTACTGCATTTTTGAGCGGGAGACAGATCCACACAGGACTGAGCTCATAGGCAGCTGCTGTCGGGCTTGACACTGCACAGTAATCAAAGCCTGATTGTTACTCTCACAGCCGTACAACACATCTGAGTCAACTTCTGACAAAACCCTCACACAGGCTTGCAGTGTTGCTTAGTAACCAAAGCACATGGCTGACCTTATATGTGTGGTCATAAAAATGTATGAAGTTCTTTTCTTTATTTATTTCTCGATTTGGTTTCATTTTCTCCAGCTGTGTATCACCAGAGGCAGAATCCCTGTGTGTGCACATCATTATTGACTGATTATATTTTGACATACATATTCATTACTGAATATTATTGTTGCATTTCTTTACCTCTAATTTGAACAGAAAAATAATATACACGATTTTCCTAAATAATTCTGCTCATATTACATTATATTATCTGCTACTGTTGTTGTTATTATTAAAGGGGTTCTTTACCGCTGGCAAAATGGCATTTCAATAAAAGTTGGCTTCCTACAATAGGCTTGGTTTATTTATTTATTTTTAATCGGTGCTACCTGACTAAAACAGAGAAAAAAGGCAGTTTTTTTGAAAACTGTCTCCACTGATGAATAACAACCAGGCTAACATGAAAATGAGGTCCGATGTCCAAAATCCTGAACCACCCCTTTAATATAAGCAATAACTACAAATTTTTCATATTGTAGATTTTTGTAAGGCTGGGAAAAGTTACTGAACAGAGAGTGCCTTTCCGTTTTACACTTACATAGCGGAAACCGGTCTTGTCCGCAGAACTGCCGGCCCGTGGCTGTGTTTAAGGCCGGCAGCAGCTGAGTAGATCAGCGGGACATTCCTCCCCGTCTTTCCCACAGGACACACAGATGTTGGGATGGCTGTCTGCACAGCTGTAGGCCTGCCATGCATGGAGGAACCTGCAACCGTCTGACGGAGAGACGGCAGGTTGGCACAGATGGCGAGGAGGTGTACGGAGGGAGTGAGCTGGCAATGGAAATGGGAGGGCAGGTACCAACATAGCCTCCATCTGGACTCATGACTGGAGAACAGCCACGGGACGTTAACATCGCTGCCGCTGAAGACCTGTCAACATGACAGACAGATGAATGTACAGCGCTGCGTTTGGTATGTGCAGATGCTGCTTAATGTAGACGGTCTCAGCTGTGAACTTGAGCAGAAGAAATAATGCCCCAATTATCCTCATGAACATTATAATGTGCTGCACAATTAGGGATTTTTTTCAGTTGGATTGCATTCAAGCTCCAATTTGAACTCAATTAGAAAAAAATTCTATTGAAAAGTGAAATTTTCAGTAAAAATCAGTAAAATAAAATAAATGAGACAATATATGCAGTTGCACAACTAACTTGTTCTTGAAAGTGTTTAAATTGATCTGCCAATTTCAGATTTATAATATAATTAACATAATACAATATAAATGAAAAATAGTAAAATATAATCAAATAAAACAAATGAGAAAAATAATGCGAAGCAGTTACACAACTAATTTGTTCTTGTATTTGAAAAAGTATTTGAATTCATATGGCAATTTCTGATATATTATTAATAATATAATATAATTAATATAACATAATATAAAATAATATAATTCATATAACAATATAATATAACATCATACAATGTAACAGTGTAATTAATATAATAAAATAAAAATTAAGAATAGTAAAATATACTCAAATAAAATAATATAAATGAGACAAATGATGTGAAGCAGTTGCACAACTAATTTGTTCTTGAAAGAGTTTGAATCCATATTATTGCAATTTCTGATTTAGTATTATTATTATTATCATTATAAATAAAAGAAATTATGTGAAGCAGTAGCACAACTAATTTGTTCTTGAAAGAGTTTGAATCCATATTGCAATTTCTGATTGCAGACTTGTATTTTGGGAAATCTGTGTACAGTGTGAGACAAGGAAGGAAGGAAGGAAGGAAGGAAGGAAGGAAGGAAGGAAGGAAGGAAGGAAGGAAGGAAGGAAGGAAGGAAGGAAGGAAGGAAGGAAGGAAGGAAGGAAGGAAGGAAGGATCTATTTCTCAGGAGGAACAGTTGAGAAGAGACAAAAGTCTCACATTCTCTCCATTTAATCTCATTGCTTGTCGAAGAGACACAATGAGAGATTGAAAAGCTCTTGTACAATTTTTCTTTCACACAGAAACACTGGCAGAGTGAGATTGACATGCAACGCCACAGCTTTTACTCTGATCTGAAACCAGATTCTTCTTCCCTTTCATCTTAAAGCAGCACAGACGGACTTCAGATCAACAATAAAAGGCAATTCAAATCTGAAGCTAGTCTCTCTAAAGGCGGGAAATTACATTTTGCGACAGAAAGTCTATTGTTCTATAGTCCTAAAAGACTTTCAGGTGTATGCAGCTGAATATAGTTTATGATGATCTATATGCCAAACTTCTAAAACAGGGTATAATGGGTTTAATGACACCATGTTTCATCTATTTTGGGATTCTAGTTGATATGGATAGTGTAAATTGAAAGGCAGATGATGAAGTATTCTGGTGAAGTCAACTCCAATCTAGATTTAAAGGTCATTTACTGTACGTGGCGGTTACACAAACCAGGCTATAGCTCAGTGTAAATATGCGATGTAAGATATTCTTGTTTTTATTTATTTACCTCTCTCAATTTAATTCACAATCCATGCTGTTCGGTTCAGTAGGCCATAAAATGAGGTGTTGTTTCATTAATGAGAAATAAAAGATGATTGCATCCTAGAGAAAAAAAAAATTAAACACTAATTGTGTTATTCTACAACTGTCTCAATTTATTTGCCTCAATTACAATGCATCACATAAAACATTAAATTAAAAATATGAGATGAGGACCGACCGTCAGTGTGCAGCGCTGGTTTATTATTGTGGCTGGAGCCCAGAGAAGCTGGAGACTTCATTCGCCATCAGAGAAGGTGTCAATCACTCCTGTAGAGGACATGCTTTACTGCTGCCCGAGGGCTCCTGTGTGACCTAAATACAAAACTGTCAACAGAAAGACTGACCAACACAGAACAAGCTGAAGAGAAGAGAATCGCATAGAATATTCTGTCTTTAGACACTCACATAGATGATTATTCAAAACATACACTTCTATTTATATTGCATAGCCTACACAGGAGAAGTAAAAATCAACCACTGCGTATATTAGGTTCCAGTGTGTTGTTTCATCAATTTACATTATATAATACTGGCTGCACTTTATTTTACAGTGCACTTACCTAAGAAAGTACTGGTAATAGCCTAACTCGCATAAGGTAACTACATGGGTTAAGGTTAGGTAGGGGTAGGTTCAGGGTTAGTACTAGTTATTGCAATTACTATAATAAGTTCATAGTATGTACATGGGTAAATGGACTGTAAAATAATTTAAGTGAAATGAAGTGCTACCATAATACTATACTGAAAATTACATATGCCTAACTTACATTTATCACAAATATGCTATCATGGAAAACAAGTTTGAAACCTAAATCAGTAAAAGTTGTACTTACATGAATTCAAAAGGTACAGAAAATCTTTCTTGATGGTTCATTAAATCAAAAAAAATTGTCAGAAATGGTACTAACATTACAAGAAATTGCACATGTAACGAATAACGTTAGTAGGCCTAGCAATAACGTTAGCTACAATTCTATTCTAGCCAATATTGTCAAAAACACTGGGTTATAATTACTAAATATTTCTTAATTAGCTTGATTAATCATGTTTAATATTGTAAAGCGTTCAAATGTTTAATGTTTTTAAAGAAGGCCTGTAGGTGAAAACGAAGGGAAACCCCACAACTACGTTCTGAGGTAGTTTATTGTCAGTGGTTTGTTTATCCTGACAGTGACGCCCCCTTCTGTTTGTCAGGAGAACTACATAAACACACTGGCGCATGATAGACTATTCGCTTTTATTCTTCCGTTTTAGTATCTAAAAAATATCCGTATGTAAATATCTACAGTTTTAAATGAAAAGCATTAATATTAGATATAAAAAAGTAGTTTATGATTAAAAAGTTTGATTCTAGCTGGCCTAAAGGCATTTTCAAAACACAAGTAGCCTACTTAGGATGCAACAGACGTTAAGCCAAAGACGCTGGTGCAGAGTAAAAGAAGAAGAAGAAAATACTAGAAAACAATACAAATATGAATATATCATTTGACATTCCCTATATACAGAAATAATCTGAAGTCAGCAGGTAGTGTTCCTCTAATAAGCCTAATATTGCTCGTGTTGCTGAGGTGAGCTGATAGTTGATGCTATTAGCTGATCTTAAAAGCAGCACAGACTGCTGATGTTCAGGAGAATCGCACACAGCAGCACTGGGAATCTATGAACGCTGATGTATGACATCGACCTCAAGAAGAGAGAGAGAGAGAGAGAGAGAGAGAGAGAGAGAGAGAGAGAGAGAGAGAGAGAGAGAGAGAGAGAGAGACTCTAAACCCATAACTGCCCAGTAACAAGCTCTCCCCCCTCATTGGCTGCAGAAGCAAGTGTATTTGATCAGGCCCTCAGACTAAATGACACACTCTGTTTGATCTGAGGACACAAAACCTCATGTGAGAGCGAACAGTAGACCTCAGCATCTGTCCTCTCTGGAGAATCTGTGTCCTGCTGCTCACACCTGGGTGACTCCGCAAAGGCATAGTTTACTCAAATATTACAATCCTGTCACTCAAGCAATGGCGTTCCAAATTATCTTTCCTTTAACACAAAAGTAGATGTTAAGAAGAATATCATAGCTGCTCTTTTCCATACAATGGAATTGAATAGTGGGGATGCCAAGCTTTGATTGCGACACAAAAGCAACTTAAAACAAAGTATAATAAAACTTTAAGTCTTCTGAAGACATAATATGATTGAAAACAAAGTACAATAAAACTTTAAGTCTTCTGAAGGCGTAATATGATTGAAAATGAACTATCATGTCAGTCAATCATTGGTTCTCTGGTAACTTCTATCTGAAATTGATATCAAGCCTGCTGTTTGACCATACATTTATGGTCCAGTCTTATATCATTGTCAGTCCATTAGAAAGTAACCAGCTGGTTTTGTTTCTAAGTTGTTGTTTTTTTTTGTTTCTAACAAACTAAGTTTTTTTTCCCACAAAAGTGAGAATATAATTTCCATTTTTAACCTTTAAGTGTAGGCCAGGGGTTTACAATCATTTAATCCCCAAATATAATCATCCTTGTGTGAGGAACCTGGATATTAAAATTTAAAAGCATCTATCTTTAATAAACACCGGTTCATACACTGGAAAATTTATATTATAAATATAGTTTCTGTTAGTTTTTATTTATATTACATTATTATTATGTATTTTTTCCACTCACTTATGTAGGGCCTATACTGTTAAATATATTTTTTATTTATCTAATTTTAATCTAATTTTTATTTATTTACATTAATCAACATTTTATTTATTTTAGTTTAATTTAATCTATTTAACATATTAAGTAATAGTTTTAATCACATTAATCATTTATTTATTTATTCTAATCTAATTTGTTTAGTTTATTTACGTATTAATGGTACAGAAGACTAATAAAAAAAAATATATATAATATAAAAAATACCCTTTATACCGTCAAGACCATCAGTAGTTTGGGTTAAGTTTGTTTTCAAAAACTCTTTTACACAAAACCTAATTTATTCTCGTAAGGCCAGAGTTGACTAAATCAGACTGCCATTTTTGGGTTTATGGACCTCTCAGCACATTTTTACCCGGTGGAAAAAAATAAATAAAAATCACGGGAAGCAGGTTTGTTTGTCAACACACCATGGGTTCCCTGCCAACACTTCCCTCTTACAGAGACCGAGAATAAAGCTGAAGATGAAATGGGTTCCCAGGCTGCCGTGTAATTGCACAGCCCTTATGTTGAACCCCTTGAGCATTCATTCAAATGAGGCCGTAATTGCCACATCTGTTAACCCTCTGAAGAGCCGTCAGCCGAGTGTCACGCATCTGCTAATTGGTACAAACAGGTAGCAGACGCTGATCTCCTCCACTGAGCATCTGCCGATTAGAGTCGCAAATTCAATGAGCGCTGATTAAAGGTCCTGCTAAAATGGCAAAGGAGAGGTTTAAATACTGCTGCTGAATATGCTATAACACTTCATAATGGTGATTAACAGAGCCAGGAACCGCGAGAGCTCTGTGGGTTGGTGTGAATTCATTTTTTTAGGCGTGAAGAATAACTGAGGAAAATGGGTCATAGGACTTTTACTCTTGTGGTTTGGGTCAGCGGATTGAGAACCTGAATGCCCCATAAAGCCATAAAAGATATGTAGCCTATACATCCAATAGGAGGTTATCTGGAATTAATTATTCAAATAATCAATTTGTTTACAGTCACAGACAATAAATAGTAGGCAATATTAATATAAACCGTATATAGTTTATATTGTCCTCAAAATATATGAACATGTAGGCTAAGTTAAAAAATCATAAAGATATAGTAATATCAATGTTCTTGTCAACTACCCATATACAAACTTAAAATACTGCATCACATATTTCATGCTATGCATTTGAACTTTGTTTTTATATTTGGACTTTGACATTTATTATATTTTAAAAAGATTTTATGAAAAACATATATTATATAAATGCTTATATTTTAACAATTTTATTATCAAACTTGGATTATATATATATATATTTTTTTTTAAATATTTTTATATATTTATATATACATATATATTTTACAAACATATATATGACTGGATATTATTATATTTTGAGGAATACATATGATAATATCAAAGTTCATATTTCATATTAAAAATCTTATTAAAATATAATAAATAATGTAAAATTCCACATATAAATTAAAAAACATTATAAAACACAATTGTGTAGCAAAATTGACTCAGTATTTTAAGTAATTGTATATGTGAGTTGTAATTGAGACAGCTTGAACATTTTATATTCATAAAAATTACTTTAATGTGAAGGCAAAACAAGTGATTAAAAATGGAGAAAAAAAATTAAAGTATGTTATCCAGTCGGAGGACCTAGGAAATATTCTTTCCTTTATACATTTATATACATTTTAACCTAAAAATACTGATGTAGTTAAAAACATGTACAACTATCCGTAAAGCTTAATAATAAAAGTATTTTGCAATACAGTCTGTCCACAGTGCTGATGGGAGCGGTAATATTGCCCTGTCACATTGTCAAATAGCCTACTGCAATAATGTAAATATGAACTGTTGCAATATCAAAGAAACCCAGATGACAGGAATTTGCCAGTGACGCAGGACACCATCATCAAGTGTAGATTTTTATGAAGTCATTTACAATTGTGTTCTTTATACAAAACATACATTAAAAAATGTTTAGAAAAGTGCATATTGTATACTGTGGAATTCACTTCATTGGCACTTAGTGAAAATAAATAAATAATTCTTTTAAATGTATCGGAAAACATTTAAACGTGAAAACAAAAAGTAAAATAAGCAAAAACAAGAATACAAAAAAAAAGTCTCATGGACACGATTGCAGTTCCTACGTTTCATTGGTTTGGATCAGTGGCTCTTCTCAAAAACTTCTTTATATAAATATAAAAGCTAATATTTCTGAAAAAGAATGCAAAGAGGTGTTTTAATAAAAATAAATATTATAAATTAATAGTATTTTCTGTGACACAGTTTGGCTTTTTATTCGAATCCTTACCCGCATTTGTTCATATATCCAGTCAAGGAAGTAGGTCACATTTCCGTAGACTCCGGGCTTGTTTCTGAAAGCACATCCATCACCCCAGCTAGTGTCCCCAACCAGCCACCATTGAGAATTCTCCTTTGTGACCAGAGGACCCCCACTGTCCCCCTGTGTGGAACAGCACTTATTTAATTGTAGCACATGTATTATATTTACAGTACTCTAAGTTACTCTTCTGAGTAGTGCGTTTATCCAGAGTGTGTTTCTGACCTGACAGGAGTCCACGCCACCCTCCAGCTTGCCAGCGCAGATCATGGTGTTTGTGATTTGTCCGTTATACACCGGTCGGCTGTTACACGTCGTTCTGTCGATTAGCCTAATTTTGGCTTCTTGTAGGGATTCTGAGGAACCTCCTTTAAGAAAACAAAGAATTTGCTTGTCAAGCGTTTCAATTTCTGAGATTGTAGATATTTTATTCACTGCACATGCAATTTGGATCTGCTGTGATTTGCTCTTTTCAAAAAAAAAAAAAAAAAAAAGTTTCAAACCTCCACTATACAGAGACCCCCATCCTGTGACGTAACTTTCCCGCGGAGCAGAGAAGTACATGTCTTTATTGGGCAAACACACTGGCCTGACGTTTGCTGAAACAAGATACATACAAAACAAAATGAAAAATCGTCATCATCCAAACATTTCTTCTGTAAACACAAAAAGAGATATTTTGTAGAATGTTCAAGCCGCTCTTTATTTCAACGGAAATGGTCAGGAAAAGCTTTGTAAAAGTGGTTCATACAACGTCTGTCTTCTGAAGTAATTTGTGTGAAGAACAGATTCAAATTAAATTTTAAATATGAAATCAATAATAACAAAATAATTAAATGGTTTGAATAGGGTAAACTTAAACAAATTAGTTCAATCAAATTAACTTTTATGAGTATTTAGTACTTTATTTTTATTTTTAGTTCACCAAACTGGCACATTTTTTATTTATTATTAAAAATGTATATTTAAAAAAAAAATTGTTGTTGTTGTTATGTATTGTTAAATGCAATGTTAAATATTAACATTAACATAAATTAACATTTTTTAATAAATGTCACATTTAATGAAAAAAATAGAGCAAGCTTGAAACCAGTGGCGTTATGGTTAACTAAAACTAAAAGTATATAAAAAGAAATTAAAAGCTGAAATTAAATTTTAAGATTTGTTTTATGGAATAAAAAAAAGAAAAAGAAAAAAATCCCTGAAATTTGAAAATGTTGACTTGGTGAGCAACTGACATAAAATAAGCTTACGATGAAGTTCTAAAATAACAAACTAAAATAGAATTAAAAAAAAAAAGTTAAACTAAAATTAAAATGAAAACTGAAAATATAACCTTAAATCCTAATCCTAGTAAGTAATAAACACTATAATAGTACATAAATACTTAAATAACACTGCATGAAAAAAATGCTTTTATTTCTTTTAATGTCAGTATTATTAAATTATAATGAAATTTTCTTATTGGCTGAGAAATAAACGTGAAAATGCAGTCTTACTTGTAATTGTGAGAGGACGGTTTAGCTTCATCAGTGCAATGTCATTTTCGTTGGTTCTCGGATCAAAGTCGTGCTTGACAATTCGGCCCACAGAATTGCCGGCGACGTGCCTCATCTCGCTAAGAGTCAGAAATCCAGCATACACGGTCCAATCCCTCGCATTTGAAATCCTACACAAGTTTGTCATTTATGAGAGTTCGTCATAGCTTGCTGAATGAGATGGACTAAATGAAAGCACTTACTCTTGAACACAGTGAGCTGCAGTGACGATCCAGTACGGGGTGATGACAGACCCGCCACACAAATGCCTTCCGAAAGCTTGCAGGCTGACCTGCCATGGCCACACCCCCTTCGACGTCACCGTGACCCCGCCCACGATCCGGCTCTCGCTGCTCCGTCCACAGTCTGCAACGGGTTTCAGAAAACAGCACCAGTATATGTCAAGATGTCATTTTCCTAGCTACAAACCTATAGCTACGTGTATAGTTCACCCAAAAATGGAAATTCTCACATGAGAGTGATAAAAAGACAATGACAAATTTGTAATTTGGACTGTTTTATTTTCATACAATTTATAAACTCTTATTCTTACTCTTTTACTATTTTGAATGAGCTTTAACTTTTATATTTTCAGTTTTCGTTTTAATTTTATAATGTTTTTTTGTGCTTTTGTCATTTTTATTAGTTTTATTTTATTTATAGTCATTTTAGTACTTAAACTTATTTATTTCAGTGAGCTGCCAATGTATTTCTAAATTTCGATTAATTTTTTCTTATATTGTTATTATATATAATATTTATTACTATATTTTTTTCTATTACTATTACTATATTTTATTTATTTAATAGTTATTTTTTTCAGCTTACTTTAAGTTACACTAAACTTTTTTAAATCGTTTTAGTTTAGTTAAATCTAACAATAATAATGACTGGGATGAATTATTCAATGAAATTAATTTAGCCACAGTCAAACTAACCTAACCAACCAAAGTAGTTTGAAAATAATAACCAATAATCATCAAAAATAGCTGTCTACATTGAAGCTCCCTACAAGGAATTTTATTTTATTTTAATTTGATTAAATAGCATGCAGAGAAAATAAACTAATAAAAACCCTAAATATTAATTTTATTAAAAAATTAAAAATAAATAAATAAATAAAGAGATGGAAATCTTACCAATACATTTGAGTGCCACGGCTTTGTTAGATGGACAGTCTGAACTGAATTATCATAAGAGAAACATAAAGGGATAAAAAAACATTATTAAACAATAATTAATGTAAACCGTAATAAGATTACCAAAAGTGTAAAATCTAACAATGTAAATAACTTTATAAACAGTCTGTATAAAAAATTCAGTAACACTTTACAATAGTCTCATTCATTAACATTAGTTAATGCATTAATAACAATCAACAATATATTTTCACAGCCTTTATTTACCTTTGATAATGTTAGTTAAGACTTAAAACACACCTTTTACTGAGAAAACTTTGAGTGGACGTATTCAGAGAATCTGTCTTCACCAACATGTAGTCCAGTAATTCTCTAGAGTAAATCTTCTCGTAACCCATATACGTGTCCCTGAAGATGAACCACAAACAAACACACAGCACATATTACAAACACACAGCACATATTCATTCATTCAAAATCCATTTTGTAAACATGTCACTGTATGGATACACTACTGTTAAGACGTTTGGAGTCAGTAAGATTGTTTGAAAGGAATCTCGTGCTCACCAAAACTGGATTTATTTGATCAAAAATACAGTAAAAAAACTTAATATTGTGAATTAATATATAAAAAAAAAATTAAAAACTGTTTTCCACTTTTTATTCCTGTGATGACACAGCATAATTACTCCAGTCGTCAGTGTCACATGATCCTTCAGAAATCATTCTAATATGCTGATTTAGTGATAAAGAAACATTTATTATTATCATCAAGGTTGAAAACAGTTGTGCTGCTTAATATCTTTATGGAAACCTTCGATGAATGTGCAAATGAACAGCATTTAGAATAAAAAACGTATGTAACATGACGAGTTCTTTACTGTAACTTTTAATCATTTCAATGTGTCGTTGCTTAATAAAAGTGTTCATGTCTCTGGGGAAAATGTCATACTCCTTTAATAGTAATACTTCCACTGAGATGAATCACACTATCATTACCTCTTGTATCCGATCTCCTCACATGCTTCAATTCCGAGGTTGTCATTCCATCCATCTGAACACACATACTCCCATTTTTGGTTCACATTTGAGTACATCTGAAGGAGGAAATTAGATCCATACAGACGAACTGCAAAACCAACAACAGAGAAAGAAGTATAGCTGGGTTTACTAAAGAGGGCATCGTCGATTGGGATCAGGAAAGTCACGGTTTAACATATGCAAGGGATTCTTACAACAATGAGCTTCATCTCCTCCTGATGGACAGTCCAGCTTACCGTCACACCACTGCGAATAGCTGACGCATTTGTTATCTGCTTTACACCGCCGCCCTTGCAAACACTCAAGCACACCTGTCGGTGCAGACAGAGGACATCAGAACAAGAAACAACGGGTGCTTGTATTGTGTGAAAGCCAATGATCTTACCATAAAACCAAAGCACCGCAACTATGACCCCAGCAATGACCAGTAGGGTGGCGACTGTGCCAATGATCCATGGCCATTTTTTTCTCCTGGAAGCTGTCAGAGAATCAAAGTTCATAAAAAACTTAAAATCCATTTAATATTAGGGCTAGTTTAAAAATATAGATTTCTTGATTCTCATTTTGATACTCCACTATCGATTACCGGTATTAAATCCCATGAATCAATCTTTTTAGTCTGTGCTGTTTTCGGGTGATGCATGAACAAAACTTCACTAAACATTATTTGTAGCGCGCCTCACATTCAATAAATCGCATTAAGTTTTGTTATTTTGATAAGAAACAAAGTCTCAGCTTTCAAATTCTGGAAATTTTATAACAAAATGTAAACAATAAGTGATATTCCTTGTGGGCCAGAGGTGTTCCGTTAACTAGACGCATTTTTTTCCCTCAACATTTTTAATATTTAAAAAAAAAAAAAAAAAATCCTAATAACAAATGCTGTATTCATTTTGTAATTTCAGATTTTATAACAAATGGGGCAGGTTTTGAAAGGGGTTATTAGTAACATTGCTATACCATTTTAGAAGAATCAATTACTTGCTTTATGCTTTTGTTTAGTTTCCTGCCTATTTTACAAAACTGTCACACATTCAATGATGCATTTTTCTATAATGCTTCAAAACTAATCCCACAGCTCTATTATTAACATTATAAATGTATGATTAATTAGCTTATGTTATATCTCTTGGTGGTGGCAGGGATTAAAACAGTTCAAAAGAACAAAAAACAAAAGCATTTTTGTTTTGAAGAACATAAATATGTATGGTTTTACTAGTAAGTGTAAAATCTTTATTTAGATGTTTCATGAACAAGTGGATTCCTTTTACCAGACTTATACCCCCTTATTACTGCTGATTGGCTAGTGTGTTTGGGCGCTCGGTCCGATTTCTCAGAAATCGCTTACTACACCTTTAATACCGCTTCTCTTTTGTTTGGACGATTTCTGGGATAGTGTGAAATTTGTGGGTGTCAGGGAGCCGCTATCAATATGCGTGCGACTCCCTGGAACTTCCAGAAAAGGTGGGCTGTCTGTGATGCCAAGTGGCTAAAAAGCATGATCCCTCAAATGCATGATCCCACAAAATCTGAGCCTGGTTTTGGTGCTCTTGTGACGTGACAAATTGCTGTATCACGCTGTTAATATTTGGGTGGCTCCTCCCCTAACAGATCTCACTCCAAACTTTTGATAAAACATGAGAGCCCTGCTCACGTAATCACTCAATTAGTGTTTAAAGCATGGAAAGACGTGAATTGTAAACAATATGTGGCATTGGTATAACGTTACATTTCCCTCAGAAAAGCCATTCAGTGCATTAAAAAGCATTAAATACCTCTGTGAACTAGTTTAGCGCCACGGTGGAGTCCAGGTGTGGTCGTGTGGTAGGTACTAACAGGTGCTGTTTGAGGCTCATACTGGTGCAGGTTCTGAGCAGGTGAGTATCTCTCTGAAGGATATGGCGGAGAGGGATTCTGGTATAGAAACTGTGGGTTTTGGGGACCAGGGTACTGAGGTAAAGCTGGGTTTATTCCAGAAGAAGATGCGTATGGAGGGGGCCGCTGCTCCTCATGTTGGAAACCATGGTTCACCTGAGAACCATTGGCGTAGATCTGAAAGAAATTAGAGTTTTGTCAGTTTCTCAGGTTCAAAAAGCGTTCGAAAACTATTTTGCTTACATATTGTGATGTAATGCAGTGTGAAAAGGATATTTAACATGTATAAGGAAGTTACAAAAAGACTATTTTAGACAACAGTGCCCATGTTAATTAATTACAGCATGCAATATCAATAACAATGTATAAACTGTTCCAGGAAATGATTGAATTTTAAATGAATGTTCATTATTTGAATCAATCATTACTCACTTACTTTTAATGATAATAAAAAGACTGAGGTATTTAACATGCCTTAATAGTAATTCAAATAATTAATCTGATAAACATGTCAGTTCAACATTATACAAGCAGTAGACACAGAAATTAAGCTTTACTTGCTTTTATCTGACAACACTGGTAAAAATAAAGTTTTTTATCTCAGATTTCATTTATTCCACATGTGCAGTACAGGCTACTTGACATTGAAAATATTATATATTGTAGTTTCCACCAGAAATATATATATATATTTTTAAATCAATGTTAATTGCTGAGTATAAATTCCCATAATGACAACAACTATCATTAATAATAATATAAGAAATAAAGAAAAATGGTGGCAGGAACTATATTACATTCAATGTTAATATAAAATGCAGTGTTAATAAATTGCTGAATATCAAATACCATAAAAACAATTAAATAACATTAATAGTTCTCACCACAAAAAAACCTAGTATTATTATTTTAAATATTTAGCAATTAACATTGTTCATTTACGCAGTGTCCAATAACAGTACTGAATGAGTTAAAGTCTATTTTTATTTCATTTCAGTTTCACTCAGGCACAATAATTAGTTCCCTAAATATATTCAAAAAACATTTCCCTATATGAAAATGAAACACATATGAAAACAGCACATTGCTGCCATAAACCGAACAGAACCTCACATGACCAGACACTTAAATCAGGCCATCAACCATTGTCTTGCTAATGCATTTCAATGCTATTATCTTTAGAGTGTTTTTCATGCATTTAAATCAAACTTCCTTTCCTTTAAAAGAAAAAAGATTAAAGGACCATCATGATTAATCATTCATTAAGTTCGTCTTTGGTCAGGATAGTTAATGCTTTACAAAATACTTATGTGTTGACTGACAGAATCTCTGACAAAGAACTCCTGCTTTATGAAATCGACAACAAACAAATGACATTGGTGACTGAAAGAAGAGGATAAACATGTTCAGATAGAAATTAAGAGAGAGAAAAAATGGATTATGTCATTACCGGATCCTTATTTGTCATCTTTAGCCTTTGGCTTTGTTTGGACTGTTCAACTCCAAAAAACTCTCGAACTTCAAGCTCAAACTAAAATCTGCTGATACAGCAAAACAAACATTATTAGTCTCAGAAAAGGCTAGATCTGTATGAAATGAGTCCAACAGATTCTCTCTGACAGATACATATTATGAATTAGAATTATATATAGTAAAACTTACCTGACAGAAGGTTCTCCTATAGTGTTTGAGTTTTAGCGGACTCTGCATCTGCTGCGTGCGTGTGTGTGTGTGTGTGTGTGTAATGAGCAGCCAATGCCACACCTTTGCTTGGTTAACCTGAAACTCTCAATAGTCAGGTGTATGCAAATACAAAATATCCCCTGCTGACCTGAACTAAAAGTGTATAACTAAGAGAATTCCAATGTTTTACTACTAAACAAGTATACAGTAACATGTCTTATCAATACAGCACATCAAGATGACACAGCTTTGCATTTAAGTTTACCAACCAAATGAGGTGAGACTAAAATATATGCAAAACATTCTTCCATTTAAAGACACTTCCTTCTGGCTCACTTCATGTTCACAGCTTTGAACGTGAGGTATAATAGCAATATAAGAGATTCAAAAAGATGCTTGCAAGTGTACATTTTTCATGTAAATTCTGCCATCCTAATTCATTCATGCCAATAGCCTAGTAGTTACTAATGACTTTTTTACACATAGGAGATATGTATTTTATATTATTTAAGCAACTGGAACCTTATCGGTTTGACAGAATTTTCTACTTCCAAGTGCCGGGAATCCCAACTAACTTTACTTAACATTTTCTTATATTGAAATTGTTTATGTCCCACTCCTTAACAGTTCATCAGACTCTTAACGATGTCATGTCTTGGAATATCTGAAGTTTTTTTTCCTAATATCAGACATCATTAAAACAGAACACATTTCACACGTGCGGAAAACGTATTGTTTGGTCCATAATTCAAGAAGATCCATACTTTAATGCTCATGATTCTAACTTGTACTTGCACTTATGAAAATGTGCCATTCTAGTAATTGTTTAGCTGTAGCATTTGTTACAATAAGGCTTTAGTAAGACCATTGGTGGCTCCTCATTAGGCCCGTTGACTTTTTCCCCATTTTTTTTATTGATCTATAGCATTTGTTATGAAAAATAGCAACCTACACATTTAGAAACTCTATAGTTCCAACATGCAACAGTTGTAATCTAAATATATTAAAATCGCCTATATTAGGATTATAAATTCTACAAGTTTTACCACAATAAATACAATAAAATGTGATCAATTCTAGTATGGGTGGTAAAGCTTTCTAATTTATGTTGTCAGGTCAAAGTTGTAACTTGTCAGTAGAATTTAAATGTTGGGATGGTTGTACCTGCTAGGTGTTAGGAAATAAATATTAATAAGGGTAGCTAACTGTAAGCGTCATAAAATCATGAGCTGGAGTACAAGAAAAAATTTCGTACAGTACATTTTCCAGGAATCACCTGAATAACATAAAGCTATAAAATCATTACAAGGCTTATGTGATGAAGGCTCAGTCTGTTACAAGACGTAACTAGACTTCCTGTTCAATTTCTAGATAGATGGTTCAAACATTGAGAAATCACTACATTAAAAACAAGCTGTAAAGATAATCTGTTGGCTACGATACAAAATGCAATTTCCCAAACTAAGCTATCACACAGGGTCAATAGCGTCCCTGCTGTTATTCAGTAACTCAGTCAATGGGCCGATACTTTGACATCACAAAACATCCGGTTAATATTTGACTCGATCCTCTATCGCTTAGACTGAAGCACAATGACTTTTCAATGACAAATAGAAGAAACTGATAATTAGAAGCTGATAAACAGTCTCTGTGTACTTGGTAAAACTAACATGTAGAGTTATGTGACGTGACAAGTGTGGCGTCTGAAGGCGGAGCCAGAAGTTCTTCCGCAAGGTGGAGCTTTTTGCGGCCGGTGGATCATTTTTAGGGGCCCAGAAAAGAACCTGTCAGGTAACAGGTTCTCTGGAAGAACACAGGATTCCTGGTTTCAGCTCAGAGAATAGCAGGGACAAAGTTAACACATTTGTTAAACAGTTAACGGGTGTCTCTTCAAAAAAGGTCTCTTCAGAACAACATACTACTCTATTTCTGCAGAATATAGTATGTATACGTTGCAAATTTTCCATTTCCAGTAACAGCAAGTAATTAAACATTTTCAAAGCTCTTCTTGAATCATTATTTGACTGGGTTAAAATGCAACATGAGGTCATTTTACAACATAGCATCATAGTCTGAAACGTGACTCGCGTAAAAATGCTTCCGGTCCATTTAAAGACACAGACGCGGTACTACAGGTGAATAGGCCACATATAAAATATGCCAATTAGGCATTGTATCAAAAACTATATAGATTTCACAGAAAATGTCAGAACTTTACAGGGTTACTCCTGTCAAAAATGAAAATTCTCCCATCATTTACTCAACATCGTGACTGACTTTCTTCTGTGGAACATAAGAAATGTCTCAGTGTTTTTGTTTTGTTTTGGTCCATACAACTGAAGTATTCTTCTTTTGTGTTCTGCAGAAGAAAAAAAGTCACAAGTTTGGAACGACATGAGGGCGAGTAAATAATTATTTACATTTTCGGGCGTAGTTTCTGTTTAATGTGATCGACACAGTTTACATCTCATTTTGTTTTCTAACTGACAGACCATTTGTCTCTACATTTAACAAAATATCAAATAACACAGGAACATTAATAAAAAAAGTATGTGAATAAACATACAGTGGTGGCCAAAAGTGGTGTCTGGAGGGGATTTGTGTTTAATGAGCCTTCAAGTTTGTAAACCATAAAAATATGAGAAAAATGATTTAATATTTTTAAATATGCGGGAAGAACAAAACACTAAACTTGAGGTTAGGGTATTTATATGACAAAATGATTAGGCAAAAAGTGGGTAGACTACAGCCACAGGTTAAATTTTATGCATAGAAAAACAAAAAGCTCACAGGAAACAGCATACATCGACTTTAATATAATCAGTTAATAATATTTCTTTCTTGTTTTTGCATGTTCATAATTTCTTTGTACGACAGCCTGTCCAAAAATTATGTCCACACAAATTGACATTTCATTGCGTTATGACAAAACAATTGCACTTAATAAAGACAAATATCATTTAAAATGGGATTGAAAGATGCTAAACAATCATGATATAATAAATAATAAAATGTGTACGAGTTCTGCTATTAGTTGCATTATTATCACTATCATCATCATCTTTATTATTTTTAACGTGGATGGTTTTTCTTTTTTTTGGATGATGGATGGGGCTGGGGGTACATTTCCAGAATATTGTGGAAAGTGAAAATTTAAGTCAAAACCGTCACTTATGCATTGTCCATATTACCACTTATGCCTATAGAATCTGCAGCTTTCAACAATCCCAATGTAATAACTGTCTGTACAATTTACAACTTACTTGTGGCATAAATTATTTTCAGGTCACTGCTAGTCAGGTTGCCTCAATGAACCCTTTTCACATTTCCAGGGTTCTCAGAAACAGAAGTTATCATATGTAAACTTCCATAGTTTACAATGTTAATTATTGCCGAAATGCTCATCACAGTCTGAAAACCGAAAAGGGTTAATCAGCAGCAGAGCTCAAAGCACGTCTCCATCTGGTGTTCATTCAGGGGAACTGCATTATGTCTTATTATGAGTATAATCATCACACTCAGCATCAACAAAAACAATCAATAGTCTATTTTATTGCAGTAACAGATTTTAACAATTATAAACACTTTCATTACAACATTGACTGCACAGAATAAATATTACCATTTGGGAAGTTCGTATTGTATGAGCATTGATACGTTTTCCCCCTATTTGAATTAAAAAAACAAACATGAATGACCTTTTCTGAAGGGAGAACAAGAGAGCACACTCACATTAAGGATGTAGGCAAGAATAATCTGGTCAAAAGTCCAAATTTTGCTATGATATTAAGTGCAATCTCAAGTCCTAATATTTCTGGATCAGAATGGAGGAAGCGCCGCCTCCTCCATTGCAGATTCCAGCCAGTCCGTACTGTCCCGATTTCAGATTGTGCACCATGTGTCCTACGATTCTCGCCCCTGACATTCTAGAAATCGCAAAACCGTCACATTAATTATCACGCAAATCTAATTCCAGTATGTCAATGTAGTGAACAGTGATGCATGAGAAGGATGTTGCTTACCCAATTGGATGTCCGAGGGAAACTGCTCCTCCGTGGATATTGACTTTGTTGGGGTCGATGTCTAACATCTTGATGTTGGCCAGCACCACAACACTGAAGGCTTCATTGATCTCCCACATGGCAATGTCTTCTTTCTTCAAACCGGTCGCCTTCAGGATCTGCACGACATACATGTTATTACACTGAATGACTTCAAAAACACTTCAGCTTTGCAATTAAGACGAATATTAGCTCACCTTAGGGAAGGCAAAGGCTGGAGCGATAGGGAAGTCGATGGGGGCGACAGCAGCATCAGCAAAAGCTGCAAATTAACATAAAATTGTGGTCCAGATGTGTAGGAAAAGCCAGCAAACATGCATTATCCGACAAAATTGGCCATATATGAGTAACTCACTATTATGTAGTCGGAATGCAAACAACTCAACTATATTTTTCAGTAGCAGGACAGTAACACAGAGTCCAAACAGCATAGTTTTCCCAGTAAAAAAGCCATTTTTTTCCAAGAAGCAGATGTAGCCTATTAAAAATGCTAAAAATAAACATCAATGATTTAAACAGGTGTGTATTGCCTCACCAACAATCTTTGCCAGCGGTGTGACGTTGAGCCTCTTTGCCGCATCTGCTGTCATGAGCACGAGAGCAGCCGCTCCATCATTCAGAGTACTAGCGTTGGCTGCCGTCACTGTGCCTGCAAAAACAAAGGTCTGCTCGTCTTTTGAACTGAAAACAATTCTTTATTATCCTCAAATCATACGTTTAAAAATAGTAACAGATGCATGACAAGAGATTATTAAAACAATGATTGAAAATGTACTTTACAGAATAACTTAATTTGACAATTTTACAATATGCACTTTTTAAAAATCTACAATCTTTAAGTACACTTAAAGGACAATTCCGGTGAAAAATGAACCTAGAGGTAATTAACACATGGTTACCGAGTCGATCATTCTCTGGGATGCGTTTTCATGATAATCGAATGTAAAGAGTTTTATCTCTGATTAGCTTATAACACTAGTATATGGGGCATAGAATAAGTAAAAGTAAATCGCTAGTCAATAATACCACTGACAAGGCTCAAAATAGCCTCACACTAACACGGTAGCATAATGAGGGTCCATGTGTGAGGCTATTTTGAGCCTTGTTAGTGGTATTAACTAGCCATTTACTTTTACCTATTCTATGCGTTATAAGCTAATCAGGTTTTAGAGATAAAACTCTTTCAACATTCGATTATCATGAAAACGCATCCCAGAGAATGATCGACTCTGTAACCATGAGTTAATTACCTCTAGGTTCATTTTTCACCGGAATTGTCCTTTAAGTGGCCTTTTATTTCAGGAATCTGCAAGTACAGGTTTTTTTTTTTCAATATACTTTTAAGATGTGAAGAACACTAAGAGTGCATGTTAGTAGAATTATGCAGACTTTTTCAGAAAGGCAAATGAAGTGATGATCTTGTACCGTTCTCTTTCTGGAACACAGTTTTCAGTTTGGGGACTTTGCTGAAGTCAACCTTCTTATATTCTTCATCTTCCTTCACAACAATGTCTGGTTTTCCTGAGCAGTGAGAGAGAAGATTTTAAAATCACAATAATGGTGCATTTTAATATATGCAACATTATATATATATTTTTTTATTTTTTTTGTGCTAGCGTATTTCTAGGGGTGCCACGAGATCAAAACCTTCAATAACGTGCTCGGCGCTCTCTGCATATGCTGTGAGTTTAGGTTACTTATAACGTTCATCTGGGAACACAATGTGTGCCATTTCACCAGATTTATAACGTAAATCATTAAAAAACCTACACAAGAGAATACATCAATGTGTTTTAAAATGTGCGAGTTGTTTGGCCAATATTAAACAAGGATTTGATCATGCTGTAAAGTGTAACAACAACAACAATTACCAGGCCTTCTGAGGCCTCTGCAGGCATTTGTTAATATAATGTACATTATTTACTAGTTGTTTATGTTGTGGATATTACATCATGTATTTTAACAGTTGTGCAATAAAACCCGGAACCAATTATTATTGCCTCATTGTTAATATATATATTAAGTCATTTTAGAAGCTATTGTTCACTTAGGTCTATTTTTATTACCACAAAAATTGTCAGATTACTCGATTAATCATCAAATTAATCGACTGATTACTCAATTACCAAAATAATAATTTAAAAATTTCAAAATGCACCTGCATTGTTTTGCATTTTGTGAAATTCAGTCGAATAAAAGACTCGTCATTGAAGATTTCTTAAAAATGGTGTTAGAATATAATCTCGTCTCATTCTTTAAACCCAATATTGTGTGACGTCTTGTCTCATGAGATAATCATATCATCACACCCTTACGTATTTTAGCTCATATTAGGCCATTTTTTACAAATAATAAGGAATTGAACAGCTACAGTAGTGAAACCAACCTCTCTGAGGGATGCTCACAGGAACCACTTCCACGGCCATGATCCCAGACTCCCACGCTGCTTTGCTGCGGCTGTAGGAGTTGATGGCAAATGCGTCCTGCTCCTCCCTGGAGATGCTGCTGTTCTTGGCTGTGTTTTCAGCACAGTTTCCCTAAAAATGGGGAAATATGGTGGCGTTGTACACAATCATGGCCTCTCCAGTGTTAAATGTCCAATGCTTCCACACAACTTCATTCACTCAATACCGGTACTTATTATCAGGCTAAGCTATCATGCAAATACAATGCACTCGGTCTTACTGGTTTATAAAAAATGTACGTGCCATGTGGAATTTGTTGTAGACATCCGTCAAACCGTCCTTAACAATCAGATCCTCCATCTTCACTCCACCATAAGGGGGCGCTTCTCTGGCCATGACATATGGAACCTGAGACATGCTTTCCATTCCACCAGCAACCATCACATCCTGGGAGACATGTAGATTCACTCATTTTGCTTTATTAGCACGCTAAAGGCTCACTCTTTCACACACAGCACTTTCTGAATCTCTGGTCATCCACACTACCTGATGGCCACACATGAGACTTTGAGCGGCCAGCATGATGGACTTCATCCCAGAGGCACACACTTTATTGATGGTAGTTGCTTCAGTGGACAGAGGGAGACCTGCATGAGGAAAACAAACATTACACAATCCTGGCAGACCCAACACTAGCACTAAAACTTCTCTTTGAGTAATTGCATTTGGAAATTCTCATCCCAGGCAAAGCACAAAAAAAATATGTATTATAAATCCCTCACCTGCACCCAGAACAGCTTGTCTGGTTGGCGCTTGTCCTTCTCCTGCTTGCAACACATTGCCCATGTAAACTTCCTTCACCTCCTCCAAAGGGATTCCTGTAGATGACATGCAAAAGTTTGAAAAGTATGGCCAGTATGATATTGAAAGAAGTCTTCTGCGTTTACCAAAGCTGCATTTATTTGATAAAAAATATAGTAAAATGGTAATATGTGAAATATTATTATAATTTCAAATAACGGTTTTCTATTTTAGTGTATTTTAAAAAGTAATTTATTCCTGTGATGCAAAGCCGAATATTCAGCATAATAATTATCCAGTTTTCAGTGTCAGATCCTTCAGAAATCATTATTTATTATACATTTTTAATACATCTGTGCTGCTAAATATTTTTTTGGAAACTAATACATTTTTTCAGGATTCTTTGATCAATAGAAAGTTAAAAAGAACAAAATGTATTTGAAATAGAAATCTTTTATAGGATTATACATGTCTTTACGGGCATTTTTGATCCATTTAATGCATCCTTGCAAAATACAAGTATTCTTTTATTTGCTCTGAACCCAAACATAATTATTTATTAATTTTATAATAATAATATAATATAATCTCATAAAATGATATTTAATAATAAAATAAAATGTGTATTTATGCTAAGATTATTAGGGGCTGGTTGCATTAACTGCTAAGACTAGTCTTACAAGTTAATCATCAAATTTTATTTAAGACTTCATAATTTTTTTTAAGTCAGTTATATAAAATTGTAGATTGGTCTAATTTGATACAGAAATTTGAAAAGTAAGACTGATGCATAAATGCAAGTCTGAGAACATGAACAGCTCCGAGTATAACGTCATGGGTAGCGTTCTCATAATTAAGGTTGAACACAGCATAAGCTCGTTGCTTTGGTTTAGGAGGACCTGTAAAAGACGACTGCTGTTTGTTTACAGCACTCAGTGACAGTGTCTATAAAGTGTTGATGACGTGTGATGTCTGTGCGAGCAGGGTGCGCGGAGGTATGGAAATACATGTGTTGAAAGACAGGTAGGACATCGTATCATTGCATTCGGACCGAATGCAATGTGGACAAACATTTTTGGTCCTGCGGCTTCCACGGAAGATATTATATGTACATGTTATGATATTTAGACAACTTTTATTATTGATTGCTATCAGGATGTGAAGAGAGTTTCAACCAGTTTAACAAAAAAGTGTTTATAAAACAAATTGCCTACCCTACATTTCACATGATGGCTATATTTATAATGCAATTGGTCCCAGATCTCTACCTGCTTTCTCAATGGCTCCTTTAATAGCAATGGAACCGAGTTTGGTGGCAGGTACTGTGGAAAGGCTTCCTTTGAAAGACCCCATTGGGGTCCTGACAGCACTGACGATGACAACTTCCTGTCCAGAGACAAATGAGAAAAGAAGATCATATTTACTGAATGCACACCTGACAGAAACAGTTCTGGCTCCATGAGGTGACAATCGCATAACAGTTTACTCACATTTAGAGATGGTCGTGTGCTGTAGGTCCTGCTTAGATATTTATGTGCCTGCTAAGACATATTCATAAAATGGGTGTCCGGTGAAATAGTATCTGGTTATAGCATTTATATCAACAAAGACGACCTACAGTTTATGAAGTGATACGCAATAGTTTAAAAGGTAAACAATGAAACAGGCCTGCAGTCAAACTGCTGCATGTGCCTTGAGTCGCAAAAGTTCGGCTATCAATAACTATCTATTTAGTTCAAACTCACCAGATGTCTGCAAAGGTGTGTGCGTGTGCTGTAAAGGGCACTGGATGCCATAGTTGCGATGAAAAACTGCATACACAGAAGAGCAAATTTCACCTTCAAACCTCCGAATGGAGTGAACGTTTGCAGAGAGCAGCCAATCACAGTAAGAGGTGTTTCTGCATCACATGGCGAAGGCCCGAAGCATTATGGGTAGTGTAGTTTCTAGTAGTTTCTATATCATAGTTGTTGAAAAACTTGAAAGTAGAGCAAAGGTAAAATCTTTTTCAAAACACTCACTTGTACAGGGTTCTAAGAAATGTAATATATGTCTCTATGTTGGTTTCATACTTTTTTAAAAGACTTTTATACCATTATCATGGAATAGTTAAAGTGTTCTTGGATTTAACAAAATGTGCCTTTTTTTAAGGTTTTTAAAAGTGTGATTTTGACACACAGTCCTCTCTAAATTTGATTTGGATGACAGAAAAAATCAGATGTAAAACAATGTAATTGCTTCACTGTTTCATTTATTTATTTGTTTTCTTTGTTTGTTTGTATAAAGCCTACTATTATTCATTGTGTTAAGAAATAGTAATAATAGAAGATTAAGCATATACCAAACATATGCCACTATTTAAAAAGATATGTGTGCCTATTTAAAAAGATATGTGTGCCTATTTTTTATCATCTACAGTTACACCATCTAGACATGTTTTACTTTACACTCCAGTGTCTTAAATTCAGAAACTGAAATATATTCATTATAAAAGAGTATTTTTTTTAATGTATTTTTAAACAGGTTGATAAGATTTACATAAATGGCTTGTTCAGTTTGCAGGAAAAAATGCATCCACTTTTTCTTATATATTTTTATTTATTATATTAGAAGATTAAATTCAATTCAAATTTATTTGTATAGCGCTTTTCACAATAGGCCTACATATTTTTTCAAAGCAGCTTTACAGAAAATGCATTTCAGAAATGTACAAAAATACAGTTAGTTAATCATAAATTTAGGGCATAAACGTACATACAAAAATACAGTTAGTTAATCATACATTTCATTTAAGATGAGTTAGAACTGAGTTGCAAGTTTTTGTGAATAATATTTGTAATATTTGTGATTTATTTGTAAAAAAAATAAAAATAAAGAAATCATACATTCAGACATTGTGGCATTGTCTGTACAAAATTACGTAGGCCTACATTATTAGGAATACTGAGACAGAAAATGTCTACATTTTCAGTTAAATGTTTAGTAGCAGTTCAGCCATCCATAGTTCAACAGAACACGATTCACTTGTTTTGAGGAGAAATCATACTCCGTTTGCCTTGGACCTTCTGAGAAATACAGATAACCTAAAAATTAAAAGAAGAAAAAATAATTTTCGGGAAAAATACAAAAGGAAACAGCATTAAAAAATGAATGATTGAATGGTTAAAGTTTTTTTGTGTTTAAGCTCACCATAATTTTCAAAAGCAGCGTCCACCTGTGAGCCAATACCAGGAAAATGATGCCGAATAGTTTTTGGAAAGCCTCTGTCCATCTGAGCTGTTCTTTCATTGAAGCTAAACCATTGTTAAAATTATGTTAGTTTTAATGTTATTTTAAAAAACGATTATAATCAGCACAATATTATATTGTTTTCTCACCTCCAGTATTTGCTTCCAACAAAGAACAAAGTGTGTCCGGTTGATTTCACGTGTACAGCTGCATCAATCTTTTTCACATATGTGGGAAATCCAAATTTGGTTATGGGTTTGGGATATCCAGGCAAAGTAGTGCTGCCTTTTACTCCCCAGTACTGCTGACCTGAATGTGAAAGACCACATGCACAACTACATTTACTGAAGCCTTTTTATACACAACTTAAAGACTCTAGGAAATGAGACTTTACCATTGAAAAGGAAGCTAATGTCTCTGCCACTGAACTCATAAGCAGCATCAACAGACTCAATGGATGGCCAGGCAGATTTGACTTCATGCATTGAAAGTCCACTGTAGTAGCCCTTTTTCCAGTAATACCTGATGGACATGAAGGCATGACAAATGGCATAGTTTTTTTAATAAACTTTTTTTAGTTACATTTTTACATGAACTTGCACCAATGACATTGCCAAAACCACATTAGGTTTATAATTGTGTGATTAAAAAAATGATGTGTGCAAATAAAATGATACAATTATATTCTTACCCATCTTTAAAGAAGTACAGTTCTCCACGAATGCTGGTTGCTGCATCAAATACTAAGTCACGCTTGCACGGTTCTGGTCGGCTTGGTTCAGGATTGGGTTTTGGTTCTGGTTTTGGTTTTGGTTTTGGTTCAGGTTTATCTTTTGACGTTCGAACACCTGGAACATTATAGAAAATGGGTGGAAAATACAGATTTATTGATTGTTTTATCCATAATAATAAGCATAAGTATAAGTAAAACATTTACCATACAGGGCCTGGACCCCAAGTCGGTCATCACGGGGAAGTGTATAGCCATTCGTGTTGACGTATCGGTAAGTTGGATACATGAGAGCTGAAGGGTCTTTGGAGTGATCTAGTCCCAGTGCATGGCCGAATTCATGAGCAGCCACCAAAAGCAGGTTTATATCTAAAACAATTAATGATTTTTTTTTTTATAAACTTGAATAATTTACATACACATAAGCATGTGATTCTATGTCATTTGTGCATTCACCTCGTGAACTTAGGGTCCACGTCTCATCATCATCAAAGTGTGTGTCTCCTCCCTGCTCTGGACCGGGGGAGTTGGCATGAGCCAGAACCCCATTAGGCCCATCAAATGGGTAAAAATCTCCATGATCTAAAAGGAAGAAGAAAAAAAAAAAAAAATATATATATATATATATAGCCTTTTTAAAATTATTTTATTTTTTAAATGAGGGATGTGTTAACCTACATCCAGCTTTGAAGAGAATCATGATATCAGCTGTGCCACTGTAGATCTGTTTGAAATCGAGTGGAATAACATCACTGTAGAGCTGGAAAGCTTTGGCAATAATGGCATCCACATCTCTCTGGCTCAACTGTGATGTATATTCAGTAATTCTGAGAGAGAAAGAAGCAAATCATGTTTAGAATCATTAAAGGTCACCATGACACCAATTGACAATTCATATTTTTATGGAATATTGCAGTGTTTATTATAAATTATTTATCCATGCACATTATCATTTCCATGCGCACTCTTAGTGTTTAATCAAAATAACTTCCTCTCCTTCTTGCAGCGACATCTAGGGCCCTGCACTTGGCGCAATGCAGCGGCGCGTTGATATTTTGAGGCAACTGAAATAGACTGCGCCATTGACCAACAAAAACCTGGTCTAAAGTCAATGGCGCAGTATTTTTGTTTGTTATTTAAAGGGTGCATTAGTGTTATGAGCCTATAGGCGGATCCACAACGTGCGTACACTCTGCTTATTACACACACAGGGACACGCAGCATCACACAAACATGCCAAATATTTTAAAAATAAAGGGATTACAATGTAAAAGAGTATATATAAAGATATGGTGGAATCCGGTTTGTCCCGTAGATGGAGACGCGTTCCGTCTTTCCACTTGCAAATTCCTCCATGTAAACAGTGAATCTGCCATGGGCGAGCGCAACTGGCTTTTAAAGGGAATGGGTTTCCAGTTTTCCTTCTTTTTTTTTTGAAGTCCCTTCATTGACAGTCTCATGCATTTTGCACAGAAAACTGGAAAGCATTTCTATATCTGGCAAGGTCCAATCTGATTGGTTGAATTTCTAGGAACAAACTTGTCTCATTTGTCATTTCATTAAGGAGCTAAACATTTCACATTTATGCATTTGGCAGATTGTTTTATCCAAGTGACTTACAGAGCAAGGAACATATTTTTATCACTTTTAGCTTTCCCTAGGAATCAAGCATGACCTCGATGTTGCTCTGCTAAACCAACCTGTATGTTACAACGCTCTGCTTCCAACTGGGTCTCCCCTGGAAGTGGCTGAATTTGGCCACGTCAGTGACTCCACAGCGTGGCAGCTTCATCGTCTCAAGAGTGTTTGAGTCCAGCTTGCCCGTGACCTCCAGTCCAAAAAACGCCTGCATGACCTTCAATTCCTTTTCCAGATCTGGGAGGAACATCGTTCTGCCTCGGGAATTAGTTGCATTATTGTCCCTGTAGAACTGTGACAGATAAGCCTGGGGAGAACGAGGAAGGAACGTTTTATAACATTAATGTATAGATTAGATAAGAAACATAAGAGTACATAAGGCATATACCGACCTCTGCTATTTGATGGTCTCCTGATGATGCAGTCGTAGGTGCGCCATCACAAAGAGACAAATACACCACAAGTGTCAGAACAAGAGCTGTCAAGCGCCCCATACTGCAGTCCTCTTCCTCTGCAGGGAAAGAAAAGTGTCCTCCACAGTCTCTGTTTGTGTCTTTTATAAGTCTAGATCGTCTAAAAGGGGGCATGTCCCGTGTTTTATCATTTCCAATCAGCAGTGGTATTCGCAGGGGTGGGAGGAAACTCTCATAGTTTCAGGGGGTTTTAAGCTCCTGTCTGAACATGTCAGACAAAAGTCTGTATTGACGTAGATGACTTTGTGACTTCACCTATGACTCAACTGAAAGGGCCGCTTTAGGAAGATTGTGGGTTTTGTATTCACTGTCTCTGCTTTTGATATCCTCCTTCTGGTCATTTTCATCCCCGGAGGGAATTTGTTTTATCCGAGTCTCTGGTTGGACGGGATGCATTTCCAATTTCCGACTGGCATTTTTGCTTCTGAGTGGAAAGGTGATTAATATTATGTTATAACTTTTATCTATTTTTTTTTAAAATCTTCACTAACAGATTTTCTTTTCAACATTGCAAGCAGTAAAACACTATGACTTACAATGACGGAATGAAGATACTGCTTTTTTAAAAAAAGGAGAGATGGTTGAAATGTGTTCAAAATGTTTGACAGCTTATCAAAATTATTAATGCAAAACAAAGTGTGTGCTCCCACACACACACACACACACACACACACACACACACACACAAAGTTAAAAAGTAAGCTCACCAGAATGATTTCCATCACATGTTTAAGAGAACAATATCGTCACTTCCTTATATTAATTTAAAATATAAAAATGGAAGTGGTTTTTCTACATCATAAATGACTTGCATCAGATGAAACGCAATGAACGCTGTCATCTTGCATCTGGTGTTTAGGAATGCAATCATGGGAGACAGTTGGGAGGGACAGTATTACCTAATCAGACAGACTTTGGCTCAGGCATTTCAGAATGATCAAACCAACATTTGAAGAAGAAGAAGTTTTATTTATATAGTGCCTTTCCGTATTGCTCAAGGTTGTGCTCAAGCTATACGAGTTGTGTTGTGCATCGAGGGATTTGTTCAGTAAATGAGTTTCCATTCATATGTTCACTTCTTCTTATCGATAATTTTTTTTATCCGCCTCAAGTAAGCACATACATTTATTTTATGCGCATTTTTAGAATGTATGCACGTCTTGGCGTTTCCATCCGAGTTTTTATGCGATATCCCAAAATGCGCATAAAATAGGTGGATGGTTTTTTCTACAAATTCTAAAAGTCTAAATAGTTTTTTAAAATGGCTTTCTGGGTGTTTATCTCTAACAATCAGCAGTCATAACAACGGGGGTGAGGGTGGAAAATGGCTTGAGAGGCTGACGGGGGTTCTCAGAAGGTTCAGGGACAAATAAATGGAATTTTGGATTTTCCCAAGAAGGAATGCCCTTTTATATATGCATTTTAAATTATTATATTATATAATGTCACCAAGAAACATCTCACAGCCTTTAATGATCAAGTGTATGAATACATTTGACCAAATTCATCTCAAGAGTTGTGTCCTGCTGTAGTATTTCTATCCCACACACTTTGATCCATGTTAGTAATATACATATTTACTAGTCATATATATTATTTTCTTTATTACTTTTGTTAACTTAAAGGTCCAGCTATAATATTTCAATTTGAATACAGTTCATAAATGTGTTATTTGCAAGGTATACCAATAATTATTTTTAGATCATGCACTCCAGACAAATTTATTTTCAGGTAAAGTGGGCAGAGCTTGTGGCCTGTAAACATTTAAGCATTAAATGTTTATAGTCTATAGACAATGATATACTGGACAGAAGGCTTTGTGTGTTTTTCTAGGCTTTGATTGACGTTTTACATAACCACTGGAATTCCCTTCAGGGCACATCATACGAGTTTGCTAAATCCTGACATGAATGAAAGACGCAAATGCAAAAACACAACCCTGAGGCTGTTTAACAGAGGTATCCAAAACACCCTCACTTATGCCCTAAAATGTAACCACAGGAAGTTTGTCCATATATGTCCCAGCGATCCTTTAACAGTTCTACTTGTTTTTATTCAACTAAAACACAGCGATGACAAGACTAATCTATCCCTCATAGCTCTATACTCAGAAATGCCTATATAATATCAACTTCAACAAGCATCAACATGCTTTGACTAAAAGTCTGACCTTTTCTAAAGCTTTAGAGTTTTATTTATTATTGAGAGTTAAGATGGTTTGATATTCCAGTAGCCGATCACTGATATTGAATTTACAATCTGCGTTTGCTCAGTAAGTCGGCTCTGAGTGTCTTTAACATATTACAGTTTTTCTCGATTGGTTAAACACTATAACCAGGCTTTTGAACTAAAATTTCAAAACCATAATGCCATTTATCAAAAAGCACACCCATTTCACTAAACTATAAACACAAAACCCTTCATTTCTCATTGCCTACACCATGTGGTCATTTAAAAAGCACTAGTATTCAGTATTGTTCACTCAAGTCAGCACAGCTTCAGCTCAGTTAGCACACAATTGCCCAGGTGAAAACACTAAGAGTCAAAATTTAACACACATCAATCAGATCCTTCAATAGATAGATAAAAGAGCCCAAATCAGTTTATTGAGTTTTGAAACAATAGATCCAGAAAGACATGAAGAAAGAAGTCAGGGAGGGATAGGAAGAGGAGGAAAGGTAAGGGGAAGGGCAAGAAGACAAGTGGTCTCGGATGAAATTCAATCCACTTTAGTTGACCATGTCCTTGTCCATGATATGACTATGGGGGAGGCTGGGCTACGAGTAAGGCAGAATTTGAGACACTTCACCGTCGCCTCCATCATCAGAAGCTTCAGGGAGGTGTGCTGGCAAACATAATTCTATCACTGAATACTGTAAGAGGCAAACATTTCCCATTGTCTTTGATGAGGTTTATTTTCTAGCAAGAAAACGCCAGCAGTCGTACAGTCACACAGAGTGCTGCAGAGTGTGACAGTGAAGGGAGAGCATCCTTCCTCCTTTATAGTCTTGACTCCCAGACTGTTGTTATCTTTCTAGGCCAATGATGGTTTTTCAACCATACGTGGAACATTCTTAGACTTGTAAAAAAAAAAAAAAGTACTTTTACAAGAGTACATGAATGAATAAAAATATGCCAATGTATCCATTGGTTGTGTCTTTTGTGTTCATCATGTGAAAAGTTTGTGAGGGGGGGAACCACAAGCAACATAACTTACCAGTTTTGGAAATGTTGTTTTGAATTTATTACACCAGTGTGTAAGACTATGTTGTAGTGTGTTTGATTTTGATGGCTTGTGTGTCCAGTCTGAGGACAAAGTTTGTTTTTTCAGCAAGAGTGAATGGTTTTGAGTGTAGAGCTTCATTTTGACCTAAAAATAGGATGTTTGGGGAATTGGGTGAGACGTTATGGATTTGTGTTTACTGTTTTGAGAATATGAGGCATAGTTTCAAGAAATGTGTTTAAGCAATCGAGAAAAACTGTAAATACAACAGTATTTAACCTGGCAAAAACTATTCTTGCTTCTGAACATGCTCACATACTCTTCTTGAGTTGAATTAGGCACTTTAGTTTGTTTGAAAATAACATTAAACAGATTCTGTAAATATACATTATTTTAAAATTAGTTAACAGCTATATTAGAGTACCACAACAAATTTGAACAACAGACAGATTCAATGAACAATGAATTGTGCACATGCATTTCTTTATAAAAAGAGCTATACAACGTTAAAAAAACTATGATCAATAAGTTATGACAACATATGTTTTTACATTGCTTTAACTCATCAAAAGTAATACAAGATTCAACTAACTTTTTAAGTCAGTTAATGTGATTTAAGTTGAAATTACTTAAATATCCAAGTTGGTAAAAATAACCTGCTGCATTTCATTTTTGATTAAATCTTGACAAACAGGGCAGGAAGTAATTGCTCTTCATCACACGGAGAAGCCTCTTACTGTTGGAGCTGAACATATACATCTTTGTCCCGCTGTAGAGATAAATGTAACCTGGAAGAAAAAATCATTATTATAATGTCTAATCATTGTACTTTAATGCTTGTAGAAAATTGGTTAAAACCTACCTTTGGACAGATGGGCTGCTGTAACCTCTCCGGTCATCCCTGGAAATCCATTTGCCAGTCGTTTGGGATACCCTGTGTCCATCTTCTTCGCCCTCTCATCAAAGCTACCCCAAAAAAGAGACATTTTCCAACAGTTTTTTTTTTTTTCAGAGCAAAATCCACAGGTTTTTGTTAATGCTTTGGCACTTGACCAACCTGTAGTACATCTTGTCAATGAAGATAAGCGTTTTTCCTGAGTTTTTGTCGTGGACGGCAGCATTAACTTTTCTTACGGATAAAGGCAGACCAAAGCGGCTGAGAAACTTGGGATAGCCCGGCTCAACGTTGTTTCCATTAAAAGCCCAGGCTTGTCTACCTGTAAACAAAGACCAGCTATGCTAAGATGTTTTCTGAGCATGGATACAGAGATTGTAAGTGTGATTGTGGTTTAAGCATTCCCATTGTTTAAGAAAATACCTTTGAAAAAGATAACTTTTCCTGGCACTGGATTTTCGTACGCAGCATCTATATTGTCCGGAGAGTTGGGCCAGAAAGTCTTGATCAGTTGCGCCACACCTCTGCCTCGAGAACTACGCCAGAAAAAGCTGTAGGAAGACACATGAAGTCATTTCATTTAAACAATGTAGGTCTACATAAAAATCCCCAATATTTTATTTGTTTTTATGTATTACCTGTCCTTGAAGAACATTGTTTCTCCCTTAAAAGTTGTAACAGCATCAAAGATCAGGTTAGGGTCACAAGCATTAGGAGCCGTTGGTAATTCAGGTTGGATGGGGGTTCTGTCTCTGTTTGGGCCTGAAGGAAATACCACATGGTAAACAAATGACTGACTATGTTTGTCACAAACATTATAGATTTGAAGATCATATTACCATAGAGCGACTGAATCCCTCTGATGTCATCAGAGGGCAGAGAGAAACGACCCGGATCCCTGAAGCTGTATGAGGGAAACATCAGAGCGCCAGGAACGTTGGAATGAGAAAGACCCAAAGAGTGACCAAACTCATGGGCAGCCACCAAGAACAGGACAATACCTGCAGAGAAATGAAGTAGAACAGATTAGGTACAAGTTAAACACACATTTAAACAAGGGGTGCCAAGGTAACAATCCACAGTAATGAAGTCATTGCACTTTTTCAATCACTAAAATCAAAGAAAAAAAAATCTAAAAACTAGCAAAACTTACCTCTTGATGAGCGGAAGCTGAAAACCTCATCATCATCGAAATGTGCATCTCCACCAATTCCAGATGAGGGAGCGAAAGCATGAGCCAAAATGCCTCGTGGTCCATCAAATGGGAAAGGATCGCCATGATCTGAAAGATATTTTACATTATGTTTAATAAAGAATTTAGGTCTTCATTTTTAATAGACTATTTTTATTTATAAAACATGCTTATAAATCAAAGGGCTTCAGATAGGACATACTTCAAAGAAATATTGATGCGATTAATAATCCTGCTGATGCATCTATCTGCATATATGGCGGTTAAATCATGAATTTTAAGCTATTTAACCATTTGCCAAAATCAAGTGAATTGGGATTCTTCAATTTGGTGTGCAATATTTAAAACTGACATATGTTCAATAAATGATTTTACAAGTGCAATTTAATGACGCCATTGGTAAGTGGCTTGTCGCACTTCACATGCTTGCGGCGTAACTGTTTTTAGTACCTTTACGTTATCGCTCCCACTTCCAAGTGGTGCTCAATGCAGAGCTAACTGACATCCAGCTCCCCCTCTCTCGATGTAATAGGTGGAACTTGACCTAATTTAGGTTTAGGGATAGGGTTATAGGGTTACGGGGGTGGCTTGACCTTCAAACTCCACCCTTTACATCCAGAGAGGGGTTGGACGTCAAGTTCCACCCATTGGCTTTGCAGTGAGCTTTACACTAAGGCAAGTCATTTCTCTTGGCAACAATGTTTTCAATCACGCAAGTACAGCTCTTAACTCTCTTTGAATGGGGAAACATGAAATTCTCCAAAGCGGTTCGCCAAGCAAGCTTACGATTAAATTGGACTAATTGGCCTGCACTAAATATCATCTATTAAAATGACTTACACTGAAGATAGATAGATAGATAGATAGATAGATAGATAGATAGATAGATAGATAGATAGATAGATAGATAGATAGATAGATAGATAGATAGATAGATAGATAGATAGATAGATAGATAGATAGATAGATAGACTATAGATTGATATAGATAGACATTAAAGTAAAAAGAAGGAGTCAAACTTACATTTTGTTCCAAAGGAGATCATGATGTCAGCTGTGCCTCTGTAGATACGGCTGAATGTCAGAGGAGTGACGTCTGCCCACACTTTCAGGGCTCTTCTGATGGAGTCATCCACCTCTGCTACTGACATGTCAGGGGTGTAGTTCACAATCCTGAGGAAAAGGACCACAGTCGGTTTCTGCTTCTCTTTCTTCTGTGACACCAAGAGAACTGATATTATACACACCTGTATGTGAGCTTGTTGGTCGGCCATTTGGGACTGCCTCCAAACGTGGAGTACGCAGCAACATCTGGAACTCCACAGCGGGGCTTCTTCATCACCTCCAGTGTTTCTTTGTCCAGCTCTCCAGTGACCTCGATTCCAAAAAACCTTTGCATCTCTTTCATCTTCTCAGTCAGTGGACTGGCACTTCGTTGGAAGACAGTTTTTACATCTGTTAGATTGTAAAAACTCTTCAGGTAATGCTAAAGAGAAAAAAACATGGAATTATAGGAGGAATTATGAGTAATAATGACAAACAATATTATTAGGCCTATATGAAGAAGAAGAAAAAATCATACCTCTGCAGTGATTTCATCTTTGTTAGCCGGCTCTGTAATCGGTCCTGCGTGAATAACAAGCACCAGGCTTGCAAGAAAACCCAGCTGGCGGTGAATCCTCATGTTGTGAGTTACTTCATACGATCTTGAGCTTCTCTGGAAGCGTCTGATCGAGGCTTATATACTCTTAAAACTGTGAGGTGTTGAGCAACGGGGGAAATTATCAGCCACAAACTTCCGTGACTGTGAGTAACTCATTAAACTGACAGACTGACAATAATTACAAGATTTTAAGGTTATTTTACTGTAATACAACCTCTTTCTTCTTGAGTATCATAACATTTTGATTTAAAAAATTTGAATATCGTGCAAAAGTTTTTTTTTCAGTAATTCAACTTAAAAGGTGAAACTAATATATTATATAGACTCATTACATGCAAAGTGAGATATTTCAGGCCTTTATTTGTCATCATTTTGATGATTATGGCTTACAGCTATGAAAACCTGCACAATATTACAATTTTGAATTTGGGGTTACAGCTTGTAAGCTGTAAGCCACAATCATCTAAATTATAACAAATAAATGCTACAAAAATCTCACAAATTTTCGAGTTTCACCTATATATGTATATATATATACAATATTTGAAAGTAAAATCTCACATCCGCTAACATTTTTATTGCTAAGTCTGATGACTTCAAGCATTCGCAATAAAAACTCAAATGCAGAAGTGAAACATGCAGTTAATCTTTATTCTCATCCCACTAAATAATGCAACCTTTGTTCCTTTATCAGAATGACAGCAGCAAGAAATCTGTAGACATACAAGGACATGTCAGACATGATCCAAGTTCCTCATTCATCCTCCTCTTTGGTTTTGATTCACTGCTGTGATGTCAGTCATCCAATAATAGCTGCCAGGGTAATAATAGCTCAACTGTGTTTGTGTGTGCGTGCAGGTTAGTGCTTGAGGATTGAAAAGCAGACAACTAAAAAACTAAAACACATAGTTTGTTTTAGCATTAGGGTTTTGGTTAAAGTGTTGGTCTGTACTAAATGTAATTTGTACAATTTTAGAAGAAATTAAGTCAAAGGGAAATCCCCAGTTTATTAAGCAAGGCTGCATGTACAGTATGTCTATATATGCCTCTTTGTGTGAGGTGTGCTTGTGTTATTGAAGATACAGGTAAAGGAACCAAACTATCCTGAAAGTGGTCCATACTCGTGCAATATGTAAATGTATATTACACTGTTAAAATGTTTAATGTGAAATTACAGTATTCCAGGTTAATAATTGTATGACTCTCACAGTAATATCTGACCGCACTCTTTGAATTTGAAAATTATCATACTGTATTTCTACAGTGCATGGACTATGAAGGTACCCAGCATGCAGTGTGGCAGGAACGGATTATGCTGTGAAGTTTCTTGATCTTGTTGGTTTTGGTGTTTTGCCGCTGAATTTATTTTTGGTTTAGCAGATTGTGTTGTTTGTTTATTTTGTAATATTCAGAATTGATCTTTTTTATTATGATTACATTATATGTATATATTGTATATATATACATACTGTATACATACTCACCAGCCATTTTATACACCTAATTTAAAAAAAAAAAAAAAAATATTTTACAAGGATGCATTATATTGATTTAAGTGACAGTAAATATATTTATACAAAACACTTCTGTTTCAAATAAATGCTATTCTTTTGAGTTTCCACAAAAAAGGATAGAGAATTTTTTTTTTTTTTTGTACATTTTTTAATAAACATGACAAGTCAATTGTTTAAAATCTATAGGCAGGTTTTTTTTTTTTTTTTTTTAAAGGCTTTGATTGTAGTTTTACATTCCTGCCTAACTACTGGACACATTTCCCGTATTTTACAAACACATGGTAGTGACTAGTGAAAATAAACGTAGTCATCCATTTCTCAGAAGCTCATACACTTTAGCAATCGCAAAAAGTGATGTGATTTGATGATCTAGCCTTTTATAAAATGGTGTGTTTATTGTTGGGTGTTTAGTTGGTTTTATCTGTCAGTTTTTACCAAGTTTAATCATATAAATAATATATTCGTTTTACTCAATTATCTGAGTCGGAAAGGCTCTGAGTTAATGTTAAAAGTATTTCCCTGCCAAAAACAATTATTGCTTCCAAAATGAACATGCTCACATACTCTTCAATTGAATTAGTCACATAGTTTATTTGAAAATAATCAATAACCTTAAACATTATTACCGTATATAAATACACATTCTTTTAAAAGGTTAACAAGAATAGAAGTAAAATAGAAGTCCAGTGACAATTTTGACCAGCAGATTGCAGAAATATAATGAACAATTCATTTATTTGAACTGTTCCTGCAAATGCATTTAAGTAAGTAATTTCTTGTGTCTTGTTTCGGGGCAACTCGACTAACAGGGCAGGAAGTTATTGTTGTTCAGCACACGGAGGAGCGTCCTGCTGCTGTTGCTGAACTCATACACCTTTGTCCCACGGAAGAGATAAATGTTATCTGGAAGAAAAGAAGTCAGTGAGTCTTTTGTATTGTTACAGATCTGTAGAAAAGGAAGTTAGAAACACATACCGCCGATCAGATGGGCTGCTGTAACCTCTCCAGTCACAGCTGGAAATCCATCTGCCAGTCGTTTGGGATTTCCTTTGTCCATCTTCTTCATCATCTCATTATAGCTACCAAAAAAAGGGAAATTATACATATGCCTTTTCGGAGCAAATTTGAAGGGCTTTTGTTTATGATACGGGACTTGACCCACCTATAGTAATATATGTCAAAGAAGAGCAGTGTTTTTCCTGAGATTTTGTCGTGGACGGCAGCACTAACTTTAGTCACAGATGGTGGCAGACCAAAGCTGCTGAGAGGCTTGGGATAGCCCGGCTCAACAATGTTGCTTTTAAAAGCCCAGACTTGTTTACCTATAAATAAATACAGGCCATAAGTTTGTTTGCTTTGGGAAAAAAGTGCAACACTCCTGAAGAAATCCAACTTAATTGATTAAAACCGTGTGATATTTCGGCCATTGTCAAGGCCTTCATCAGACATGATTTTACAGAGAATGTAAGTGTGACTGTGGTTTCAGCATTCCCAGATTGATTGAGAAAATACCTTTGAATAGGAAAAGTATTTTTTCCACTGGATCCTCGTAAGCAGCATCTATATTATCCGGGGCGTTGGGCCACAAATTACTGATTAGATGTTGCGTCACACTTCCGCTCGGAGTACTACGCCAGACAAAGCTGCACAGAGGCACATGAAGTCATTTCATAGTATTTTATGTATATACTGTATATATATATATATATCCACTAATATGGGTAAATATGAGCAAAGGCGGCTGTGAAAATAAATCTGCATTGTTCATTCTTTTGATCTTTCATAATTTTTTTTTTTTTTTTATACAAAATTCTAACCTTTCATTGAAGTAAAACAGTTGAAAGTGGGGGGAAACTTACATTATGAAATAGAAATTCTTATTAGTAAAATATCTGGAACTTCAAAAGGGACAGGGTTCATGATACTAAAAAAAGAGCTTTTTTAGGGTTTAGTGCAAACAGGGATAAAAAGTACCCCTTGCCCTCGGTTAAATATACAACTACTGTAGATCTTTAATGTTGTGGGCCTATTTTTTTTGCTGGAGGTCCTGGACATCTTGTTCAGATACATGGTATCATGGATTCTAGTAAATACCAACAGATAAAAAAATAAAACCTGACGGCTTCTGCTAGAAATCTTACAACGGGCCATAGTTGGATCTTCCATCAGGACAACGATCCATAACAAAAATCAACACAAAAACGTGTCACTGAGCACAAAATGAAGCTCCTTCCATGACCGTCCTAGTTCCCTGACCTGAACCCTACAGATAATGAGTGGGCTGAACTGAAGAGAAGAAGCACCAACATGGATCTGGGAATCGGAAGGATCTGGAGAGATTCTGTATGAGGAATGATCTCTGATCTCTTGTCAGGGGTTCTTCAAACTCATCAGGCATTTTAAGATAAGACTCATAGCTGTTATCTTGGCAAAATTATATTGCAATAATTGGGTGGCAATATTTGTGGTAAAAGTGAACTAGAGAAAAACATTTATTTCATAATGTGAGTTTCCCCCCCCACATTCAATTGTTTTACTTCAGTGAAAGGTTAGAATTTCATGATTTTTTAAAACAAAAGATCAAAAGGATAAACAATGTATATATTTTCACAGCCGCCTTTGCTCATATTTACCAAGGGTGCCAATATTAGTGCAGGGCACTGTATAAACAGGATTTCTATTTGTTTTGATGTATTACCTGTCCTTGAAGAACATTGTTTCTCCCCTAAAAGTTGTAACAGCATCAAAGATCAGGTTAGGGTCACAAGCGTTAGGAGCCGTTGGTATTGGTCATTTTGGATCAGGTTGGATGAGGGTTCTGTCTCTGTTTGGGCCTGTAAGGCTGGTGCCAGTTCGTCTGAGCGCCCCCTCGATGAAGCAAAAGGCTCTCTGTGGTTATCAATCCGCCCAAGTAGCAGTGCTTCGCCTTCAGATAATATAGTTCCCAGTATTTATACGGTTAAAATATGTCTGTGTCTCATGTGACTTTGTTTTTTTGTACACTCTGTGACTATACAAATCACAACATGTAAATAGGAAAATGTTTGCATTATTTTGTCACTTATTTGGATTAGTGTGCTAGCTGCAACCATTTACATCCAGTCTTTGTGCTAAGCTAGGCTAGCGGGGGGTGCGTCAAACAGACAGCACGCACGGAGATGAAAAAGGTATGTATGGACTTATCTAACTCTGGGGGATAAGGTGAATAGGCTAAAGTCCCAAAAAGTCGGAGTGTTCCTTTAACACTTGAACTGAATCTCGCATATGCAACTATATATGTTTGGTCTCATTTAAAGTGTCTCAGTGCGCCTGGTAAAATGGTCTCACTCTCCCAGTCATAATGAAAAGCTAAAAGAAGTTCTAAAATATGAGAAATGTGGTGTACTCCTTAAAGACCCACTCCGATGAAAATCATGTTTTTCTAGGTGTTAACATGTTCTTGTGGCATTTTTCTGATGTTAGAGGACATATCTTGAGAAAAATAAGCTCAAAGTTGTATTTCTGAGTATTTCTACATTCAAATGTCTGTGAATCAGTAGCAGACGCTAAAATGCCGTTTAAAATAGACTGGAGTTATGACGTAGTAACTCCACTGGGCGGGGCCACGAGCTCATACTCAAATTGGAACACATACTGTAACAAATAAGTCACTTTTCACCGTCTATCAATCGTCAAAACTAAAGTTTGGAGAGCACAGACTGATACCGTCAGTAATTACATCATTACATAAAGAGAGAGGGCAGCCAGCCTCCTCCAGCCAAGCAACAGGCGACATTCGTGCATGTGAAATTCCGCGCTCGTCCAAGTAAGTTAGACTTGCACACGCCGGGTGGCAACGAGTTTCGCCTGTCGCAGTCGTTTGTCCTCTCGTGTGTCAAGCCCATCACTCGTGAGAGAGTCAGTCAGTTTTTCAGATATAGCGGTGACATTAGCATCATAATAATCCCGAAATTCCGAGCAATCCACTGATACTAAATATGTCCTGATTGATCACTGTGGGAGGGATGAAATATTGAGACGAAGTCGAGCTGTTTTTTACCGCGACGTCTCGGAGTGAAATAATGATCGGTGATAACTTTGATTAACTTCGGATAATAATAATTAACGTGTATATATAATACTGTAATGCTTCTCCGTGCCAACGGCTCCGCCCACAACGCAGAGGCGAATTGCTAATGAGCTACTGCCGCTCTGCTGAAGCGAAGTCCCAGAAAACGGCACAGGTTTTGAGATTTTGGCTAAAAATGGCATAATCATAATTTAAAGACCACTGGGAATGTTTAAAAATAGCTCAAAATATGATCGGAGTGGGACTTTAAAGGTGTGCCCTCCCCCCTGATCCTCCATTCAAAACACCTCCTGCATGTAAATAAGTATTCTCTGCCACAGGTACCAAGAAGCCATTTGGTTGCAAATTCTGATCTCACATTGGTGAACCCCTCAATAAGGGTCTAAAATCTAATTATAATGACAGACACCACCATTTGGTGGGTTTTTGGGTTTATAAGGAAACGGGGCAGAAGGTTCTGGGAGTCTGTAGGTTGACTGCCCACACAAGCGATGTGTGCACCTGCTTGCGCATTTCGAAAAGACGATTAAGAGCTTTTCCTCGCGAAAGCCACCTAATTTCACTATGATATAACAACTGGCGGTGGTCTGATTCCATCTGGTCGCACAAAAGTGAAAACAAGCGAGAACTGAGAGCACTGTTCTTCACAAAATTAATTGTTTTGACAGCAATATCCATCACCTCATTTAAGGGCACTGACATTTCTTTGGCTGCAAGGCTTTCACGGTGTAAAAAGCAGTGAACCCAAGTCGCCTCGGGTGCTCTGTCCAAAATTTTTCTCACAACACCACTATGTTTGCCAGTCATTGCGGCCGCACCATCCGTGCAAATGCCTACGCACTTATTCCAATCCAGGCCATTCTTTGTGAAATAGCCATCAAGGCAATTGAAACACTCATCTGCTGTCGTCCGTGTCGAGAGCTCATTACACATCAGTAGATCCTCATGTGTAGCACCTTCCCAGTTGTAGCGTACAAATGCAAGCAATAATGCCATCTTTGAAATATCTGTTGATTCGTCTATTTGAATGGCAAACAAGGGGCTTGCACGCACTCGATCTAAAAGTTGTGTTTCAATATCATCGCTCATGTCTATAATCCGTCTGGAGACAGTGTCGTTGGAGAGTGGGATTTCTTTTATTTTGCTAGCAGCACTTTCCCCTAGTACCTCGCGGCACATGTCAACTGCACATGGGATAACTAGCTCTTCACCAATGTTAAAAGATTTCTTAGCACGGGCGATATGGCCAGCTGCCAGATAACTTGCAGGGTGCTTTTTGAAGCTATTGTGAGCGACACAATACTACTTTGCTGTCTTTTAAGTAGGTCTCGCTTTCGTACAAAGTAATCCACAGGTTTACCCACACATGTTGTATGTTTAGTCTGTAGGTGACGTTCAAGTTTGGATGGCTTCATGGACTTATTTGCCAAGACCTCACCACACTGGACACACTGTGGTTTTTCATCCAACGAAGTACATCCATATCTAATATAGTCCGGGTTGTACTTGCGTTTACATTTTGCTGTCTTTGAAGTGGAAGGAGTTTCCAAATCTTCTGCTTTTTTTCTTTTAAAAATTGGATGCATTTTGTCAAGCTAACAGGCCGTGGCTGCGTATAATTTAATAATAAAGTCTGGCATAGCAGATAGGGCTAGTGTGTGTAACATTATGTAAATAGAGTAGGACCTTGTCCAATAATATAATAATATAAGAGCCTTTCGCGGCAATAATAAATTATTTTGATAGGATCGTTGAAATACAGCATTAGATGCACGGCAATAATGAAGTACAACATTCGAAAATCAGATTTGTTGGAAGACTGGCTATGTTTACATGCACAACTTTTGTTTCAATCTGTGCGCGTTTATATGATTACAGTAGCTGTGTACATTAAGACTTTTTAGTCCGATTGAGCCGCCTATGCGCCTATTTTTATTTTATTTATTTTTTTACCTATGCGTTTACTAACGGATTATTTTATTAGTGAACAACACATGTCTTGCGACCCCTATAGAATTATCAGCGACCCACTTGTTAAAGTTTAAGAGGCATCGGGTGACGTCATTGCGCACGAACAAATGAGCGTGAACGCGCGATGAGGAAGTCATTGAGTTGTGCTCAGGGGGGCAGTGTTTCGGAAGACACTGAAGCTTCCCCGGGCGCCGCCATTGGCTAGCGGACCCCCCCACCTGCTGTTAGCATTCCATTGACTCCCATTCATTTTGGCGTCACTTTGACAGCGAATAACTTTACATCTGAGGCGTTTAAAGACACCGTTTGTCCATTGTTTATTTCGAAATAAACACGAAAATGTATAAAAGGCTCAATTACCTTGTATCTTACGTTATGGCCCCGTAGAAGCAGTTTTTGTAAAAAATAGGCTAACGATTGCGTCATAACCGCGCGACTCTGTCGCACAAGTCGAGAAATTACCGTATGGACAGGCAGAGAAGCTCGCAAGCAATCGGGAGGACGTGGAGGCATAAAGTCAAGGGAGAAGCCCATAGAGAGTGATAAAGTTGCTCTTGCTGCTAGCTCATGGACAGCTAATGCTCACGCTCTCCGTCTCTGCGAGATTCGGAAGGGAATGATTCAGATTTCTCTCGGCACAGCTACTAGAAGACCTACAGGTTGCTCACGTCACATCTACGTCGTCAAGCTCAGTTTGAGCCTGCGCAGTTCGCCTGGCGATCAGGAAGTGAGTGCTTCTAATTGACTTCACTTCTCTCCGTTGAAACCTATGGGGTCGCTGTGTCCAGTTTATATACTGTCTATGGTTGTGCTGCATATGTGTCTGTGACTGCTGTTCGCTGTTTGAGTCTAATTTGTCGTCATTCAGGTACAATCTATGTATAACGCTGAGTTGATAGTGTATATTTGCTGTTTTCTGGAAGATTGCCTCGAATGTTGATTTGTATCCATAGGGAGTTGTGTACGCAGGATTGCGTGAATGTGTGAGTGTGGCTGAGCTAACGCACCGCGTGTACAAATGAGGCCTGTTTGCATTGACGAAGAGATTTCATAGTGTGTAACGCGAGAAACACGAGGGAAAAGTGAGTAATACATACTATGTAATTTCAGGTATATTTTGTGAGTGTTATTTCAGCTTAATTGTTATGAAGTTGTAAGATGTTATGTGTTTTCTTTATAGAAAGTACCACTACCGTATTATTGTCATTGGTGTATCAGTATTTGCATTGTTTTGATTATTGCATACAAAAAGAGATGACACATTGTATTTTCTTTTTATATTTTCCTTTATTTTGGGGAACAACTTGCTGTGTGATTTGAGAATACACTGGCACTGTATTTTGTTTTATTGTGAGTTGTCTGCCTGTAACTGCCAGAAAAGAAACAGAAACTCCTAACAAATTTATAAGGAATAAAATAAGAACCCCACTTTTATTTGTTGGTCCGGTGTCATTTTCCTATGGCCACATTACCATAGAGCGACTGAATCCTTCTGATGTCATCAGAGTGCAGAGAGAAACTACCCGGATCTATGAAGCTGTATGTGGGAAACATCAGAGCGGCAGGAACGTCGGAATGAGAAAGACCCAAAGAGTGACCAAACTCATGGGCAGCCACCAAGAACAGGACATAACCTGCAGAGAAATGAAGTAGAACAGATTAAATGAAAACACTTCATTGCCAGTTTAGATTTTTACTTGAAATCAAAGTGGTGACTAAGATGAATCTCTGAAAACTACATATAGCAAAACTAAATGCACAAAACTAAAAAAATAAAATAAATTACATTTACCACGTGGTGAGCGGAAAGTGAAAACCTCATCATCATCGAAATGTGCATCTCCACCATTTCCAGATGTGGGAGCGTAAGCATGAGCCAAAGTGCCATGTGGTCCATCAAATGGCAAACCATCACCATGATCTGTAGGAAAGAGATTGGCTTTAAATGTAATTTTTAATATAATTAGATTTTAGAAATCAAAGGAACCTGGGCTTTATTTTGAAAGACATTTTGTTTGCAATTAACGATTCATTCATTTTCTTATGACTTTTAAATCTTGAATCGTTTACGGTGGCCAATAATCAATCACGTTTTTTTGTTCCATAAGATCATTACCTTAATTAAATGGAAGATATTTTGTTAGTATCAATGGTGAGCACAAAGATTTTGGTTTCCTATATTTGCATACATGGCCTTCATGTAAAATAAAAGGCAATCAGGTTATATTAGTTTTGATATTGTTACTTTTGTTGCAATAAACAGTCCAAAATAGTTTGTCTAGTTTACATTATGGCAAATAAGTAAATAATTCTATTAACTGAATTGTGCATAGAATCGAATTTAACTTAATTGAAACCCAGTGAATTGAACTGAGCTACAGCCCTACACTTTAAAAAATATTTTTGTTCTCACAACTTTTTTTCTTTTGTCAAATCAACCTATTAATAATTATTAATAAGTAATATAAATTAGATAAGATAATGTACGTGGTTCAGATAACATAATATGTTGTGTTTCTGTTGAATAAACCAATCTCCTACATTGTATTAATAATGTATTTCAATTAACTAAAAAATGTAATGCGACCAGGTAACTTTAAGTTAATCCAACAATCATTTTTTACAGTGCACCAGCTGGAGTGCCCTTGATTTCCACCAGAGGGCACTCCTTCGGTCTTTTTATCTTACCTTGGACTACTTTTCCCAGAACCCTTTGTCCGGACTCATCATGCCTGATTGTTTTTAGCTGTTGCTCATTATCTTGTTAAGCCCAGCCTATATATACTCTGTGTATTTCAAGCTTAGAGAAGTCTTGTTTAGTGTCACACTGCATTTCTGCGTGTTCTCCTGGTTCCCTGTCTTGTTTCCCTGGATTTCCCTGTTTGCCTGCGGTTTTGACCTTATGCGTGTTTTATGGATTACCCTCAATAAAGCTGCATTTGGATCTTCAACCTAAAGTCTCGGAGCAGTTCATGACAACTTGCTGCCATAATTATTTTATTGAGCATTGTTCATATAATGTTCATTTTTAATTAACAACATTTCATATATTATTATTCCAACAGTAAGTTAGAATCCTCAAGTTATTCATAAAATATCACCAAGTTTAAAAGAATTCATCAACATGGGAAGCACGGTTAATAAACAAAATATAAACATGCATAAATGGACAGAGGAAACATACTTCTTGTTCCAAAGGAGATCATGATGTCAGCTGTGCCTCTGTAGATACGGGTGAATGTCAGAGGAGTGACGTCTGCCCACACTTTCAGGGCTCTTCTGATGGAATCATCCACCTCTGCTACTGACATGTCAGGGGTGTAGTTCTCAATCCTGAGGAAAAGGACCACAGTCGGTTTCTGCTTCTCTTTCTTCTGTGACACCAAGAGAACTGATATTATACACACCTGTATGTGAGCTTGTTGGTCAGCCACATGGGTCTGCCTCCAAACGTGGAGTAGGAGTACACAGCAACATCTGAAACTCCACAGCGGGGCTTCTTCATCACCGCCAGTGTTGCTTTGTCCAGCTTTCCAGTGACCTTAAGCCTAAAAAACTTCTGCATCTCTTTCAATTTCTCAGGCAGTGGATCCGGCTCTCTGCCTGTAGAACTAGGACGCATATATTCCAGTTCGTAGAAGCTCTTCAGGTAATTCTAAAGAATACAAAAACAGAATCATTGGGAGAATTAGGCCTATGATCAAAGACAAAACATATATATATATATATATATATATATATATATATATAAACACACATATAAACCCCAAACCTTTGCAATTTCATAATCATCAACGGGCTTTGGAATCGGTCCTGCGTGAATAACAAGCACCAGGCTTGCAAGAAAACCCAGCTGGCGGTGAATCCTCATGTTGTGAGTTGCTTCTTACGATCTTGAGCTTCTCTTCTGATTGGAAGCGTCTGATGGAGGCTTATATACTCTTAAAACTGTGAGGTGTTGAGCAACGGGTCAAATTATCAGCCACAAACTTCTGTGAGTAACCCATCAAACTGACAGACTGACAATAATAACAGGATTTTCAACTTTCCTGACACAGCCTTTTCCTCCTCGCCCAGATATTTGTATTATTTCTTTTCCTCATGGCTTTATATAACTGCAACATTTCTACGCGTTTCTGTGTATTATAAACAAAAACAAAAGCAACATAGTTATAATATTTGGTTACATTTATGTTAATGCTTTATAAGCTTTACTAGCTATTCAACTTAAAATAACTAAATAATATCAAGAAATCAAGAGAGAGCTATGCTTGGGGTGTTGAGAAAGATCTGCAGGTAATGGCAATCATTGTCACTCTTTATTGTCAGACGAATGAGTAATATTTTATTATGAACACACAAATAATGACCGTGGCATAAGCACCATAATACTATAATGAAAGTGGTCCATATGACTCATGCAGAATATTTCAATTCTTATGAAGACTTATGAAAGTTCTGTGTTGGGAACAGACTTAAATGTATGCCAATCACTAAACAAGCGGGACGCCAGAAGTTAACTTAACACTTTCTCTGACAGGTATAGTTTAGCCAAAAAGAAAAATTCTCTCATTATTTACTCACCCTCAAGCTGTTCCAAACTCGTATGAATTTCTTTCATATGTTGAGCACAAAAGAAGATATTTTCAAGAGTGCTGGCAACCAAACAGTTAACAGTAGTAATTTACTGCCATAGTATTTCTTTTCATATATGGCACAGTTTTCATTTTTGGCTGAACAATCCCTTTAACAGGTCTGTATCACTTTTACATTTTATACACAATGGGTCTAAGGTGGGAGCATGTGAAGACTCTTTTTTTCATTATTTAACCCTTATGGGTAACCAAACAGTTGATGATGGGCCGCATTGAATTCCATAGTATATGGGGGAAAATACCGTAAGTCAATGGGGCCAATGTTTGGTTACAGACATTCTTCACAATATCGTATTTTGTGTTCAGCAGAAGAAATACATTTATACAGGTTTAGAACAACTTGAGGGTTCATTTTTGGGTGGACTTGCAAAATTCTTATTTACAAAAACAGCCTGGCAGGAGAATAAAAATGTATTGGATAGACATGGGCTACTTATACAATTATGGGTGGTGGAAAAGAACATGGAAGGTGGAGGCTCACATGAGTCAGTAGGACACCAATGTGGAGATTCTGGATTTGAGTGACATTGAGGAAGAATGTTGGAGGAAACAATATAAACTCTCATTAAATTAATGTTACATTGGCATCGCCCTTGAAAACAGTTGATATGCCATCTGTTCTCATCTCAAACACAGGCATTTTTTTATTTTTAGGTGTGTATAATGCTTCCTGCTTCAAACATGTTAACAAATAACATGACAAGATTTTAATTAAAAAAAATGAATATATAAGGGACAGTGTTGTATAAACATTTTAAATAGACATTTTTGAGCTTCTCTTCTGATTGGAAGCGTCTGATGGAGGCTTATATAGGCTACTCTTAAAAACTGTGAGGTGTTGAGCAACGGGTCTAATAATCAGCCACAAACTTCTGTGACTGAGTAACTCGTACTCTAAAAAGTTTAACCATGATTTACTCATTTTTTTGGTGAAACATTTTTTACACTAATTTTTTTTTAGTAAATTTTAAAGCTGTGAAATCAATTAAATATACTGAATTGAGTAAATAAGTAAATAAAAAAATAATAAGTAAATCTGAGTAACTGCATCTGGTAACTGTTACATTAACAAATAAAATTAAGTAGAAATAATTTAACATTTAAAAGCCAATATTTATGAGTAATATAATATTAACTGTTTTTATTTATGAGTAATATTAACTTTTTTATTTCCTCTAAACCTTTGTAAAATAGTATTCCATACAACCACCAGTATAGCCTAAATGACATTGGCCTTTATTGGCAGCAATACAGCATATTTTACACTGTTTTAACATACAATATTGCCTACATTTAAACTCATTTAACAAAAAATTTAGAAGTAAAAATGAAACATTTAAACATTCAGGTAGCCTAATTCAAGAGTAATCAACAGACCTGTTGTCCAATATACCGTATCAGCGCTAGTTTTCGTGCCTGAGTGTCACGATACCATAGACAGTATATAAACTGGACACAGCGACCCCATAGGTTTCAACGGAGAGAAGTGAAGTCAATTAGAAGCACTCACTTCCTGATCGCCAGGCGAACTGCGCAGGCTCAAACTGAGCTTGACGACGTAGATGTGACGTGAGCAACCTGTCTGACAGTCTTCTAGTAGCTGTGCCGAGGGAAATCTGAATCATTCCCTTCCGAATCTCGCAGAGACGGAGAGCGTGAGCATTAGCTGTCCATGAGCTAGCAGCGGGAGCAACTTTATCACTCTCTATGGGCTTCTCCCTTGACTTTATGCCTCCACGTCCTCCCGATTGCTTGCGAGCTTCTCTGCCTGTCCATACGGTAATTTCTCGACTTGTGCGACAGAGTCGCGTGGTTATGACGCAATCGTTAGCCTATTTTTACAAAAACTGCTTCTACGGGGCCATAACGTAAGATATAAGGTAATGGAGCATTTTATACATTTTCGTGTTTCTTTAGAAATAAACAATGGACAAATGGAGTCTTTAAACGCCTCAGATGTAAAGTTACTCGCTGTCAAAGTGACGCCAAAATGAATGGGATTCAATGGAATGCTAACAGCAGGTGGGGGTCCGCTAGCCAATGGCGGCGCCCGGGGAGGCTTCAATGTCTTTCGGAACACTGCCCCCCTGCACGATACACACACAGGGGAAGTCAGATCCACTAGCCGAAGTGGATCGAAGTGGATCGTTTTCAGTTGAAGTCCAAAGTAGTCGATTGTCGAGTTTAGTTACCTATGATCACGCACGTGAACTCGACAATCGACTACTTTGGACTTCGACCGAAAACAGGAACTAAATACAGGTATGTGCGCTGGCTGATATAACATCATTTTTATTCATATCTTTCACATCTACTGCAGTCAGATTCACTCGTGTTCACTCTGAAGGAATCACTCAACATGACTGGGCACTTGTATGACACATCAAGGATGATAAGAGAAATAAAAGCAGGTTTAAAATTAGACCCCATTCAAGTCAATAGGGTGCAAATTTTAAAAAGAGGATAACACGGTGTAGGCAACACCGATTTTTGTCGTTGTTCTCTGTATTGACAGCACTCCAAATTTACTAAAAATTGAGCTCAATGTTAAAATTGACCGGAGTTCTCCTTTAAGCAAAAAAGCTGTCGGGGGCTAAAATAGAAAAAGAAAGAGGGGAAATTATATGGCATGTAAATTGATGCGACAGCAGCTAAATACGTGGATGGTGAAAGGCAACAGGATTTAAAGTGTGACGTCCAGGCATATGCCATCGGGACTACCGGTAGATTACCGGCGGTGGGCCGACGTGCTTTTTGGGCTGATACATCTTAACGATACATCTTACATTTTTTCTTTCTTAACGGCCCATAAAACTCGTACATCGGCGGCCCATTCGTTTTGTTTTGTTTTGCTTAATCGGCAGCGCTGGTTGCTAGTGCTGCACTGCATTGGTAAAAAAAAAGTTTTTTCTGACACCGCATGAAACACATAGATTAGCGGCCCATTGTTTATTTTCTTGATTGACACTGGGCTGGCCCAATCACATCTTTAATGTGAAGTAGAAAAACGTGTAATCAAGTGATGACTGATTAACAGTAATGTAAATGCTAAATGTCCTAATACCTGATACTACAACAATGCAAAGTATCTTAACCTTGCAGTTTTTTCACATATCATGTAAGACTCATTTTCTCCATTTCTTTTCACAAAACTCTCCAGAAAGTCCCATCTAATGGTTTATTTTTCAAAAAAAATCCCGGGGGGATTTCCCCCTAGGGAGAGCCGAAAGATGCTGCGACACGACTGACTCCATAACCTGCCAATAAACAAACAGTGCACAGTTCTGAGGACATTTTATTATCCAAATTAATTTATTAATTTATTATCCCCGCCCTCCTTAGTTACTGTTGCTACGCCTGGCAAGCTTTCACGCCTGGCACGTCTTTTACAGTGTGTATGCACCGTTGTCAGACATTCCCAAGGAGATAATTGGTAATCTCATCCCAAGGCGTCATATACTGACGCTTTGACAAATCGTCTACATCCAACGCACATGGCACCCTTTAGCGTCAATATGAGACGCAGATAGATATGGGCCAGAAGGCGCCTCCTAGCGGTCTAACCCTAACCCTACCCCAGACCTAAACCCAACCATAACCGAACAAAGCTCTGTGCGTGTCATATTGACGCTAAAGGGTGCCAGTATGACGCCCAAGGATGAGAATGCGTTGACATATCTGAGAGAGCAAGACAAAAGGGACTGCAGTATGCATTTGAGGGATATATCCACGACATAATATGCAACCGATTAGAGAATCATTTCATCAAAATTGAAGCTAAAGCCTATAGAGCTGGTAAGTCCCGCCCCTTCCGTAAAACCCCGCTGGACCTCAAAGTTGAAAAACCGTCAATGCAAGTGAATGGGAGAAAATAATTATTTTCTGGTCCCGTTTGAATTGTGCCATGAATGTGAACATATGTTGTCTGTGAATTTTTTATATAATCTTTCATGTTACAAGTTTGACAGTATATGGTATGATTCGTCGGCTAGCAGTTGTGGAAAAGACATAACGAGAAAGACTACATGTCGCCTATGTGACGTCACCCCATAAAGTTGACTTACCCGTGGTTTTCGCCAACCTCAACGATTTTGTCCTCTCCCTGAAAGAAGGTGGTGAAGTGCACCAAAGACACAGCCATGTCTAGCGGGATCCATGAGCTAGAGCCGTGAGCTAGTGGTGTTGACGTTTCAAACGCGTCGAAAGCAGCGAAGAGTTGTAGTCCACAAAGTGCTCTCACACAAAGTCTACCCGTATCAAACTTCTACCCGCTAAATTGTAGCATTCTTCACACGAAAGATTATATAAAAAATTCACAGACAACATATGTTCACATTCATGGCACAATTCGAACGGGACCAGAAAATAATTATTTTCTCCCATTCACTTGCATTGACGGTTTTTCAACTTTGAGGTCCAGCGGGGTTTTACGGAGGGGGCGGGACTTACCAGCTCTATAGGCTTAGTCCCAGCGCAAGCAGCGGCCGCCTCATTCGTCGACTATTCAAATGGGAAACACACACACAAATGTTCCCTGAGGAACTTTTACAGGAAAAAGGAACAGCGATTGTAAACTTTAATATATATATAATATATAAATTAACAATATAATATAATAATATAGAATTTTTTTTTTTATAATATTCAAAAGTAAAAGTAGGCTACATGTTTTAGCTTTTTTTGTTTTGTTTTACCATATATGGTAGGCTAAATAAATTTACAGACAACCAAATAAATGTTTCAACCATATTTATATTCTTGTCTCATTAAAAGTATATATTTTAATAATAATATTTTAACATAAACTTGGACGGATACTCATTAACCCGCCTGGGCCGTGACAGTGCCAAGTCAACCAAAACCATCGGAGGAGGACTGTGCATGTTCGTTAGCAGGTGGGCGAAGAATATTACGGTACGTGAAACACATTGCTCAGCTCACTATGAACTATTGACTGTCTCATTTAGGCCACGTTATTTACCTCGTGAATTTGGACAAATAACAGTTAGTTTATGTGCCTGGACCAAATTTTGCACTTGCTGCCGAATGCATAGCGGCTGGTTACAACAGAGCGCTGTACAATTCTGCCGATGACTCTTTTTGCTTGGAGATTTTAATAAATGCAATGTATCTGTTGCAAAATCTTGAGCAATATGTAACCTGTCCGACAAGACTGGTTAAGACTGGATAAATGCTTTGGTAACGTGGAAGGTGCAGGTTACATCCACCTCTGGGAAGCTCGGATCACAATATTATTCATCTTTACCAACGTTACCAACATATAGGCAGCTATTAAAGAGGATTAAGCCTGCCGTTCAGCAGGTCCAAACGTGGTCCAGGGACTCAACAGAAGAGATAAGAGGCTGTTTTGAGTCTACTGAATGGGACTTATTTTTTAATGGTGATGACTGTTGTAGTAATTATGAATTGTTGAATGATACAATAACCTGCTATGTCAATTTCTGTGTAAATTCTGTTGTTCAAACAAAGAATATCAGAGTCTACCCAAATAATAGCCTAAGCCATGGATTAACAAGGATTTGAAATATTTTTTAAATATGAAGAAAATTGCTTTCTTGTAGAATGATCAGCAGAAAGTAAAAGAGTTAAATAAAGCAGTAAAACGTAAGATAAAAGATGCACAGAATGAATATAAAGAGAATGTTAAAGAGAAATTAAAAACAGGGAATGTTAGAGAGGCATGGAAGGGTTTAAATACAATGATGGGTAGACAAAAGAAAAGAGTTCAGCAATATGAAGACTCTCATTGTTTAGCAAATAATCCTAATATTTTCTATTCAAGATTTGATAATAATTTAAATGATTTGACTGTTAGTAATGAAGTAACTATGACTCAATATGACCATACAGGAGAGAGAGGTTGTCACAGTGCTTCATAAAATCAAACTGCACAAGGCACCTGGCCCAGATGGCCTGAAGGGGAAAGTCTTGAAAGAATGTGCAGCACAACTTGGATATGTGTGTACAAGGTTGTTTAAAATTTTTCTGGACAATGTTTTTTTACCATCCTGGAAGATCCATTGTCATCTTGGTGCCCAAAATACCCCATCCAAAATCGTTCAATGACTTTCGCCCAATTGCATTTGCAAATGTATGGAACGCATAGTGTGTACGGAATTATTATCTCAAATTGAGACATCCACTGACCCCCTGCAATTTGCCTTTCAGGCCAATAGGAGCACTGTGGATGCCTCTCTTACTCTTTTAAGCAAGGTTCAACATCATCTAGATAATTCAAATTCCTATGTTCAAATACTCTTCATGGATTTCTCGTCTGCTTTTAATACAGTCCAACCTTATCTTCTTTTAAAGCGCCTCTATGATTTAGGTGTTAGTTGTTGGATGATTTTATGGATTAAGGAGTTTTTAAAAGGCCGACCTCAGCGAGTCTGTATTAATAATAATGTCATGTCAGATTGCTTGGCTTTGGATACTGGGGTACCGCAGGGATGTGTACTGTCTCCAATACTGTTTTCTGCATTCATCAATGAATTGCAGTGTGATGATGATAACCTTCCGCTTTGCCGATGATATGGCATTGGTCTTCTGTCAGAAAGAAATTAATTGCTCCTCATACTTTGAGTATATTGACAGTATCATTTGTTGGTTTGAGAGTAGTTTCTAACATCTTAATATTGAAAAGACAAAAGAGCTATGTCTGAGGAATCAATCGAGAATATTAGGTACCGCCTCTGTATATAAACCAGTTGTCATAAAAGGAAAAACTGTAGAGCAGGTCTCGAATTTTGAATACTTGGGAACAATTATTGATGAGAAACGTAATTTTGAAAGTAACGTAGAGTACATCCATAAAAAGGCAAGACAACGTTTGGGTCTTCTTAGGAAACTGAGAAGTTTTAACATTAGCACACACACTCTTACTATGCTATATCGATCAATGATTGAGAGTATTCTCACATTTAATATTGTTTCCTGGTACGGCAATCTAACATTAAAACAAAATAACAAACTCTCACAAATAATTAATCAAGCTAAGATTAATAAGATTACTGGACATTGTTTGATTGTTTTATGAAAAAAAAAAAAAACGGCAATTGCGATTTTTAAAGATCATACTCACCCCCTTCATTCAACTTTTGAATTGCTATTTGAGCGTAGACTCAAAATTCCTTTGGCAAGAAGAAACGTGCATAAAATAATTTTTCTCCCAAACAGAATGTACAATAAAGTTCAACTCAACTCTAAACCTTGCACAATTTATTAATGCACCAACAAGGCCAAATCCTAAAGTGCATCATTAGTCTACTTTATGTAGAACGCCTTGCTACGTTAGATTTCACAAACGTAATTCCTATTAATCTTCTTATTAAACTGTCTGTACACTTACAAAGTTCTCAATGCTTCGGTTTGCATGTAGGGACCCTAATTATGCCTTGTTAGTGGTATTAATTAGCGATTTACTTTTACCTATTCTATGCCCCATATACTAGTGTTATAAGCTAATAAATTTTTAGAGATAAAACTCTTTACATTCGATTATCATGAAAACGCATCCTAGAGAACGATCGACTCGGTAACCATGTGTTAATTACCCCTAGATTAATTTTTCACCAAAATTGTCCTTTAAAGCATTCGCAATAAACTCAAATGCAGAACTGAAACATGCAGTTAATATATATTCTCATCGCACTAAAATAATGCAACCTTTGTTCCTTTATCAGAATGACAGCAGCAAGAAATCGTTAAAACACTGTATAATCACGAAAATCGTATTGGCCGGCGTCAGCCCTGACGTCATCCTCTAGCTAGCGCAACCAGGAAGTATAAAAGGGCACCTAGAGAACATGTCATCCACTTCTTCGTCTGAAGGGACTGTACACGCAGGCTGGAGGCATGGCGATGAGATGCAGTGTCTCGTTACGTTATCTAGGAACATAGGTTACAGTCGTAACCTGAGACGTAACCTTTCGAAGGGAACTCACACTGCGTTAAGCACTAGGGGAACGAGCTACCCACGCTGCCATGTTGAGGGGATGCTTTAGCAACTATTGCTGTTACAAGCACAAAAACATTAACTCAAAGTTAAAGCCCCTTACTGCTTACACGTCAGGCTATCAGTAGCACTACTCCCTACGGCTATTGGCCGAGCTCCATGCTAAGCGAGGGGGTAAGTCCGTGAATCACACGAAAGACTTGACCCAGAGCGAGCTCAAAGGGCATAGATACCACAGCCTGACTTTCAGAGCGGGGTTCCTTTAAGGGAGTACGGCCCAGAGCCTATGGGCCCTAGCCTGCTACTTTCGGGGGGGACCAGAGTCAACCCCCCATACCAGGGCTATAACACTTAATGCTGAAGCCAACAACCTGTTTAGGAGTGTTATGGGAAGCGGAGGCCTCAGCAGGATGACTCAAGAGCAGAGGAGGCCTGCACACTTACACGAATGTGGTCTCCAGAACTTATACTCAAAATGTGAAAAGTTCATAGTGCAGAGCTTAGACAAAGAAAGGCTAAAAACAACTCTACGTTATCGAGAGGGCCCTTTTTCTGTACTACTACCTGCAACGCTGTTTGCATGGAAACCTCAGCAGGATGACTCTCGAAGGAGAGGAGGCCTGACACATGCTAGAGTACAGATCAACACAGAGCTCAGGGACCGAGGGATCTGATAACTACTCAAGATATTGTATGAGGAAGAACCCCTTCCACGCTCTACCAAGCTGTATATATGGAGGTGTTACGCCCCGTGGCTCAAAAGGGACGCAGCAAAATTGGGACACACGAGAAAAGCCACATTTTTAAAGAAATTTATTTATTACTTGGCCTGGAGAAACAAGGACCAACGTATAAGCCTTTGGTTCGGGCAGTGAAGAGAATTCAAAAACCTCAGGGGGTTATGGTCAGTATAAATGAAAACAGGTTGACTTGAGCCAACATAGATGTCAAAATGCTGTAACGCCAAAATCAAAGCCAAAGCCTCTTTTTCCACTGCAGAATAATTCAGTTGGTAGGAATTAAACTTAAGTGAAAAGAAACTGACAGGTCGAACCACCCCCTGCTCATCATCCTGTTGGAGGACAGCTTCAGCTCCATCCTGACTCGCATCAACCAGCAAAGAGAATTGTCTCGAACGAACAAATGAACACAATCGAGACTTAACATTTTCAAAAGCAAGTTCACAGTCAAGCTGGCTTCCGACAGACGCCTCAAAACTGCATGCAGATGTTTTAAATGCAAGTCCCAACTGTCACTGAACACAAGAAGATCGTCCAAATACACAGCCCACCCCTCAAGGCCTGATACCACACGGTTCATCAGACGTTGAAAGGTGGCAGGAGCATGTTGCAGCCCAAAACTCATGGCTTTGTAAGAATAAAGGCCTGATGGAGTGACAAAGGAAGAGATTTCTTGGGCTCGTCGAATCAAAGGCACTTGCCAGTAACCTCTTAGCAAGTCAAGTTTAGTCACATACTTAGCTGAACCTACCTGGTCAACACAATTGTCCACCCGAGGGAGCGGAAAACAATCAGGTTGTGACGTAGAGGCGGAGACGGTCGGATCCATTTGCAGATATTTATTAAAGAAGATAACAAACTGAGAACAAGACGACAGAAACTCAAGGGTAAAAGATGTCAAGGGCAATCCAGAATCGAAGTCAAACACGTCATAGTCAGAGGCAGGCAGCAAAGGTTCACAAAGAGTCCAGAGTCCAAGTTAAAAATACACGAGATCAAGTCAAAGCACAAAGTAGCAAGAGATACAAACTGAGACAGAGGTTTGGTAAAACAATACTTCACAAATGAGAACAGAACAGTCCAGATAAAGGGGTGCTGAAGATGCACAGGTGAGACTGATGAAACCATAATGAGGTGATTAGGGAATAACGAGCACGATGGATAATGGGAAAAGAAGTCCTAGTATGCAGGAGAGAGGGACCTAGTGAAACCAGGAGGAGGCGTTGTCGTGCGTTCCGTGACACAGGTCAATAACTTTAAGATGCAACATGTCCCGGAAAGTCTCGTTAACAAAAGCCTGGAAAACGGAAGGACTATTGGACAGGCCGAAAGGCATTACCCTGTATTCATAGTGCCCGGATGTACTCGAAAATGCCGTTTTCCATTCATCTCCACTCCGTATGCGAATCAGGTTGTATGCGTTCCTTAGATCCAGCTTGGTAAAATAGCGGGCAGTGCGGAGCATCTCCAAAGCTGCTGGGACTAGTGGAAGAGGATAGCGATACTTGACTGTTACCTCGTTAAGACCACAATAATCGATGCACGGCCGAAGACCCCCGTCCTTCTTCTTGACGAAAAAGAATTCAGCGGAGGCCGGGGATGTAGAGGTAGTAATGGAACCCTTTGCCAGCTGTTCGTCAATGTACGCCTTCATAGCCTCAGTCTCGGGTTGTGACAGCGGGTAAACTCTTCCGTGTGGGATTACAGCCCCAGGTAAAAGCTCAATAGCACAGTCACCAGCGCGATGAGCAGGAAGTTGAGAAGCCTCAGTTTCGCTGAAAGCCAGAGCGAGATCATGATACTCAGAGGGAATTTTCAGAAAATCCACTCCCGTAAGGGAAGTGTTGTGGAGCTCAGTTCCTTGGACAGCTGCCTTGCAATTGATCTGGCAAAATGAGTAGGGAACATATGAAGGACACGCGGCTTCCATCAGTGGAGTAGGACTGTGTCTGCTGGTCAAAATACAAACTGCACTGCAACAGGACTCCCTTACAAGCAGAGGGTGAGCCATCAAATTTTTCCGGGAGAGATTATTTGGGTTGAAAGGAGTTGTTACTTACGAGTTGGAAGGTTGATCCACAGTCACGTCTGGCTGCGATAGGGATTGAACAGTTCTTGCGAGCTTCTCTGTGAGAGTGGTTAATTTTACCAGCTGTTGCTGATGGGCAGTGAGTACATTAGCTTGATTAGATACCTCGGAGGCCAGTCGACTAAGATCTGCTGGATCCTGATGTGGTGAAGTATTCTGTGACGTAGAGGCGGAGACGGTCGGATCCATTTGCAGATATTTATTAAAGAAGATAACAAACTGAGAACAAGACGACAGAAACTCAAAAGATGTCAAGGGCAATCCAGAATCGAAGTCAAACACGCAATAGTCAGAGGCAGGCAGCAAAGGTTCACAAACGAGTCCAGAGTCCAAGTTCAAAATACACAAGATCAAGTCAAAGCACAGAGTAGCAAGAGATACAAACTGAGACAGAGGTTTAGTAAAACAATACTTCACAAATGAGAACAGAACAGAACAGATAAAGGGGTGCTGAAGGAGCACAGGTGAGACTGATGAAACCATAATGAGGTGATTAGGGAATAATGAGCACGATGGATAATGGGAAAGGAAGTCCTAGTATGCAGGAGAGAGGGACCTAGTAAAACCAGGAGGAGGCGTTGTCATGTGTTCTGTGACACAGGTCTTGTCACAGCATTTATTTTTCAAAAATCTATACAAATCCTTACTGACCCATCAGGTTTTCCAACTAACAGACAAGGAGACGCCCAGTCTGAACACGAAGGAACAGCAATATCATTTTCTTGCATATATTTAATTTCTACTTCCATCAACTCTTGTTTTTCTGGTAACACACGATAATAACGCTGTTTAATAGGGGAAGCATTACCCACATCAATATCGTGCTCAGCCCAGTCTGTTCGAGATGGCGTATCTCCAAATAACTCAGGGAAACTCTGCAAAAGTGCAGTCAACTCAGCTATCTGCGAAGGAGACAAATGGGAAGAATAACATTTAACTTCTCCAGAGATTCAGAACTATTCAAACATCCACGTAGAATAGTATCATCTAGTTCTTTATCCTCATTCTCCCTTTGCCCAGAACATAAGCCATCTTTAACATCTGAAACCGCAAAGAGCGCAGAATGAACAGGGTTTACCTCTGTACTAGACTTCTCATAGTACGGTTTCAGTAAATTCACATGATATATCTGGGTTGACTTTCTCCAACACGGAGTAGCAATCTCATAATTATCGTCACTCAGTTTACGCTTTACCACATATAGGCCTTCAAATTCTGCTTCGAAAGGAGAAGAAAGTAAAAGACGTGACAAAAGAACCTGTCTCCTGGCTCAAAAATACGGTGTTCCACCATGCATCCACCATACAACCGTTTCATGCCTTCCTGTTGTTTTTCAAGTTTAGTTCTGGCCAATGCTCTAGCCTGAATCAACATCTGTCTAAATCCATAAACGTACGACATAAACATTTTCGGCAAGTCATAAATTTTGACAGAATTTTGTAACACAGCCAAAAGCCCACGAACTTTGTGACAAAAACTAAATTGTTGGGACTAAATCCAGTGGTTTCTTGCACAACCTCACGTGCAGCCAGTAGTAACCAGGGCAAAACCTCCTCCCAATCTCTATCCAACTGTACACAATAGGGGATTATCACGCTGATACGTAGTACTTCCGCATTCAGTGATCTTTGTGCACTGCCACTTCCGGTGAATCACTCATCACTCTGGCGAACCCATGATGGATGACCCTAAGTTTATTTATACTGCATCCCCTCTGCATTATATATTTATACACAGGGGTGCACATAACTTTTTCAGTGAGTTACTCAGGTGAGTACCAGGAGATGGTGTTTGGTACTCACCCCATATGTAGCGTAGCCACAGCTGTCAATCATGACGTCACATTCCCGTTTTTATAGCATAAAATAACTAACTAAAACCAAACTAATTAAAAAAACTAACACTTAAATTTACATCAGCGTGGGGGGAAAAAACTACCTAAAATGATAGAAAACACCTTTGGAAAAGATTTATTTAAAGTATTATTTGATTGTTCAGATATATTTATTTGTATAAATTAAATATAATGAATCCTTATTAAAGATATTAAACAGCAGTGAATTTTCTCTTTTTATTTTGTTATTTGTTATTTTATAATCAATATTAAGTGTACAGAAGGCATTAGGGTTTATTACGCACTGTCACTTTAAGACCGAGTGTGCAGAATGCAGATCCAATTGCACTGATGCACTGTACGTTCTGTAAAGACATAACCGACTGTGTTTACGTGAATGCTCTCCAAAACTGACATTTAGACATAATGTTGTGTGTATTTGTCCATTCAGATGCGAAAGAGAGCTCAATTCAGTCCTTGCCCGGCGCGCGCTGTCTATGTGCAGGACTGCACGCTTCGGGTCGCGTGTGTGTGTTCGCACAGAAAAGCATACCGAATAAAGCTCTCTTTCGCGTCGTCTCTCTTATTCAGATCTATCCATGTCTGCTCTTCTCTTTATCCCAGACGTTTTTTAACGATTTGAGACATGCATCAAGCGCATGCCAACTCGTGTGCGCCGGGTAGATCAGCACGTTACAATTCAAATGTGCGCATCTACCACAAACGCAAATCAGTTCTGACTGGATCTCTTCCCCAATCGTCCCTCCCTAATTTCCGCCTAGTTTTTATTCGTTGACGTGGTCGTCATTTAAAACGTGAAAAAATTAAATGAACACTGCCTATGTTGCATTTTGGCGACAGTTACCCTTAAAGTACGCAAAGGCGCGTAGTAACACAAGTGGCATTACGCATTCCTGATTTTTGTCGCGCATGCGTACCTGCGTACCAGTTATGTGCACCCCTGTTTATACAAACATACGTGCTACTAGCCTGGCTAACGCCAGACCCAAGTCTCAACGAGAATTGGGAACCACATGTGCATTTTCTCGTATTTGAGGCGTGGTTTACGAATGCCCGGCGCCGTTTATTGGGTGCTAAGAATGTCTATCAAATGCGCCTGTACGTAGCTCATAGCCAATCGTTTCCATTATACCAGATGACGTATGTAGAGCGAAAAAAAAAAGGAAGAAGACGATGGGTAAGATATTTTTGTGTAAACAATGACGTTCAGCGACTATTGCCGTTTGTGCAAGATAAACATGAGGGTCGAAGGTATTATATGGATATAAACAAACTGCTTAGTTGTGTCGCATAGATGTCGTCATCGTCTTGCTGCTCCCTCCCCGTTCTGTGATTAGTTCCCTAGATGAGGCGAAAATCTGGTCCATGGTATCCAGACTGCCTTTCAGCGTGAATTAAATCGCGCTGCGCAAAGGCAGTATGGGGAAACCCAGGCTAACGTGCTACCTTGTTTTATTTTAAAGTTTGGCCCTTCTTCCTGACGAACCGCTTTAATCCACTTCTTCCTTAGACTCAGTTCAGTCGGGAATCCATGGAAACTTAAATAAGGTTGGCGTTGTTTGTTTGATTGACAAAGTGGAACAAAGCAGTGACATCTAGCCTTCGTTTCAGCCATTGTTGAACTGCGCCGGAAGTGGACATGCACAAAGTTGAAAAATCCCGCCCATGAAACCCGGAAGCGTGATAATCCCCTATAAGCACGAAGGAGAGACTTCAAAGTTTGATGAAATCTCTCTAATGCTCCTTGGCTTTGTGGATGATACACATTAGCAAGATTATGCTTGATTTTTAGCTGTTTTAGAACTTGTTGGAAGAGATGAGAGGTAAGGTACCCTGATCACTCAAAATGATTTTAGGAATGCCGAAAAGTGACAAATTGTGACAAAGCTTCCCGACTTTGAACACGACAGAGGGCCCACGCAATCCACGATAATGTGTTCAAAGGGATCACAATTTGCCAAAATTGGATGTAATTGGATGATTCAGCTTACTAGTTACCTGACAAATGTGACATGATTTTATGTAATGTTACCTTTTTTTGGATCCAATTTTTTGCAAAATGTTGCAAAACACGATCATAGGTCTTTCGCACCCCAGAATGACCCGACTTTTCGTGTGCGCCTTCTAATCATGGTGTTGATTAAGGCCACATCCACACGAAGCCAGAGCTCTCCCTATCCGATGTTTTTTTTGCCTCGTTCTAAAAAATAATTCCGTAAACACGGCGTCGTCTCAAGAAATATCTGCGTACACACGAAACCACTGAAACCGACTCAAAACGATGTAGTATACATCCCAGACCAGTATGTGGCGCTGTAATCCTGCCATATAGATACAATAAAAACGGAGAAGAAGACTTTGAGCATGCGCATAAACCTTGCGCGCTGTATACAATAATATTAGGCACAGTAGCTTCTTCTTTTCTTTTTTACCAAGAACTTTATTAAACAATATGAACAACCATAAATGGCCTGGTACAATAGGGATGAGTCACGAATCACGATATTCAATTAGTTATCGGACTCATAAAGCTTGCCACAAAGAACCGGCAAAAGTAGGCTAATGAATGAGTCAAATATAGCAAGGAGACATTTTAACAGTTTAAAAGTAGACATTTCAAGCATTCTATATATTTCTGAGTTTCGGTTAATTTATGAGACGAGTTCCAGTTCACGAGCAATGCAAGTTATATTGCGCCGGCGCGTCCATGTCATGATTATATTGTCAGCTATATTTGCTTCTTATTTATTAAATCCAGGCAATTGGTTGATGAAACTTTGATTAAAATTAAGATACAATTTATACAAAACGAAATTCACTTTAAAGAAAGGCTTTATACAAACCAGCTTTATATAAAACAAAACTTAATGTGGTCAAAATGATGTCTCCCGCTATATTGCGCATCTTATGATTACTCATGCTGTTCACTTTCATAAATCAACATAGATGAAATAAAAAATAACATATTATTTAAACATAAATATGAAACTAAATACATTTTCTTTAATGGCTACAACAGGCTTACTGAGAAATGTAATGTCGGAGTGGAATTTGAGCGAGCGCCGTTGTGCCGGCGAGCATGTGCGTTTTTTGAACAGCCTAATAATCAAATAATTCCCAGTGATCGTCGAATATTATTTTTGTTTGAAATGCCCATCCCTACAAAATACGAAATGTCTTAATCAGACAACAGACCAGCACCATAGCATAATAAAAATATAAAGAAATACAATGAAAATACATTTAAGTAAATAATATATAAAGTAATAAAAAAGGCTCAGTAGCTTCTGCAGCATTATATTATATTTTTATACACGCTTGTAGTCGGCAGGTGTTGTTGCTGTTACGTGACTAGCAGTGTCCGACTAGTCGACATGACATCATCGTTTCACAAAATATACGGATTGGCTGTACACACGAAAACGCAAGCGTGTCGTTTTCAGATTTATCCACTTTGGGACCCGGTTTCAAAAAATAGCGGTTTCAGTCTCTCAAAACGCCGGATCCGTCTGGACGAAACGCCAATACGACACAAATTTTGTCCGTATACAGCTAAACGCGTCTCCGTGTGGACAGGGCCTAAGACTGCTGACTTTGAACAATGGCAAGGAATGTCATGATCCGGGTTTCTTTCTCTTTCTCTCCCTCATTTACGCACACACTTTTCCCTTTGCTCATTCACTCTTCTTCAGCTGTTCCTCATTCATTCTAGCTATCGCGCTGATTCCTCTCACACCTGTCCCCTCTTCTCTCTAATTAGTTCTCCTACTTCTTTCCTCCTTTCTCTGCCAGATTATTACAAGCTACCCATGAGTGTTTATCCCCTATTATTGTTCCTGTCGAGTCTAAGTCTGTCTTGTTGGGATATCGTCGTCTACTGGTGAATTTCTGTATTTATCCTCTTGCTTGTTTTTGCACTCTGCCCAGCTCGCCTGTCTCTGAAGGCTGCCAGTACCAGTGAGCCGACTGATATTTTGTGAGTGACCGAGAGACCTGCTGCTTGCCTCTGCTCGCCCACAGGCCCATCTATCTGCTCTCTCCACGCCGCTACAGAGTTGTCTATTGAGTTGTTTTCTACACTGACTGCCGGCGTTCTTGGTTCCTTATATCTACTACAAGAAGGTTTCTGTTCTATTATATTTCTGCAAGAAGATTTCTGTTGTTCATTGAACTCTCTGGCAAGCTCCTATTTTTCATTAAAGACATTATATTATCCGCAATTGCTTTCTGGTCCTCTTACCTCTAAATAACAAGGAAAGCTAACTTTATCGTGCCCCGAGAGCCCTCTAGTGGCCGGGGGCATTTCCGTTGTGTTGCGGCTTTATTTCGTTGTGTTGTAGATTTTCTGTTGTGTTGTGGCTCATTTCCATTGTGTTGTGAACTTATGTTTGCTTTTTAAATTTCGTTGTGTTGTGCACTACTGGGCCACCATAGGAAAACCCCATTGAAGACAGGTCATCACAGGAGACCTCAGCAGGATGACTCTTGAAGGAGAGGAGGCCTGACACATGAGCCCCTTTCACACAGAGATTCCGGAAAATACACGGATAAAGTGACCCGGGATTTGACCCGGGTTCGTTTGAAAATGGTTCATTCACACTGCCAGTGATTTGCCGGAATCAGAGAGCGCGTTCACACACAACCCGGGTATGTCCATAGGGTATGTCCCGGATAGACGCGTGACGTTATGATGTGACGTATAAGGTACGCGTCGAAAAGACGACGATCATTTTTTTTCGGATTCGGTCGTACACTAACGCATCACGTACCGTTCCACAAAGCTGGCGAACGATCTCAGCTTCGGCGCGGATTGCAAGGAGCTCTCGGGTCTCTGCTTCAGTCCAGTTTGCAGACATCTTTTCGTTCTTTCTTGTATCGATGACGAACACAAACTTTCTTCTAACAGAGTAACAGAGTCGCACGATAACTACGTCATTGCGAAGGCTCGTGCATCATCACTACGACACACCCCTTACGGCATTTGTCCTGGCTTTTGTTCACACAGCGCGCGTTCCGGGTCTGAACACGGCAATGTTACTAGGTCCCCAACCCGGCATCGATCCCGGCATTAAACCCGGGTCGTGTTTGCGTTCACACAGAAGGCGTTCCGGCAATTTGCCGGCAATTTGCCGGGTTCAAAGTGCTGTGTGAATGGGGCTATGTAGTTTGGAGAGCTAGCTCGACTACCACCAGAGCTCAGGGAACGACGGGTCTAATAACTACTCAAGATATTAGGCTTTTCTGAATTAAGGACAAAATTTTGCTTCTGGGTTTTTCCAGGCCAGTAACATATTGACCATCAAAGTTGTGGACCCTGAGTGTGGAAAAGTGATTGAGTTTCTTTGGGTCTATAGATGTCCCCTCTTAATCTGTTCAGCCTGAAACCGACACGGCTACCGGATTTGTCCTCAATACATCAGCATAATGTATTTCCTTATATTCCTGATGCTTATTTTTTGCAATCAGGAATTGTCAGTGTTTTGTTTAATTCTTTCTTAAGTAAACAATCTGCATTGCAGTAACAATAAGTGTTTCTTTATTTCTACATGTGTTCAGTTTCTTCTGTATCCATCATGTAATGTTACAAACCATCACTTAACACACAGTGACCTCTAGTGGTTTTTCTCAAGTAAAAACATAAACTGAAATCATTACAGTCAGGTGTGGGGCTTGAGGAGATGAAACGAGGACTCATGGGCTAGGAGCTTGGGCGCCGTCGGCAGGGCAATGAGCCTGGGGAAGGCCTCTGGGCCCAGTTTTAGGACCGCAGTTCCAGGACCCTAGTTTTTTGTGACAGCGCCACCTACTGAACTGGATCACCAAAAACACTAATTTAAGATGGACGACATGGACACCAATCAGACTGTGAGTACCGATATTCAACTAAGTTTTATTTTACATGTTCAAACGAAGCAAAGTTTACATAGCCAAAGTGAGAATTCTAATTTAGAATTCGTGTTCTAGTTTTATTGAATTGAATTGAATGCCTTTATTGTCATTGTCATTTAAAATACAACGAAATTAGGATCGCTCTCCATTGGGCGTGTACGATAAAATACAATAAATAAACCTTATATATAAAACAGAATAAAAACAGAATAAAAATTATAAAAAAACAGAATTAAAACCGTAATCGCAGTGCGAAAGTTGACAGTGAGTGACTGAGTTTGTCTAACAACATTTGTTTATGGAAACAATTGCATTTGGAAAGAAGCTATTTTTAAATCTGGTAGTTCTTGTTTGTATAGACCTGTAACGCCTACCCGAAGGCATCAATTGAAACAGATGGTGGCCTGGATGAGTATTGTCCTTGATGATGTTCTTAGCTCTTGAGAGAGTACGACTGAGTGCAATGTCTGACAGGGAGGGGAGGGGGCAGCCAATTATGTTTTCTGCAATCTTGATAATTCTCTGCAGAGCCTTTTTTTCGGCAGAAGAACATGCAACAAACCACACCGAAATGCAATATGAAAGAATGCTCTCAATGGTGGATTTGTAAAAGGACACCAGCAGCCTCAAATTCATGCTGTTTTTCTTGAGTATCCTCAGGAAGTGGAGTCGCTGCTGTGCCTTTTTTACAACTGTTGTGGTGTTAGTTGTCCATGAGAAGTGATCTGTAATATGGATACCCAGGAATTTAAAAGAGTGAACTCTCTCCACGCATTCACCATTTATGAGGAGGGGTTGATGGTGTGTATTACATTTTCTATAGTCTATTATGAGTTCTTTTGTTTTTAGAATGTTTAGAATGAGGTTATTGGCAGAGCACCACTCAGAAAGATTCTGTACTTCTTGCCTGTAGGCGGACTCATCCCCGCCCGTTATAAGTCCTACCACAGTAGTGTCGTCTGCAAACTTTATGATGGAATTGGTGGGAAACGTTGGTAGACAGTCAAAGGTGTACAATGAATATAGGAGAGGGCTCAGCACACAGCCCTGTGGTGAGCCGGTGCTAAGCGTTATGGTGGAGGAGATATGGGGACCAATTCGGACAGTCTGTGGACGATTTGACAAAAAGTCTTTTATCCAGCTGCAGATAGGTGGGGAAAGGCCGAGAGTCAACAGTTTATTTATCAGGATGTCTGGGATAATTGTGTTAAAGGCGGAGCTGTAATCCACGAGAAGCATCCTGACATAGCAGTTTCTCTGTTCGAGATGGCTCAGGGCAGTATGGAGAGTAATGGATAAAGCATCATCAGTGGATCTATTTGACTTGTATGCAAACTGATGATTATCCAAAGAGTGAGGTAGACTGGCTTGCACATGTCTGAGTACCAGTCTCTCAAAGCACTTCATTATGAGAGGGGTGAGGGCCACAGGTCTGTAGTCTGCCATGCTGTTTGGTCCTGATTTCTTGGGAATAGGGATAATAGTTGCTGATTTCAAAGAGGAGGGAACAATGGCCTGGGCGAGAGATAAGTTGAAAATGGTGGTAAAAACAGCAGAGAGTTCATTACAACATGCTCGGAGTACCTTCCCAGGTACCCCATCAGGACCAGCCGCCTTCCTGGGGTTCACTGCTTTAAGAACCTGTCTCACTTCATGCTGTTGGACCGCGAGAACAGGCATGTCAGTGACCACAGACGGGGTTGAATTAAGAGAGCGCTTGATCTCAAAGCGGGCAAAAAAGTTAAGTTCTTCTGCCAGTTGGGCGCCATTTGTTGTTATTACTGTTTTATTTCTGCCCTGATAGTTAGTGAGATGTTGTAGCCCCTGCCACACTCGTCTCGGGTCATTATCCGAGACAGTTCTCAATTTTCTCCTTGTAGGCCCGTTTAGCGGTCCTAATTCCCCTCTTCAGATCAGTCCTAGCAATGGAATACAGGTCTATATCCCCTAACCTGAAGGCCCAGTCCCGTGCTTTGAGAAGTTTGTATACTTCTGAAGTCATCCATGGCTTCTGGTTAGAAAATACCCTAATTCGTTTATTTACAGTCACATTGTCAATGCAGGTTTTTATATAAAAAAAAGCACTGTTTCTGTGTACTCCTGAAGATCCCCTTGTTCAAAAAGGGACCATTCAGTGCTTGAGAAGCAGTCTTGGAGTTGTGACAGCGCCCCCTCTGGCCATGTTGTAATGATTTTAATACATGGCTTTGTTGTCCTTCTAAGAGAGATGTAAACAGGGAGGAGGAACAGAGAGAGGTGATCTGAGAGCCCCAGGTGAGGGAGGGGCACTGCCCTATAGGCATGCTTTAGGTTACAGTAGACGTGGTCTAGAGTGTTATTTCCCCTAGTGGCGCAATTCACATATTGAGTGAATTTGGGGAGCACTGACTTTAAGCATGCCTGATTAAAACCACCCGCAATCACATGGACTCCGTCCGGGTAAGATTTCTGCAGATTACTGATGGTTTGGTAAAGGTGAGCCAAAGACGAGCTAACATTTGCATCCGGTGAAATATAGACGGCTGTCACAGTTACCACAGTTAGCTCTCTCGGTAGGTAGAAGGGTCTGCATAACACTGACAGAGACTCCAGATCACGAGAACAGTGACTGTCTATAACGCGGCTCTGCTCGCACCAGTTATCATTCACATATACACACAGCCCCCCTCCTCTTTTCTTACCGGTATCTTTGGATCTGTCCTGTCTGTGTAGCGTCCTGTCATTCAACTCGACGGCAGTATCGGGGATCAAAGTGGTAAGCCAGGTTTCGGTAATTATCATTACATTGCTGTTCCGTATTGAATTATTTGCGGCTAAAAGTAGCTCCAGATCGCCGATCTTATGAACAACAGACCTGGCATTTGAGAGGAAGAGGCTGGGGATTGATGGTCTGTGTGGGTCTTTCCGTAATCTGACACTAAGACCCGCTCTGCAGCCACGCTTCTGTTTCCTATCCCGCCGGCGTCTGCGTCGTTTTCCTGGAATAACAATCCACGGAGAGCCCGGCTCTCTGGCAATGGAATCGGGAATGCTGAAAGTCCGATGGAAAGATGACATAATTTCCCCAGTGTGGGCAACGCCAATATTTATTAAGTCCTGACAACTGTAGGAGTTTGTTGACTGATACATATCTATCCGTAGCAGCGACAAAATAAATAAAATTAAACACCAGCTTGGAGAGCAAGGAGCCGCTGCACTCGCGTGCGCCGCCATTTTGCATTTTCCACCAGTTGGATAAGCCACCAGTTTTATTAATTATTACTATGACTTTCTTAATTCGTGGCCATGATTTAATGAATCCTTGTTGAGTTTTATAATAAGTAAATCTAGCCAGCACATTAATTAAACTTAAAAAGATGACAAAAGCATGATGATGTGAGGTGTGTAAGATTTACCTGTAGCTTACTGTATTAGTGTAAAAACTTGCTAATTGTTTTACCATATTAGTTAAGTATAAAATACTTTTCATAATTAAACTGCCTGGTTGCACTACAATATGTGTTATTAGCATGTTGTTTTGGCGTTGTTTTGCAATCATGAATGAGACGTTTGGCAGTTTAATAGTTTGTTACAATTTGGCCTAACCTGCAGGTCTACGCCACACACCATCCATGGTTATCATGTGTTAGTTTCTGTGATGTTCTGCATGGCCAATATTAAGTGATTTTATGGATTTGGTTAGGATCAATGTAGGACAGATGATCAAAAAATGCACTAGGGATATTTTCATTGAGATTATCTTAAAATATTCTAACAATTAGGCTCTCTCTTTTTCAAGATGCAAATAACAATCCAACAAGGGAGATCCTTGCCCAAATTGGAGAGATGCACCACATTCTGCAACGACTTTCACTGATCGTTCTGTAGTTCAACTCTGTTGACTCTGCTCACATACTCTTCAATTGAATTCGTCCCTTTAGTTTATTTGAAAATAATCAATAACCTTAAACATTATTACCGTATATAAATACACATTCTTTTAAAAGGTTAACAAGAGTAAAATAGAAGTCCAGTGACAATTTTGACCAGCAGATTGCAGAAATATAATGAACAATTAATTCATTTGAACTGTTCCTGCAAATGCATTGAAGTAAGTAATTTCTTGTTTCGGGGCAACTCGACTAACAGGGCAGGAAGTTATTGTTGTTCAGCACACGGAGGAGCGTCCTGTTGCTGTTGCTGAACTCATACACTTTTGTCCCACGGAAGAGATAAATGTTATCTGGAAGAAAAGAAGTCAGTGAGTCTTTTGTATTGTTACAGATCTGTAGAAAAGGAAGTTAGAAACACATACCGCCGATCAGATGGGCTGCTGTAACCTCTCCAGTCACAGCTGGAAATCCATCTGCCAGTCGTTTGGGATTTCCTTTGTCCATCTTCTTCATCATCTCATTATAGCTACCAAAAAAAGGGAAATTATACATATTTCTTTTCGGAGCAAATTTGAAGGGCTTTTGTTTATGATACAGGACTTGACCCACCTATAGTAATATATGTCAAAGAAGAGCAGTGTTTTTCCTGAGTTTTTGTCGTGGACGGCAGCACTAACTTTTGTCACAGATGGAGGCAGACCAAAGCTGCTGAGAGGCTTGGGATAGCCCGGCTCAACAATGTTGCTTTTAAAAGCCCAGACTTGTTTACCTATAAATAAATACAGGCCATAAGTTTGTTTTAGTTTTTTCTGAGGATTTTACAGAGATTTTAAATTGGGAAAAAAGTGCAACACTCCGGAAGAAATCCAACTTAATTGATTAAAACCGTATGATATTTCGGCCATTGTCAAGGCCTTCATCAGACATGATTTTACAGAGAATGTAAGTGTAACTGTGGTTTCAGCATTCCCAGATTGATTGAGAAAATACCTTTGAATAGGAAAAGTATTTTTTCCACTGGATCCTCGTAAGCAGCATCTATATTATCCGGGGCGTTGGGCCACAAATTACTGATTAGATGTTGCGTCACACTTCCGCTCAGAGAACTACGCCAGACAAAGCTGCACAGAGGCACATGAAGTCATTTCATAGTATTTGATGTATATACTGTATAAATATATATATACTGTACAGTGCCCTCCACTAATATCGGCACCCTTGGTAAATATGAGCAAAGGCGGCTGTGAAAATAAATCTGCATTGTTCATTCTTTTGATCTTTCATTCATTTTTTTACAAAATTCTAACCTTTCATTGAAGTAAAACAGTTGAAAGTGGGGGGAAACTTACATTATGAAATAGAAATTCTTATGAGTAAAATATCTGGAACTTCAGAAGGGACATGGTTCATGATACTTAAAAAAATAGCTTTTTTAGGGTTTAGTGCAAACAGGGATAAAAAGTACCCCTTGCCCTCAGTTAAATATACAACTACTGTAGATCTTTAATGTTGTGGGCCTATTTTTTTTGCTGGAGGTCCTGGACATCTTGTTCAGATACATGGTATCATGGATTCTAGTAAATACCAACAGATAAAAAAATAAAACCTGACGGCTTCTGCTAGAAATCTTACAATGGGCCATAGTTGGATCTTCCATCAGGACAACGATCCATAACAAAAATCAAAATCAACACAAAAACGTGTCACTGAGCACAAAATGAAGCTCCTGCCATGACCGTCCTAGTTCCCTGACCTGAATCCTACAGATAATGAGTGGGCTGAACTGAAGAGAAGAAGCACAAACATGGATCTGGGAATCTGAAGGATCTGGAGAGATTCTGTATGAGGAATGATCTCTGATCTCTTGTCAGGTGTTCTTCAAACTCATCAGGCATTATGAGATAATACTTGGTAAAATGATGTTGCAATAATTGGGTGCCAATAATTGTGGTAAATGCGAACTAGAGAAAAACATTTCATAATGTGAGTTTCTCCCCACATTCAATTGTTTTACTTCAATGAATGGTTAGAATAAAATAAAAAAAATTAAATAAAAGATCAAAAGGATAAACAATGCATATATTTTCACAACCGACTTTGCTCATTTACCAAGGGTGCCAATATTAGTCGCACCGTATGAACAGGATTTGTATTTGTTTTTATGTATTACCTGTCCTTGAAGAACATTGTTTCTCCCCTAAAAGTTGTAACAGCATCAAAGATCAGGTTAGGGTCACAAGCATTAGGAGCCGTTGGTAATTCAGGTTGGATGGGGGTTCTGTCTCTGTTCGGGCCTGAAGGAAACACCACATGGTAAACAAATGACTGAATATTTTTGACACAAACATTATAGATTTGAAGATCATATTACCATAGAGCGACTGAATCCCTCTGATGTCATCAGAGGTCAGAGAGAAACGACCCGGATCCCTGAAGCTGTATGTGGGAAACATCAGAGCGCCAGGAACGTCGGAATGAAAAAGACCCAAAGAGTGACCAAATTCATGTGCAGCCACCAAGAACAGGACAATACCTGCAGATAAATGAAGTAGAACAGATTAGGTACAAGTTAAAAACACATTTAAACAAGGGGTGCCAAAGGTAACAATCCACAGTAATGAAGTCATTGCACTTTTTCAATCACTAAAATCAAAGAAAAAAAATCTAAAAACTAGCAAAACTTACCTCTTGATGAGCGGAAGCTGAAAACCTCATCATCATCGAAATGTGCATCTCCACCAATTCCAGATGAGGGAGCGAAAGCATGAGCCAAAATGCCTTGTGGTCCATCAAAATGCGAAGCATCACCATGATCTGTAGGAAAGAGTTTGGCTTTAAATTGAATTTTTCATATAATTAGATTTTAGAAATAAAAGGAGCCCGTTTTTTAAATAAAAAAAGACATTTCGTTTGCAATTAACGATTAATTCGTTTTCTTATTACTTTTAAATCTTGAATCGTTTATGTTGGCCAGTAATCGATCACGTTTTTCTGTTCCGTATGATCATTCATTGAAACATTTTCCAGATTTCCAAAATAAAAATGAAAATACCTTCAACTTCATAACTTCACCATTATTTAGTCTAAGATAAAACTGTGTTATTATGTTAGTATCAATGCTGAGCACAAAGCATGATTTTAGTTTTCTATATTTGCATACATGGCCTTCAGGTAAAATAACAGAAAATCAGGTTATATTAGTTAGTTTGCAAAATTAGTAAAATTAGTAACTTACTTTTTTAAGTTAAACCAACAATCATTTTTACAGTGCACCAGCTGGAGTGCCCTTTTTTTCCACCAGAAGGCACTTTGCTTCAATCTTTGCTAGGACTATTTATCCCAGAACCCTTTGTCCGGACTCATAATGCCTGATTGTTTTTAGCTGTTGCTTATTATCTTGTTAGGCCCAGCCTATATAAACTCTGTGTATCTCAAGCTTAGAGAAGTCTTGTTCAGTGTCACACTGGATTTCTGCACATTATCCAGGTTCTGAGCATTAATGTCCCTGGATTTCCCTGTCTTGTTTCCCTGGATTTCCCTGTGTCTTGTTTCCCTGGATTTCCCTGTGTCTTGTTTCCCTGGATTTCCCTGTGTCTTGTTTCCCTGGATTTCCCAGTGTCTTGTTTCCCTGGATTTCCCTGTTTGCCTGTGTTTTTAACCTTGTTTTATGTTTAGACTGTTTGCCTGCGGTTTTGACCTTGTGCCTGTTTTATGGATTACCCTCAAAAAAGCTGCTTTGGATCTTCAACCTAAAGTCTCGGAGCAGTTCATGACAACTTGCTGCCATAATTATTTTATTGAGCATTGTTCATATAATGTTCATTTTTAATGTACAAAATGTCATATTTTCCCAACAGTAAGTTAGAATCCTCAAGTTATTCATAAAATATCACCAAGTTTAAAATAATTCATCAACATGGGAAGCACATGGTTAATAAACAAAAAATAAACATGCATAAATGGACAGAGGAAACATACCTCTTATGGCAAAGGAGATCATGATGTCAGCTGTGCCTCTGTAGATACGGGTGAATTTCAGAGGAGTGACATCTGCCCACACTTTCAGGGCTCTTCTGATGGAATCATCCACCTCTGCTACTGACATGTCAGGGGTGTAGTTCACAATCCTGAGGAAAAGGACCACAGTCGGTTTCTGCTTCTCTTTTTTCTGTGACACCAAGAGAACTGATATTATACACACCTGTATGTGAGCCTGTTGGTCGGCCATTTGGGACTGTCTCCAAACGTGGAGTACGCAGCAACATCTGAAACTCCACAGCGGGGCTTCTTCATCACCGCCAGTGTTTCTTTGTCCAGCTTTCCAGTGACCTTAAGCCTAAAAAACTTCTGCATCTCTTTCAATTTCTCAGGCAGTCGATCCGGGCCTGAAAGATTAGGACGATTATATTCCAGTTCGTAGAAGCTCTTCAGGTAATTCTAAAGAATACAAAAACAGAATCATTGGGAGAATTAGGCCTATGATCAAAGACAAAACATATATATATATATAAACACACATATAAACCCCAAACCTCTGCAATTCCATAATCAACAACGGGCTGTGGAATCGGTCCTGCGTGAATAACAAGCACCAGGCTTGCAAGAAAACCCAGCTGGCGGTGAATCCTCATGTTGTGAGTTGCTTCTTACGATCTTGAGCTTCTCTTCTGATTGGAAGCGTCTGATGGAGGCTTATATACTCTTAAAACTGTGAGGTGTTGAGCAACGGGTCAAATTATCAGCCACAAACTTCTGTGAGTAACCCATCAAACTGACAGACTGAAAATAATAACAGGATTTTCAACTTTCCCGACACAGCCTTTTCCTCCTCGCCCAGATATTTGTATTTCTTTTCCTCTTTATTTGCAGGTATGGCAATCATTGTCACTCTTTATTGTCAGACGAATGAGTAATATTTTATAATGAATACACAAATAATGACCGTGGCATAAGCACCATAATACTATAATGAAAGTGGTCCATATGACTCGTGCAGAATATTTCAATTCTTATGAAGACTTATGATAGTTCTGTGTTGGGAACAGACTTAAATGTATGCCAAACACGAAACTAGCGGGACGCCAACTGTGAAGAATTGCAGAAACATGCCTTCAAAAGTTAACTTAACACTTTCTCTGACAGGTATAGTTTAGCCAAAAAGAAAAAATCTCTCATTATTTACTCACCCTCAAGTTCTAAACCCATATGAATTTCTTTCATATGTTGAGCACAAAAGAAGATATTTTCAAGAGTTCTGGCAACCAAACAGTTAACAGTAGCCATTTACTGCCATTGTATTTCTTTTCATACTATGGAACAGAGTTTTAATTTTTGGCTGAGCATTCCCTCAGCTTTACACTTAATCACTTTTACATTTTATACACAATGGGTCTATGGTGGGAGCATGTGAAGACTCTTTTTTCATTATTTAACCCTTATGGGTAACCAAACAGTTGATGATGGGCCGCATTGAATTCCATGGGGGAAAATACCATTAAGTCAATGGGGCCAATGTTTGGTTACAGACATTCTTCACAATATCTTCTTTTGTGTTCAGCAGAAGAAATAAATTCATACAGGTTTAGAACAAGTAAGGGTGAGTAAATGATGACAGAATTTTCATTTTTGGGTGAACTTTCCCTTTAAGAATGACTTCTTATTTACAAAAACAGCCTGGCTTGAGATTAAAAATTTCTTGGATAGACATGGGCTACATAGAAAATTATGGGTGGTGGAAAAGAACATGGAATAGGTGGAGTCTCAATTTGAGTGACATAGAAATTGGAAGAAAGTTGCAGGAAACAATATAAACTCCAATTAAATTAATATTACAGTGACATTGCCCTTGAAAACAGTTGAAATGTCATTTGTTTCAATCTCAAACACAGGCATAATGCTTCCTGCTTTAACAGGAATGTTTCCCTCACAAACATGTGCATGACAAGATTTAAATTCTTTAAAAAGTGAATATATAAGGGACAGTGTATAGACATTTTTAATGTTATACGCACTTAACCCTAACACATACAGTAGGACACCCTTTTGATGTTTTTGTCAACATGACAACATTTATTCATTGGACACCCCTCTATGGTTTTGTGTATCAGGACATACACAGTAATAAAAAAAATCATCTGGTCTTTTGACAGGTTTTAAAATGAGGTAATAACAACCTCAGATGAACAACAACACATGACATATTACACCATGTCATTATTTATTTAACAAAAACTAAGCCAAAAGAGAAAAGCCATGGATGACAAACTAAGTACACCCTTATTGCTTCCATAGGAATTAAGAGGAAAAGGAGCAGTCAGGCGCAGCTAATCACATGCATTTGATTAATTGATCATCAGCAAATGTGACCAACTCTATAAAAGCAGAAGTTTTGGCAGTTTGCTGGTCTGGAGCCTTTGGGTGTGTGTGTTAACACAATGCCAAGGTGGAAAGACATCAGCAATGATCTTAGAGAAGCAATCTGGTAAACAGTTATAAGACCATTCCCAAACAATTTGAAGTCCATTATTCTACAGTAAGGAAGATTATTCACAAGTGGAAAACATTCAAGACAGTTGCCAATCTTCCCAGGAGTGGACATCCCTGCAAATTCACCCAAAGGTCAGACTGCAATGCTCAGAGAAATCGCAAAACGCACAAGAATTACTCCTCAGACTCTACAGGCCTCAGTTAACATGTTGCATGTTTAAGTTCATGGCAGTACAATTAGAAAAAGACTGGACAAGTATGGCATGTTTGGAAGGGTTCTAAAAAAAGAACATGGCACCCCAGCTTAGGTTTGCAAAGTTGCATCTGAACAAACCACAAGACTTCTGGAACAATGTCCTTTGGGCAGACAAGACCAAAGTAGAGATGTTTGGCCATAATGCACAGTGTCAAGTTAACTAAAACTAAACACAGCATATAAGCACAAACACCTCATACCAACAGTCTATCATTCTGATGGAGGATTGATGATTTTTGGCTTGTTTTGCAGCCACAGGACCTGGGCACCTTGCGGTCATTGAGTCGACCATGAACTCCTCTGTAAACCAAAGTATTCTAGAATTAAATGTGAGGCCACCTGTCTAACAGCTAAAGCTTGGCTGAAATTGGGTCATCAACTGTTTGGTAACCAACATTCTTCAAAATATCATGTTTTCTTTTCAACAGAAGAAAGCAACTCATACAGGTTTGGAACAACTTGAGGGTGAGTACATTTTCAGTTTTGGGTGAACTATCCCTTTTAAGAGAGCTGTGCATAAACAATTGCCCGCAAACCTCAATGAACTGAAGCAACGCTTAAAAGTATAGTGGGACAAAATTCCTCCAGAACGATGCGAGAGACTGATACTGTCATACAGAAAACAATTCCTTCAACTTATGGATGTTAAAAGTGGCTCTACAAGCAATTGAATCATAGGGTGTACTTAGTTTGTCACCCATGGCATTTCCATTTTGGCCTAGTTTTTGTTAAATCCATAATGACGTGTAATATATCATGTGTTGTTGTTGTTGTTCATGTTGTTGTATTTACCACATTTTTAAGACCTGCTAACAACCAGATGGTTTTTAGTAGGTTCTGGTACGTAAAATCATAAAATTCTATAGGGTGTCCTTTCTTTTTCACATGACTGTACATATGTTAGTGTAAAACATTATTACAAATATTTTGGAGAAAGTTATATTAGATGTTATCTCTACGTTTTTCAGAGATGAGAATCAGCTGATTCAGATATGTTTTGTCATTTAATGGGGTGGTAAAGTATGATTTCACTTTTCTAACTTTAGTTCGTGTGTAATGTTGCTGTTTGAGCATAAACAACATCTGCAAAATTACAACACTCAAAGTTCAAAGCAAAGGAAGATATTTACTTTTAAAGAAAATGACTACAACAAATGGCTGGTATGGACTACAGCAACCCTAAAATGTACATAAAGATCCGAGACCACGTTGAGAAAAGGAAAAGTTGTTGTATAAGAGTACATTTGTGAGTCAGCTCAAACTTTAGGATCCATCTTTTCACATGCAATAGAAAGGCACTCTGTGTGCATCTCACAACAAGTTCCAATACGAGCGATTTATAGATTATCATGACAGAATATCCTAATTGAAGATAGTTAACTCAACATCAGCAACATAAATTCATCAACTAACCACTCAGAGACATCCTGTTCCATTCTACATGTTGTCACTTCTTCTTGAGTCTCTCCATCTTTGTCTGACTCCGTTTTAACATTAAAGGCAGAACAGTTTCTGTCATTTTAGTGTGTCTGCGTGAGGTAATCGCAGCTGCCAACATGGACGAGCTCTTGAAACCCCGCCCTCTGCAGCAGCTCATTTGCATTTATTACATTTGCATTTAAAGGACCAGGCACAAAACGGTGCGTTTTTGCAAACCCTCAAAAAGTGACAACTTTAACATGCTATATAAAAATATCTGTGGGGTATTTTGTGCTAAAACTTCACACACACACACTCTGGGGACATCAAAGATTTATTTTACATCTTGTGAAAATGGCATTTTACCACCCCTTTAACATCTATTAAGATGATCACAAATCAAATAAAAAACAAATTTAGTTTGTTCCGTCATGTCCATAAATTTTCACACTGTAGATAATTTTTTATTAGATAACCGATCCTGTGTTTCAGTCTCCCATACTTTACACTCCCACATTTGTGTCAGGCAAGATTAATAAACAGGCAAATATGAATAAATAAAACAAGATTTGAATTGTTTATCAAACTGCTCAAAACTTTATTTTGAAATTTCAAAACACAAGATTAACTTGTTGGACATACACTCTTTTAAACGATACTAGACAACCTACAAATAACATAAAAATATTTTTTTGTAAAATAAGTTAAAAGTGAATAATTTACTCAATAATTTACTTTAAAATACTGATGGTTCAGATTTGCCTTCAGACAGGCTGATGAGCTTTGAAGAAAAACTCAACATTAACTGATTAACATGGCAGGAAATAATTGTTGTTCAGAACACGGAACAGCTTGTTGTTGTAGGAGCCAAACTCGAACATCTTTGATCCGCTGAAGAGATAGTTGAACCCTAAAAATGACCATGAAAGACAGAGTTAGATGGGATTTTACTTGAGATTTCCTCTTGTTACATTTTCTAAAACCCTTACCTTTGTTCTGGAAGGCTGCGTTCACCTTCCCTGTCATTCCAGAGAAAACAACTTCCAACGGTTTAGGATAACCTTTCTCCATTCTGCTTGTTTGCTCGTCATAACTGCACAAAATAAATTCTCGTTACTTGAAGATTCTTGAAAAATACGAGCAGACTAACTCGATCAGACTGATTCACTGACCTATAAACCTGTCTGTCGACGAAAAACAGGATTTTGTAGCTGGCCTCATCGTAGAGGACTGCGTCGATTTTCTTCACTTTTTTGGGCAAATTGAACATGCTGAGACTCTTGGGATATCCCTGTGCTATATCATAGCCATAGAGAGCCCAGACCTTCTCACCTGAGGTGTGACAACATTTTCAAATTATATTTCATTTCTCATATGACATCTTCATTCTAAAAAATAAAGTTTTTTTATATTCATTTGGTTTTACCTTTGATAAGGAAGACTTTGTCCTGCAATGGACTCTCGAATGCTGCATCGATATGTTCTGGAATCTCAGGCCAGAAGCTTTTAATGAGATGTTGCTCAACGGTTGTGCTTTGGGAATAGCTGCGCCAGAAGAAGCTGTGAATAAAGCCAGACACCAGCGGGTCAGATCCGGCTCGTCATGACCATCATAAGCTCAGAAAGAAAGCTTTTCTGTCTCGGTTTACCTGCCCTTGAAGAAGATCATCTCTCCACGGAACATGGTGACAGCGTCCAGGACCAGTTTGGGATCGCATGTGTTGGGGGTAATTGCTGGTGTGGGTTTTGGATCACCAGGGTTGACATTAGGGTTCGGGCCTGTTCAATAAAAATGTAAAACCATTAGATACGTCACTTTCAGGGTCTTTTCATCACCAGTATATGTATTTGTAATATCTTACCATAAAGAGACTGGATTCCATTGACATCGTCTTGAGGGAGGGAGAAGGTATCGATGTCTCTGAAAACGTAGGTGGGATACATCAGTGCACCCGGATCCTGGGAATGCTCAAGCCCTAGAGAGTGTCCGAACTCATGGGCAGCAACCAGGAACAAATTGTAGCCTGAGGGATAAGTTGGAATGTGAATACATCTGGTCTTTATTTTGTGCATTGGTAAGAAAATGGAGACTTTTCCAAATGAAGCCTAACCTTGAGGAGATCTGAACAAGAACGTCTCGTCGTCGTCAAAATGGGCATCACCCCCGATGCCCTCGAATGGAGGGAAGGCGTGAGCCAGAAAACCATTCGGTCCGTCAAAGGGGTAACCATCCCGATGATCTGGAAAGAAGAGGAGATGCGTTTAAAAACCGAGCTTAAAAATTAATGTAAAAAATACAACTTTTTAAACTAAAAACTATTTATTTTGAGCAGCTGATAAAACATATGAAATGTATATATACTGTATAAATACATGTTTTAATCTCTACTTATTTTCATATATATATATATATATAAAATAGTATATAACAAATAAAAATATATACAATTATTGTTCATTGTTGTCACATTTCTTTATTTTACTTATGATTCAGTATAAAAAATATATAAAGTTTTGAAGTACTTGCTTCTTAACTGTTTTATATTCAAAAGAAGTGAATAAGCCATGCAATCAGACAAAATCTCACACTAAAAACATATTCTCTGAAAACAAGTCTTAATATAGTGTAAAATAGTAAATTAATATTGCTTCCAGGATTTTTAACTGGAAAATAAGACAAAAATACTCAGTGATAGAGTCTTACAAAAACATACTATAACTCTATAATTTTTCAAAGTAACAAAAAATAAGAGATTTAAGGGACAACGTTAATTTACTGTACATCCTAATTTAGTCCATTATTTTTAGGTGTGTTTGCTACTACAAAAAAATCCACTTTTTCTCATGTAATATTTTTTACTATCATCTTGCTAATGATTCATTTAAAAAACTGACCTCCAACAACAAAGGAGATCATGATGTCAGCTGTGCCGCTGTAGATACGGGTGAATCTCAGAGGAGTGACGTCTGCCCACAACTGCAGGGCTCTTTTGATGGAATCGTCCACCTCTGCTTCCGACATGTCAGGGGTGTAGTTCTCAATCCTATGGGGGGAAAAAGACAGCAAAATAAATGTTACAAGTCCTTTTTAAACGGGCTCGTCTTAAACAAGTCTGTTAGCAGGTCTTACCTGTAGGTCAGATCATGTTTTTTCCACTTGTAGTCCCCTGCAAAAGTGGAGTACGCCGCAACATCAGGAACCCCGCAGCGTGGCTTCTTCATCACTTTCATCGTCTCTTCATCCAGCTTCCCTGTTATTGAGAGTCCAAAAAACTGCTGCATCTCTTTCAACCTCAAACTCATGGCATTGGAGCGTCTTTCAGTACCAGAAGAGCTCTGCTGTGGCAGGCCATACAATCTAGTCAGGTAATTCTGGGGGAAAAAAGAATAAAAGTTAGTTTGCACAATGTATCTAATAGAGAAGCTAAACTAGTTAACAGTACTTTTAGTGTGCAAATTACCTCAGCAATACTCTCTCTGTCTTCATCAGCAGGTGGAGCTATTGGGTTGGTGTAACCAGACACCACCAAAGCGATGAGAACGCACAGCTTGTAGTAGCTCTTCATGTTGCTTCTTCTTCAAGAAACTGATGCAGTCTGTGTTTTTCTCCCCTCTTAAATACACCACAGACGGACTGATTGTGCAATATGAGATTGAGTCACATGTCGCACCTTCCGCCACAGGAAAGGAAATCAGCGAATGACATGCCCCCAAACGCAGGTTTTTTTGTAATACATCCTCCTTAACACTGAAATCATTTAGACTATAAAGGAAATATTGCAATGCCTTTAATTAAATCTCCCTGTGTTATTTATATAAAAAAACATGTATACTAAGAGTAGTCACCTCTTACACATCCCAGGGACCCCTGATACATTACTGCATTTCGCAGATGATAATAATAATAATAATAATGTATAATATGCCAGCCTATAATAATAATATTAATCACATTTTCTTATGTTTAAGTTTACAAAAATATATGATAATATAAAAATTCTAGCTAATTTTTGTCGTTGTCGTTGTCGAATATATCCTGGATATAAAATATTGATTTGCAAAGTCTATACATAATACACGTATCTTCATTAATTCTAAGAATTTGCAATATCATAAAACTTACAGAGAAACTAAAAAAAAAGACTATACATTTTCACACGATTGTGTAGCAATGGTTGTGAGGAGTCTTACAAAAACGTACTATAACTCTTGCATAACTGCAACTGCAATAACCGTGGTATTTGTGGTAAGAACATAACAACATAAAATTATGTGTGGCTCCTCATTACCATGGTTAGATCAATGTATTCATGCTTTCTATAAAATAAACAGTCAAATTTGCGATCTGATATTTAGAAACGATAATTGCCATATTTGCTTTATTTAGGATTAATAAAAAAAAAATTAAGTAAAAATATATATATATATTTCCGTTAAGTGACAAGTAAAATTTGCACACAACATTGATTCTCACTAATTTACTGTACATTAACAATAGGTCCATTATTTTTTTAGGTGTGTTTGTTACAAAAATCCAATTTTTTCTCATGTATCATCTTGAGTAGGGAAAGCCCAATGCTCTCCAAACATCCGCTTTTTCCTTTAGTGTTGTAATGAGATGTGTGACATGAGCAGATGAGTTATTATGACAGCTCTGTGTTAGTCATTTGTGAAGTGGGCCAGATTAGACTGGTGTGAAACTTTTTCTTGACAGTGTTTCTTCCTATTAAGGCAACACTAAATGTACTGTGGGCTTATTTTATTTAAAGATAGATTATCATTGGTGATTAGAGTACCTTCTTCAGTTCATTATGGTGAAATATAAATATGTATGTTTCTCTAGGCACATGCTTAAAATGTCTGAATCCTTAAAGTGTCTGAATCCAACTTTCCAAAAAAGATACAGTGTTGTCTTTCTTTAAATAGTTCTTCTAACTTCGTCTAACTAATGCTTTAAAATAGAGTCCATTAGAACCAAAAAATCTCTAAACTACCTAATGCAGTTTTGTTCATCAAGCTAATTTATTATTTTAGTTTAATTTTAGCACATTAGCATATTTCTTATCATTGTCAGTTTAGTACTGTGCTCTCTTTGCAGATTTGTCATGTATTAAAACTAAGCAAAATTTAAAGCTAAAGATTTATGTACAAAACTACATCAGGCAGTTTTGAATGTTTTGGGTTCTAATGGACTATTTTAAAGCGTTAGTTAGAAGCATGAACTAATTTGCATATTATAGCACAAAATACAGCATGCACCAAAAAGCATGCTCCAAAAAGCGCATCCATCCATCCATCATAAAAAAAATCCATATGACTCCAGTGAGTCGTCTTCTGTCTGGTCTGCAAACTACGTTTCACAACCAAACGAGAAGTGATAAGGAAATAACACAAGATCACGCAAGCGTGAGACCGGAGCTCTCGCGCAAGACTGAAATTGTAATTAAAAATGATAGCCTGTTATTACAACTGAAAGCAGATGTTTTCCTAAATAAATGGTCTTCAATTGCCCAACATTTTCATTTGATATGACTATTATGCAGACTATATTTTTCTTACTTTTATTTCATTTATTTATCATTTATCTACCAATGGTCATATGTATTGTAAAAAAATTCTGTACTATCTAACAAATGTATATGTGGTACTGCAGAGATAAGGATCTTTCCCCTCACATATATTCTTGTTAGGATGGAAGATATCTATGGACTGCTATTATATATGTAGACTTGCCCATGACACTTTACTGCACCATCGTTATTGTACCATCAAAATGTTCATTCATGACATACTGTATGACTGCACTTGATAATACGAAATAAAATAAAAGTTCAAAAAAAAAAAATGATAGCCTGCAAGAAGATTGCGATCCAAATTGTCTGTGCGCTGATTTGCAGCGAAAAGGAGAAAAAGAAACAGATTATGCAGGAGGAAATGGTTGTGGAGATGAGGGGAGCAAGGATAATGTGCTCTGCGAAGAGAGTTGGGGGGGAAATAAATAATTTTGCAATGTGCTGCTGGTCAAGCAAATGTTTGTGCTTTGTTTCTGTTTTATATAGCTGTAAATATATCTAGAAAAATACTGATATTCTGGTCTAGAACTCCTCCCTGAACATCCCGCTGCCCTGCATCTTGCTCTCGAGCACCGGTTTGCTATGATTTCAGGCATTTGTCGGCTATCTCACAAAACCGGCGAGCGAAAATCGGGCCTAAAATCGTTCAGTGTGAACTCGGCATTAGGGTGACCTCTGACTGGACGTATGACGTAGGCGTAGCGTAAGCTTAGGTGAGAATTGACGAACGCGGAAGTGCAGAGGATAGAGCAAAACAAAACGCAGGTCATGAAATAGAAGTATTAGACAAGAAGTTAGGGTTAGGGTTACAAGAAAACCCATTGCTTCGCTTCAGAAGGCATTTATTGACCCACTGGAGTCGTATGGATTACTTTCATGATGGATCAATGCGCTTTTTGGAGCTTCAAAATCTCAGGACACTATTCAATGCTAAACTATTCCTTTAATGAAAAACTTGAATGGAAGAGAATTTTGCAACAGGAAACCATCAAGCGCGACAAGGTTGGCGCAACAAAATAATTCACAATTTGGTTCCCATCACCATAGATAGTGTGGTGCTGCTGATCAACTGCCTGTTATTTCTCAGCACTGAAGCCATGTGTTTGCGGCCATTCTCTTAGTTACTTGTCTGATTTCGGGGTCGAATTCCAGTTGGTGAGGTCCTACGAAGAAATACACACGTCCTAGACAAAAATAAAGAAAATGATTTAAAGGTCTGAAAATATTGCCTCAGTTTGACTTAAAATTGCTGGATAACATATAGAGATGCTAAATTGATTTTGCCTCACTTTTTTTTTTTTTTTTTTATGTTATTCTCCAGAAAAAAAGGCACTATATAGGCTATCATGACTTATATTATTTGCAGATTTGGGTCACAGATTATTTTATTTTTTATTTACTTAAAAAAGATTATTTTATTTTTATTTATTTTATATCTACTGTATATTGCAAAACAATTTTTATTTTTATAATTTAGCAGTTAAAATATCACAAAATTCTTAAAAAGATAGTAAGGGAAAAAAGACAATATCTAGCCCAACTTATTATTTGCTGATTTGGGTCACTGTGGATTTTTCTTATATCGGCTTGCGCCTGAATTGTGAAATATAAACCATTTAATTTTTTATTTATTCATTTTGTTGCAGAAACTCAGAGTCCGTTTACACAACAACAATGTACTAAAAATGCGTAAAAAAAAAATGTCTAGGTTTTTTTTGCGTACAGACGACACCGTTGTCAAAACGATCCCCGCTCACACGGATCCGCAAAATATCCACGTAATACGCATGAGCACGAAGTCACCTTTTTTACAAACTGCAAATTTTTTTTTGTTTACACAGAGACGGTCATGGTATTGAACCCCATTCTCAGTTTGCCTTTTCAGGCCTCCAAAATGCTGTTGTCGTGTAAATGAACGGCCAGAAATGTGTAGAAACGGTCACTAAGGTTTTTAAATGGCTAACTAAATTTGTCAAGGTGAGTCTGTGGCATTAGTTCCACAGGTGATACCAACCATTATGGGCCACTGCAGCATCCACAGGCGAGTCAATTCCTGGCCATTCATGAGCGATAGGCTTGGGAAAGCCTTCCATCATCTGTCCTGCATCTTCATTGAACCTTCACAAAGCAGAAAACACAAACACATCCTTCAAATAGAGATTTAAGTGCTTGGCAAAAGCCATTGTTTATTATCAATAGCTGTTAGTGAGAATTTGTTCATTTTCTTGTACCTCCAGCATTCTCCTCCAATGAAGAAATCAGTGAGACGCGTTTCTCGGAAATACAAGGCAGCATCGATGCTCCTAACAGTGGATGGGAATGTAAATTCTGAGATGTTTCTTGGATAGCCATGCTTTACTTTGAGAGAGCTAACCTCCCAGTATTGAGAGCCTGTGTGAGACACAACATGGAATGGAACTAACGTTACTAGTTTTAGGTGAAACAGTTCTTTATGATGATGTTGAGCTGTGAACGCCTCACCTTTGAAAACTAGCATGCTGTTGTGGTTTGTGTTCTCATAGGCAGCATCTATGTGAGCTGGAAGTTCAGGCCACAAACTTGTGATTAGTGTGATTCCTATTTTCTCAAAGCTGGGATGTACCCGCCAAATAAACCTGCAACCGGCGTATTAGTCAAGTTAGACACATAGTAAAGCAACGATTAATGAGTGCTAAAAATGTTTTTACACTCGTGGAGCCCGACTAACGTTACCTGTTTTTAAAGAAAACTAGCTCCTGTTGCATGCCTGTCACAGCGTCGAATGACAGCGTAGGATCACATTTATCTGGTGTTTTCGGAGGAAGTCTGTCCGGACTTAATACCCTCTTACATTTGGCAGAAAATAAAAGGTAAACATACAAAGCGTTTTTCCATTCCACAGCGCTACTTTGTATTTGAATGTAAACGCGCTAGATTGACTTGCTTGACCGTTGCGCAGCAACTTTTGCAGCAGCATCTCTCGCGCATGACAGGGTTCTAGAAACGTTCAACATTTTAAAAGCTAATTTCTAGGCCTTACATTTTTTTCATTCCACTAATCTGCGCCTCACTCACACAGTGCAAAGAAAGTGCCTTCTCTGTGAATGGTAAACTAACAAGTAGCAACTCTATAATAACCTAACTACTTTTTCATGTCGGCTATTTTCAAAGTAATGTGGCTTTATAGTAACAAGCTAACATTACATTGCTGCAACGTATGAGCCGAACAGTAGTATTTTATTTTCGTTTGTGAATTAATATTTTAAGTGAACGAATCGTTCTAGTTGACTTCCGTGCACGGATTCATATTTCGGTCACTGGTGGGTGCTCTGAGCGTGCATCACCACAATTTAAAATTAGGTTATTTATTACAGGCTGTTATTTTGTAGTCGTTTTCTATATTTGTAGATACATAATTTTTAATAATACACAATTTCAAGTTTTTATTTTATTTTGAGAATAAAGAACCTACTGGCATAACACCTGCGTGAAGAATCCATGAACAAGTGATCAATTCTTTTGGATGAATCAAAATCCCATCAAATGTATCTTTGGAAATTTGATTCATTCTAGTGAATCGATTTGTTCAGACGGTTCAGGACTCGATTTAATAAATTAGTTATGATTTGACTTTAGCATACATTCTCTGTACTTTTCACAGTCATTGTTTTTGGACAATACTTTTTTTTTATCATTATAAATTATGTAAGCAAATTGAATATTTTTTTAGGCTTATATAGTGTACATTTTCAGAACAGTATAGCTATCTAATTTAACAACTGTCTACACATACAGCTTAACTTAACAGTTTCCCAACACTGAAAATAGAGATGCATGTTCTTGCATTTCTTTTTTGAATATCTCAAGTGTGCCAGAATATTCCCAGACATACCATACCATACATTTCCTGTATATCTTTGACGTCCTGGAAAGACAGCTGCAAAACAGAGTGCAAGCCAAAATTATAGGCTGGAAACATGATGGCTCCAGGATCTGATGAATGTGGAAGGCCGAGAGCGTGTCCAAACTCATGCACCGCCACAGCGAGGAGGTTATGGCCTTAAGGAGATGCACAGGTTTCATCACCCGTCATGTAAGCACAGAAAACATTTTGAGTATACGTTAACAAAGCAGAAACCTGTCATTTGTGGACTCCTAATGCATAGCTCAAATCTGCAATTTACTAAGCAAATACATTAACATGATTGTGTCAGGGCTTCAAACGCACAAGTAACATTGACAGAGTCATGTGGAAGGGCATTCCACCTTTACTTCTATCAGTGAACAAAAGATGTTGCAACTGTCTTCTTCCTTTATTACCAGTGGCATTTGTTGTCCAGGCCTCCTCATCATCGAAGTGCACATCACCACCAATGCCAGGCCCAGGGAAGAAGGCATGCGCCAGGATGCCTCCCTCACCATCAAACGGTGACCCATCTTCATGATCTACCATAAGTGCCACATGTTAGTGTTCTGAGTTCCCATATATATATATATTCATTTATTTATTTAATTTAGGGTTACACTCCCTGAAAACACACACACACACACACACACACACACACACGTTGGGTTTCCATGTTTTATGGGGACTTTTTCCACAGACATAATGATTTTTATACTGTACAAACTGTATAATCTATCCCTAATCATCACAGAAAACGTTCTGCATTTTTACATTTTCAAAAAACATCGCTTAGTATGATTTATAAGCTGTTTTCCTTATAGGGGCAAAACATTGCCTCAACAGGGACAAGAATTTAGGATATTTTGTGAAGGGTTTACCAGAACCACACACACACATACATATGACTATTACTCTGCTCCATAATTTTGAAGGTCAACTTTTCTCCCCCACCTTTGTTATTGAAGGAAATGACGATGTCAGCATCACTCCTTTTCTTTTGTCGGAATTTCAAGGGCACTGCTTGAGCCCAAAGTTTCCATGCCTGTCTGAATGCTGTCCTGACCTGGGCAGCTGTAATCTTTGAGCTGTACCTGGAGATTCTGAGCACAGACAATATGAAATATGAGCCATCACGCTGTGGGTTCTGCTGGCGAGAGTGTACTGAACCTCACCTGTATGTTAGGGTTCTGTTCGTCCATCGCATCGTCTTTCTGAACTGCTCAGCATCAGATAGACCACAGCGAGCTCTTCTCATGGCTGCTACGGTCTGTAGATCCAAATCTCCACTCTCGTCCAAGCCAAAGAAGTGTTGCATCTCCCTCAGTTTGGCCTGGAACGGGTCAGGTCCTGCTGCACGCCTCCGTCGGCCAGTTACAGGTTTATAGTTGTAGAATTTTCCCAGATAAACCTGATTCATCCAAACCCATTTAAACAGACACTGCAGACATTGCATAAAACTCCAAGACAACAAACAAGCCAACTTCAAATCATTTAAGTAAACATGTCATTGAATTCATTTATTTAGGTTTTACTTGTTGATGTTTTTAAGTAGGTTGATAAAGTCAATCCCGGCGTTTAACCCTTGTTGGCAAAATTATAGATCTGATTTCTTGGATTTTGTGTTTCATAAGCAGTAAATCAGCATATTAGAATGATTTCTGAACTATCATGTGACACTGAAGACCGGAGTAATGATGCTGAAAATTCAGCTTTACAACACATGAATAAATTACATTTTAAAATATATTCAAATAGAAACAGTTCTTTTAATTTGTGATAATATTTCACAATTGTAATGTTTTTACTGTATTTTTTATTAAATAAATGCAGCCTTGAGCATAAAAGACTTCTTTCAAAAACATAAAAAAATCTTTTAATGTTTCCAAACCTTTGACAGGTACTGTAATACAAAATACAATATTATTGTATATTAATACAATATAGTATTTTTTCATGTGGGGTTTTGGAGGTAGCAACCACCCAGAACACCCTAGAAACGCCTAGCAACATATAAAACCACATATTTAAGCTCATGATGTTTAACCACAAAGTCATATGCACCATCATAGGTTCATCGTTCTAGTTGAGATACATTTGGCTTTCGTCAATTCCCGAAATTAAAGCTGAAAGGATTTAAAACTGTTTGAATAGCGTAATATCTCTCACAATGAGTCTGTTGCTCAAAGGGCTGTTTACTGTAATCGTTTCAAGAGTTCCACCACTGTGCAGGAAAGGATATCGCCACATATACTGCTTTTATTTTATGCTGAGAAAACATAACCTTCAGCCAAACTAAATGTATAGACTTGAAAATAATTTTAAGACGAGCACAGAAACTTTGGTAGTCTGCCCATTCATGTGCACTGTACTACTACAGTACATCAGTGTGTTTTGAATCACGCTCTTTCTCTCCGCAATTATACACCTAAAAAAAGTCGCCATCATCGACAGCCCAATGTGTTTACGCAAATCACCACATCCGGATTTTCACACAGCAACACAGCTGTTGTTGATGGACTCGAATAGTGGAAGTTGCCATGATTGCACTATGACTTCCCATGTTTGTAAGGATGTTGTGGTGAAGCGTGAAGTCACAAATACATTGTTCTGAAACATCATGTGACATCATATACATCTTCCTGCATTATAAAGCAGAAGATCAAGACTTTATGGATGAAACTGATGGAAATATTCAGTAAAGCTTAATCTGAAAAATTAAGCATTCAGATAATTCATTAACATTTAGCAGTTTTTTTCTGTTATCATATCAGAATGAACGAATTAGCAACTTTCCAAACATTTAGAGAAATAACATTTACTGTAGTTGCATACTATGTTTTGCAATTTTGCTTAATCATTTTTTATGTAATTTTAAAGATGTTAAGGTATTTTTTACTTAGTAGGCTACTACATAACCACAAATTATTGGTCAGGGAATTAGCTAAATGTAAGCAAATGCACTACTTAAAGAGCCATTGCTGTCTAACATCAAAGACAGAATAAAGTTTTTGGTAGAATATGGGAAGTTGTGTGTGGAGTAATGAATTACAATGAAACGTGAGTAAATGCTGATGCTCCAGAGCGGTCTTCGAAAATCGGCTGAGAAATAATAATAAATGCATCTCTAGCACAGTGAAGCATGGAGGACGAGTGTCATTGTCTGGGGAGACTTTTTAGCTGCTGGTATTGGTGCGCTACTTCACTGTGAAAAGGCATTTAATGCTTTTAACTACAGGAGAATATTGCAGAATGGCTTGCTTCCCACAAATGAAAAGTTGTCATCTAAAGAGGAATGATCAGATGCCATTTTTCAACAAGACAATGCTCCTGTCCAAATTGCAAAGACAACCAAGAAGTGGCTTGAGAACAAGTCCATCAGGCTCATGTTTTGGCCTGGTCAGAGTCCAGATTTGAACCCTATAGTGAATTTTTGGTCTTACATTAAACTCAAACGACAAGTGACAAGCCATTTAGATGCTTTTATCTATATAGCTAACTTGAAGGAGAGACCTGCAAACACCTAGTATCTAAATAGCAACACCCTGCAAACACTCACAACAACGCATTGTGCTGGTGCAGTTTTGCACAGACAAGCACCATTCAGAGTTTCTTCTTAAAACTGCATTTGAATATTTTATGTTTTTTCCTTAATTACCTCTGCAAACAGGTGGCCATCACTGGACAGTGCTCCAGGCCGCAGCGGGGATGCGTACAGGACAGCAGGCTGCAGCAGAGTGAAGAGACCCAGCCAGAGATTCCCCATGTCTGCTGTGCACTCAACACTTTCAGAGAGGGCTTTATATATGACTGTCCTGACATCCAAACATTAAACAGACTACCTTCATTAAATGCACGCTCAAGTCAAAACAAGCAGCACACTGTGTTTTCTAACACTGATTATATGGTAGATGAACTATGCAAAAGTTTAAGCCAAAATGTGCATGTAAAGATTTGGCCCTGCGGTGTTGTAGGGTAGAGGGGGAGTTTTTTCCCTGTTGTTTTGTATAGTTGTTACAAGCACACGGTGAGGAATCTCTCAACACACTGTGCAGGAACATTACAGGTGTTTTACTTCACTAAAAGTTAGGTCATCTGCTTTTTTAAATAAATGATCAGAATGAGATATGAGATCATAGTTTATAATGCCATAAATCAGAGCCATAAAAGCCACTATTATGTCTGTAAATAGGGCAGAGGTGTAAGGTACGTAATTAATTGCACGCCCTTATTATACTATAGTGTTATTTTAGAGAATGTGTACTAAATACTTTACACTCTTAAAAATAAAGGTTAAGGCTTTATTGGCATTGGTTCCATGAAGAAACTTTAGCATCAATGGAACCTTTCCATTCCACAAAAGGTTCTTTATGGTGGAAAAAGATTCTTTAAATCACTCAAATGTAAGAAAAAAAAAGTTCACTGTTCACCGAAAGTTTATTTGGGGATCCAGAAATTGTTATTCTATTGCATAACTGCAAAAATATATAAAATGTTTGGAACCTTTTTTTTTGTGTAATAGTGGAACTTTATTGCTCAATTACATAAGCCACGTTTCCAAATTCCAACTATTTGTCCCAGGAACTTTTTTCCCAGAAACTAAACCATGCACAAGTTTCTCCAAAACTTGTTTGGAAACAAATTATCTAATTCTTGCAATATTTTTGAGATGATAGTATGCTGATTTAGTTATTGCTTTGACATGACTTCTGAAACTAAGGTCTGACTCCAGAATCACACCGAGATTCCTGACTTGATTTTTAGTTGCTAGCACCAAGGTATGCGTTCACCTTGAGAACTTCATCTTTGTTTCCAAATGCAATGACTTAGAAAAAGTTTTGGCACATTCAACTGTTTACTTCATCAATGCATTGGCACAGGAAGTCAATTGGGCTGTAGTCGTTAGGCGGTGGCCAAGTAGATCTGTGTGTCGTCTGCATAGCTGTGGTAAGCAATTTGGTTCTTTTTCATTATTTGGCTCAGTGGGAGCATGTACAGTACAGGTTGAACAGGACTGGCACAAGAATTGAGCCTTGAGGGACTCCGCAGGTGTCATCTGACTGTGAGTGTTATCGCCTTATGTTTAACTTTGTCTTTTTGGTTCCTTCAGGATGCAAACCAACAACGTTGCCAGAGTGAAGTTCAAAGATAGCAAGAAATATATTTTTTCTCCAACACCTTTTACATTTCCGATGATTTTGGAATGTGGTGAGAGACTGGCAGAAGATGTGACATGGTGAAAATCTTGGTAGCACATTTGACAAATGAACAAGGGTTGTTCATACAGTCATTTGTAAATTGATGTTTATGATGTTATGGGTTGTAATTGGTTTATGTTTGTGTATGTATAGAACAAGCTCTTCCCAACGTTTGAAGGAAGAATATGTGAAGGGAATTACGGTATATCCCTATTCCTATACTGACCCCAGGAGCAAGCTTGGTTATGTAGTAGATGTTGCCTCTCAATCTTTTTGATCTACAGGAGGTGGATATACTCTGAATATTGCAGAGTAAAGATTATCTAGTACATTATAATTGATATGGCATTTATTTCCTTAGTTGTGTAACTACTTGGTCTGTGTATTGTTCTGGTCATAGGAGCATTATTACAATGCAGAAGATGGAAGTGGATATTTGGCATGGAGAATCAAAACTGCAGAAAGAAGCATCAGAGGGACGGATGAAACCACAAACATCTGCGAGATTAGATGTGTTTTTTTATGATGTTATGGGTGAACTATATACAATACAGCTTGTCACTACCCACGATACATATTGTTGCATTTTTGTATTGTGATACATTTTGACACGATATATTGTTACCCCTATTAGAAACGCTTTGAACAACTCTCACGCACTATTGTACAATATCCACTACAGGGCCACAAGAGGGCCAGTACAAATATCCCTCAAAATCTTCTCAGATACATATTTGAAAAATTGTTCGGAGATGAATCAACTTTTAAAACCTAACTCCTTATATTACAGGTTGATCTCAGTCCTTATCTACATCCTGTACTTCCTGAATTCATCCAATGGTTTCTAAATGGACTATGGACCTGGAAGCCTGTCTCAGACTCCAGACACTCAACATGCTTGTCATAATATGAATATTATGTGATTAATAGGCTACATTCATACCATATCCCCTTTAAAGGGATGTTTTGGGTTCAATCAAATTTAAATTCTTTTAAAATATAAATAAATAACTTTGACTTGTCTGACAGTTTGTTAAAAACAAACACTTTAATAATTACATTTGCCTCATAGACTTTCATTATGTGTATTTTTCGAATGTGTTTTTTCTGCCTTTGCAGTGTAAGGGCCGGTTCACATAGAATGCGTTTTTCCATTTCACTGATGGCATTTTAATGTTTGTGAAAAGAATTTATGAAAAGCAAGACTTATTGAAAGCCATGCGAGTCAGAATTCGGCGCTAAAACGGTCTTAAACGCCATCAGATATGGCGTTTTGGATGTAAACGCCATTAATCTATAGCATAATCCTGACCCTTTTGGCTTGCCATATTTTTTGTTCCACTTACGTTCTGTGTGAACCATCCCTAATACAGGTGAGGCTTGACACTGTTGCCTTTGGTCTGTATATCTGAATTTGGAATAGGAAATTAGTTATTCAGATGACTCATATGATATATCACCAAATTACCTAGTTAACACATGTCATAAAAACCTGGTAGTGCCCTAGGACAGAGTCATAGCCAAGCCTAGATGGCATCTACTGTTCATGTACACTAAAACAATTGTAACTCTCCTAAGCCACACATTTCCACACGTTGCCATTGCATGCTTGTTTGTTAAATACTTTGTTTCATAATCATGTACGCTCAGCTCCAAAATAAGACATGTGAGCAACAGCTGTTTATCAGAATTGCTTCCACTGACTCAGGGGTTCTGGAGAATAAATCAAAAACAGCCCCTTAACCTTCACTGGTTGTCTAATCTCAGCAAAATTATTGGCAACAGCCTGTCTATAAATGAGGTGGTCATCACTTCCTTTGCCCACAGAATCTGGCACCACCACCTCTACATCTGCTATTATGTAATCAGTTTTATCAATAGTGTTAATGACAAAGCTCTGCGTTGACAGTCTGTTGGTTCAGGATTAGTCATGGATTTTTTTTAAATTTACAACATGTTTTTTCCCCATCAGGGATCATTCTTCATTCCTAAAATAAAAACCGGTAGGGGCTGAGACATATAAAGATATAAAGTGTGTGCGTGCATGTATAAATCCGTATTAAAACCCATATTGATTTTCCTAGTGTACCCTCTTCTGATGTGGATAATGACAAATAACACTATATCTGAATATACGAGGGGGTAAATGTATATTTCTACTTTTTCAGGTCACTTAAATAGTGCATGCATAATAAATAAATAGGAATTGTGAATAAAAAAATAAATGTATGGTTTAAAATTAGGCCTAATAACATGTCATACTGTTGTAAAGTGTCATATGCATGTATGGGTAGGCCTATATTTTGGATCCAATTTACCCAGGATGCCTGAAGAGCAATCCTGAAGATGTTAAGGGGTTTCCCATTTTGATACAGTCAGAAGCCATACATGTAACAAAGTCAGTCTTTGCATGTAATCAACTGAAGAGGAGCGATCACCTGAATTTCTGACGTCGTGCAGAATTCCCCCGTTTACCTGAGAGTGAGACTTTAGAGGTTCAAACCTGCTTATTTTTCCAGGCCAGGAAATGACTCAATAACATCTCTGTCTGATTTGAGTGACTCAAAGACAGCTGCATACGTAGACAGATAATGGGCCAGCCGAAAGGAGGCTTGCCGAAAAAAGGTGAATTGCTACGACAGAAACTGACCCCTAACCCTATAGCCCACGCCCTGAGTGACAGCTTTCCCGACCAATGATAAAGACCTTTCGTCACCCCCTCTACTCCAACCAGATACCCACACTCGCCCTCTGCTGTTACAACAATGATCTGCAGCCTGTATTTTTAGTTGGTGTTTTACCATGGTCTATTCACATTTGTATATATTCAATACTATTCAAAGCTTAAGCCTAGTCCCAGGCTAAAATGCATGTTTGAGCTATTTTAACTGAAAACAACTTGCACTGACATCTTAAAATAGCCTATATCAGTCAGTGTCATTGCTTTGTCCTTAAGATGCACAACAGTAGCTAATGCTTTTTCTAAAGAGGCCGTTTATAAAAGCTAATGTCCTATTTGAACTAAAACCTTATCCTGGCTTAATCTAAGCCCTTTCTGCGAAACCAGGGCAAAGTGTTGTTCAGGCACACCGCACACGTAGGCTACATTTTCATGTTTGCATAAACGCTGAACAGATATTATTAACGTGGCAGCATGATCGATTATGAGCAACTTGAAACTTGAAACGTGCAAAAAGTTTACGAATCCGTAAAAGTTCACAAAATTATGAATTTATCAAATAAATTAGGGAAATACATCAATGAATTTAAAGATGATTTTTTTTAAATCAATTAGGCTGCATTAAATTAGTTTAATTATTTAAAAAGTATCTATATTTAATAGTAATGGCTAATTAAGACTAATGTCACGGTGTAGGCTTATTTATCTGCCTATTCTTTTTATTATTATTATTATTGAGAAGTGCTTAAATTCAGGGTCCCAAAAATATTTAGGAAAATTTTCCTATGGAAATATATTTTTAAAAGATTTGTTTCTAAAGTTGTCTAGCTATAAATATTTGTACATTGCTGTCAATACATTAGTTGACTGTACTTGAAACCAATCGCAATCATACAACTCTGATTAAAAAAATGACACGATCCCTATTATAAAAACGTACAAGCAGCACAAACAATATAAAAGTAAGGTAAAACAATATTAACATTATTTAATGTTTTGGCAACATAGATTTTAATGAGGCACAAAAAAAAAATCACAAAACACACACATAACATACATAAATCATTACACAGTCTTTACAGGACAATGCTGGGAAGGTTAGCCACAATATTCCATGTTTTAGCTCACAATTTCAGTCATTAATCTGACTGTCGATCCACTAATATCTTAACAATTGCGTCAGTGGATCTAAGCACTAAACTGTGATAGTGGCAGTCATTTTGCTGTTGTTTGTTCATTTGTATTCAGCAAAAATACAATGTTGACCTCTTGCTCTTTGTTTAAATCATTATGCGATGGAATATGTCATTCATAATGATTTGATATAATGGACATCAAGGCAACAAGGAATAAACCACAGATTAATCTAAGGCATCCTTAGTCGTACAAACACGACTCCAAACCAACAGCAGCGCTTTCTCTGAAACATGTGCCTCACGTCTCATCGGATTAAATACAATTTATTTTGATCAACTGTGCTTTACAGATGATGGAGCTCTTATTGAACCATTAACTTGGCACAATACATAAACAAATGACGAATCAATATTAATATATGACTTAATTCGTAACCACCCTTTACTGTTTCTTTTTGGACAGCAAGCATGACTAGTGGCAGTTCAAGTAGTCAGTATTAGAGATGAGAATATAATCTAGTTTATGAGACATTCATTTGCTAATGATAGCAAGATTTTACTTGATTTTAACTAATTTACTCTAGACTGAGTAACAGCAATTAAAGCATTTAAGTATCTCAGCTCAATGTTAATAAGAATACATGATAAGTCCTTCATAAAATGTTCATATTAACACACCCTTTTACCAAAAGTGATAATAAATTAAATCCATTTGATTGCATATTGGTCACATGAGGGCCTTGAAATGTTTAAAGGGCAAACGGGATCCGGTTTAAACAAAAACATGACAAGTGAGTCACTGAATTATTGACTCAATTTGTTTTGCAGAGCAGCTTATGACTATTGTTAATATGTCTTACTGTAATTACAAATATGAATAATATGTAGTTTGTGTAACGAGGACACAATTATGTAACATGCTACTGTATCTCTGAAACAGTAAATACGACCATATTACAGTAATATGTGCATGTAAATGCCTCAATAGTTCTTAAAGATGAAGATCTTACTTATTAACACTCATTCATTTTTCTGATCTGTTTAATTTTACCTTCATAATCTCTAAAAGTGTTAGATACAAGTACAATTTTGCATAATCTCAAGCTATTTACATTAAGTTCAAGTACAAAATATGAAAACTGTCAAACTGACTAGATATGATCCATCAAAGCCATAATATTTTCCCTCATGAAGGCAGAAATACTAACCAGAAAAGACTCCTAGTTTTGGCCGCTTCTTTCTCGCTATAATTAAACCCTCCGATTTATAGGAAAACGTATGTACATGTTACATGTGCAAAACCACAAGACCACTACAAAACTCTCATCTAACCTATAATAAAGACAAAATCTTTCCTTCGTTTGGCAGTTTTCTCAGTAATGCACTTGGCAAACGGAGCCGGAAGGGGAACAGGGGAACCAAACCGTCAGCCGCTGGTCACTTCCTGCTGACGCTGAAGCTCATTGGCTGGACCTCTTTCTGTCTGAGGTCTGTGATTGGTCCATCTTCCTCTTCTCAGGTCCCTTTCAACTCGCCTTCTGAGATTCGATGTGCAGCATCGGCCAAACGCCACATAAAAACTTCACTTTTGGTCTGTGCTTGAGGTAGGTTGACCGAATCTGGAGGCTATGGCAAAAAAAAAAAAACATTATACCCATATTTACTTACATCATCCATTCAAACAACTTCCTTTGCACAGGTACGTACCTGAGGAGTATGTGTAAATATGAACCCAGGCCTGTTAGGATGTGCCACCAGGCGTGAAGCTGCGTAACCGCACCAATCACAGGAGGCAGTCGCTGCCGTGTGGCTCTGAATGAAACCATGACAAATAATGACCTCATGTGAAGTTATTTCTGTTAAATTGAGTTTTAATTCTGTTATTTGAGTAAAACTGACTTAAAACTAATATATATATATATACATTTTTATAAATATTTTATGTATATGTAAATGTAATAATATATCATACATAATAAATAATAAATGTTTTAATCAATAAAATAATTATTTATAATATATTGAATATTTAGTTTGATTTTATTATGTTTATTATGAGTTATTTTTGTTGACGAAAATTAATATACTGCTAAATGTAAATGGAATGGAACTAGAACTACCTAAGAGAGTCACACAGGATATTATCAATGTTCCATAATACGAATCCCAACAGGAAGACGGTTAATGACGTAAAGCCAAGGGCTCTGAGCCACGGATAGACCCTGCAAAGCACAGACATGATGTTAAAGTATTTGCTTCCTTAATGCACAATCACACCTTCTTAATACAGACAATGTTTTAGCAAACTTGAATTCAAGTCTGGCTCTATTCTGCTATGAACCTTTCCACTTTTCACAATCCAATCAATAGAGTGCAACATTCGGGGAAAGTAAAAAGTAAAAATTCCATTAATTTTCTCCATAGGGGAATTGATTTTGAACAATAGCTTACCTAAACAGACCTGCTGTGAGCTATGAGGTTGTTAATCAATGGTATTCTATATGCTTTTGTTGAGCTTTAAATAATCGTGCTTAGCAGCAGAATTATTGGTGAAAAACTGCATTACCCATGATTCTGCAAAAAACTCCACCAATCAGAGAAATTAGGGCTGCATCCAAAATCACATAATCTCTTGTGTCGGTACTTATTTTGAATACGTAATTACTTAGCAACCGCTAAAAACGTATCTACGGTATGTGTGTAGAGTGTGTAGTAGGAATGTAATCTGTACGTACTACATTCGCCATTTTGTCATTATCATCTGACCTACTAGCGTCAGTTGCGTCACTTAACCTCCATTCACAAATTCTCTCCCGTGGCCTCATGGGATAGTAAAGTTATCATCCATCACACCTCAGAATCTCGGAGGAAGTAGTAGATCGCCTGGGTACGTTTTTGTGTTTTTTCTGAGTTACTTTTTTTATGAGTACTGTTAATTTAGACATACTTCTTTTGTCACATACTGTTTTTTGCCTACTATAGTAGGGAAGTATGTGATTTTGGACGCAGCCAAGCAAAATGTACCAAAAGAACCCTTTACCCACAAACTCCCATGAACTGCAAATGACGTAATAATCATGCTGAATTCAGAACTGCACACAAGCATAGTACTCTTACTATTTATGCCATATAATAATACAATGATACTACTGAAATATTTGTGTATATATATACATATTTTGCAATAAACGTAAACATATTCTTTCTATACATAATCAACATCTTTAATAGAAAGCTTTATATTTATCTGTTGTTTTTAATTTGATTATGTTATTCTCAATGCTTCATGGGATTGTAGTTCTTTCCCTTATTAAAGCCGTTAAGTACACAGCCTTGTACCTTTTTGATTGATAAAAAATAATAATAATAATTCTCAAATCAAAATGGGTAATGTTGTGATCGACCTCATAGCTGGTTGGTTTTTATTAATGGCTTATAACGCTTTAACTAAAACATTTATCTGAAAAATACTTTTGGAACCAAGGCTGCCAGAAAATTTATAATCCATTAAAAAATTGTATGAACTTAATTCTATTCTTTGGGTGGGCAAATACAGATTAATTTACTCACCATGTGACTATGAAAACTGAGCGAATCACCAAGAAAGCCACTAGTACGGCATACATGACCTGGGGGAAATGATAAAACCGATGTTAACCTGTACTGTATATTTAACATCAGCATCTGATATGTAAACAATATGATTGTTTAAATGGGGATTTTTTTTTTTTTTTTTTTTTTTTACATGAATGTGTTGTGCTGGCAGTTTTAAACAAAAGACATCACAGCCGTGTGTCATGAACCATTCAATACCCTGAGCATGAATAGAGCCACACCTAACTGTCATGCCCTTAAACAACAGAAACGACAACAAACACTGCCAGTTGTTTTGACACAACATTGTCATGCTCTCAAAGAAACCGGACTTGGTCAAGTAGGATAAACCAACCTAAAGAAGTTCTTAATATGAGAGTCAGGCCTCACCTGATGAAATACAGGCTCTTTCCATATCAGGTAAACCTAAAATAAAAAAAGTTTGTACTTTAAAAAAAAAACAATAGTAGAATTTTTTGACTGCATATTAATGTATATGTTTTAGAAAAATGATAAAAGCCAAGAAAAACTTACCACACTAACAATAATACTGAAGGTTAGCAAAAGTGTAATTGAGAAATAGTTAACAGCACGCTCTTGCTTGAAGCACTCATATCTGTAACATGTAAGACACATATTTAGATCAGTCACAGAACAAAGTCAGAGGGAAAGCATCCACAATAAATGCAGACTGTGTGAATTTGCAGGAGTAAGAAAGGTCAACTTACAGACAGTAGACAAAGACGCAGCAGCTGTAGATCATCGGCAGCTCATCCAGTAACTAGAAACAAAAGACAACCCAGAGACTGACAGCATTTGTGTGTCACTTGTGAATTATTGCTATTGTTTTGGGCATGTGCAGTTAGAGAAGCACCTTTGTGGCTACGAGAATGAAAGTGTGCTTGAGAACAAGATGCACACTTTGAAAGGCTGAAGAGAAGTCAAGCTTACCTGCATTTCATACTGTAGTGTCATGTGAAAGCTCCATGAACCAAAGCCAACGGCTGTGGCGAAAATAGCGACACAACATAAAACCAGAACATTAAATCTACATTTGTTTAGGAAATACATATCAGTAGGAAAGGTTACTCCTTGCGAAAAAATTGTATTTGTGTGTATATAAAATAATGCGAATGATGTATCGTACCAGCGAGTCCTAAAAATGACCACACATAGCGTACTTCCAAACCATCTTTGCACGTCTGAATGGCTCCATAAATGGGAGGTAGGATCATTATCAGGTTACTGACAGTATTCCCTGGAGAAAGCAAAAACACAATGTTTTCATGAATGTAAATATTAAAGTCACCATAAATCACAATTGACTATTCTTATTGTATATGGAATATTGCAGTATTTGTTATAAATGATTTATCCGTGCACATCAAACCAATAAATCTGAAACCAGCCGTTGCATTTTACTTTTACTCCGTAGTACCGTGCTACGTTGGGGGGGGTGGGGGTGCCAGACATGTAAATGTACTGAACTTGTATAGAACCGTGACCCCAAAACCGAGGTACGTGTACGTCTGAACCATGGCTTATGTTACACCCCTAGTGCACATAATATATATTTTTTAATTAATGCGCCCTCATAATCTTTAATCTAAATGACTTACTCTCCCTCTTTAAGTGACATCTCTACTTTACTCTTCTCTGACATGTTTACTGACGTGAGGGCGGGGCAACCTGTCACTCACATGAGATCCACCAATAGCAAAACACAACCATCCAATCAATTCCCAATAGACAAAATCAAGTCCGACTCCTGCCCTACATTTTTTCTTGTTTGAGAAGACGTTTCACTTGGATATACATCACAATAGGAAAGAAAAGACTATCACAACTTCCATTTCATGCTGACTTTAGGCGTATTTGAGTTACTCTATAAACGAAAAAAGCAAAAACTACAGCAAAGCTGAACAAATGTTGAGTGAACTTCATCCAAACTGGCCTCTTAGCACCACCAGCAGCTGGTAGACTGCTATTGTGCCTCTTTGCTGAGTCTAAGAAAACTAAACCTATGTTAGAATTTACTAACATGGTGTATACGGGCCTATTGTTTCATTGTTTGGATATCCACTGCAGCTGATCAAACTAAACATGGCAAATTCCTTCACAAGGCAACAGGTTTACGCTGGACCCCTCTGATCTCAATGGCACCAGAATTTCTGTTGGTTCTAGCAGCGTTTAAAACTTATAGTTAAGATATGACGGTGTGTAATGTATATTGTAAAATCCAACTCAAATAATCAGACTAACCAAAAACGGCTAAAAACCCTTAGGGAATTTAAGCTCTATTAGTATTAGTGTGTTAACTGTCACTCGTGCCCTTTGAGCATCTTATCAACGTGACCTGAAATGTACAGTAGCCTACTTGAGCAAACAACAACGATCTAATGGCTATGCATATTGTGTCCTTCCATACTTTCATATCTGGGATATAATCAGTCAAGCAAAAGTTCACAATTACAGCAACCTAGATAGAACTCTATATGGTGAAATGGTTTATTAGCTTGACTAGTGGTTTGGAAATATGCAAATGATGGTATTATTAGAAAAAATTACTGATGGTAATAAATGGCACTTAAATGGGTATTGTTCACCTGATCTGGCTGGAAAACCAACATCAGCAGCAAATCATCTTAAACTGGTTTTAATGTTGTTGTTTTTATTTCAGCACTGATCAAAAAATCCCATTGAATTATCATAGTCCTATTGTAAAGCTCGAACAAATATCTCATGCATATTTACAGTAAAAGTTATTACACTATTAGTCCTTTACGTTCAACTGATTCGACTCGCAGCTTACATTTCGAGACAATACGTCAGTTTATAATTAAAGTGAAAAGAACGTTTAGCATAAGAAAACGTCTGGTGGGAACTAAAGTATGTTTTTCTGTTCATATTCATACTCTTGATTTAACTGAAAATCAGTATCGACGGCACGTGCTCCTCCCCAAATGCCGCAACACACTAACGTGAGGTTTCATTCACTCTCTTTCCGGTCATTTGTATGATTTTCCTATGTGTTATTGGGCTTTATGATCATACTGTCTATGTTTATGATACGAGTTCAAATCGGACTGTGGGTCGCTGCTGGCCTCGGCTGCTAAGTTACGAATCCTACTATGGCAATTAAATGCTTATGAATTTTAAAGTAGGTTACGCTTACGTTGATTCGTAACTTCGCTATGAACAAGGCTTGGCTTTTTAACATTTATTACGTCTTTTTGACGTTGCTTCAAAACCTGCCAATGAAAAAAGACGTGATTCATCAATATTAATTAGGCTATGCTGACGATGCGTCGTAAGCGTCCAATAGCGGATGCTTGCATCATGAATATTAAGTATCCAGCCTTCTCGTAGTAGGATTCGACAATACTCCTCTCTCTACCGTTTTAACATCCGTGTTTACTACCGTACACGACCATGAACCGTTTGTCCCGAACACAAGCTCACCGTTCAAACGTACTTACAGAATTCTGCGATGTAATACGAGACCACATAATTCTCCTCGCACCAGTCGAGAGTTGAGGTCGGTGTTCCCCAGTAGCCCGGCCTGTCCGCCGCCGGAGCCATGATGAGACAGAGATCAGATAAGTCGGACGGGCGGGCGGAGGGAGGAGTTGCTTGAACGGTAACGGATTCAGTGCTCCATCCAATCTGAACGGGCCTACGTGCAATAACAGTTGTAATGCAAACAATGGCTTTCTGAAACTCAACGAAGTGATCGTTGTTCTAGTCTAATGTAGCCTACTTTGAAAGGACAGTGTAGCCTACTACGTTCAAAAATGCACAATGCACACACATAGGCTACAAATATTGCATTAGCTTAAAATATCAATAGTTAATGTGCATTATACTTTGATTAATTGTAATGTGTATATATTATTGTGTTCATGATCTCTTAAGGATTATATAATTTGTGATGGCGTATTAAGGAAAAATAAAGTGTAGTTCAACCAAAAATTAAAATTCTGTCATAATTGATTTACCCTCATGTTGTTCCAAACCTGTATGAGTTACTTTCTTCGGTTGAACACAAAAGAAGATATCCTGAAGAATGTCAGTAACCAGACAATTGACCACTGACTTCCATAGTATTTTTTCCTACTATGGAAGTCAGTGGCTACCGTCAACTGTCTGGTTACCAACATTCCTTAAATTGTCTTCTTTTGTGCTCAACAGAAGAGAGAAACTCAGACAGGTTTGGAACAACTTGAGGGTGAGAAAATGATGACACAATTTCATGAATATCAAACAAACAACCCACCAAATAACCTTACACACTGTGTTTAAAATGACATTTTTGGTCAAATATTTTGGTAACACTTTACAATAATGTTCCATTTGTTTACATTATTTGACTACATTACTTTACTAACTAATAAAAATACGTAATACTAAGGCAATTAATAATCCGAGTTAATGTTATTTTCAACATTTACTAATGCATTAAAAACAAAAGTTGTGTCTGTTAATATTATTTAATGAACCTGAGCTAACAATGAACTAACATTAACAAAGATGAATAAATACTGTAACAAATGTATTGTTATTGTTGGTTAATGTTAGTTGATGCATTTGCTAATGTTAACTAATGGGGCCTTATTGTAAAGTGTTACCAATATTTTTATTAGAAATATTGTGTTGTTGTTGCTATTTTCCCTTGAATATTGGGATTATAATTGGTTTATTTAGCTGTTTTTCCTGAAAAAAAGGGGGGGGGGGGAAATTATTTTACCCACAATACCATTTTTCACCATGATATGTATTATTTTTTGTGGGTTGAAGGTTAAACATACTGTCACAGTTGAACACATTCTCATCTGATCAGATAACAGTTTACACGTGTGAGAATACAGACAAACCTGTTTCTCTTCGATAGTCAGTCTCTCCACGGTCTTGATGAAGGAATGAGAAATACATTTATGTTTTCGGTGTACGGCGGAACAGATTTTCTTTCTAACTGATTTTTGCAGTTTCACAGACACATAAAGTATCTTCATATGCCATTATCAGTGAGCATTGATGTCATTTTGGTGAATCACGCTAGATGTCGCCAAAGCTTTTTGCCGACAAAAATATAAACCTTTAGTTTCAAACAGTACTATACATTGTGACATGGCCTTATTTCATTGCAGACGCCATATGTATAATTCAGCAAGTGCCATCCAGTTGGTTTTTTCTGAAATATGAAAAGCTACGTTTTATTTTTAATTCAATTTTGTGTAAAAATGTCAAAGTCGGCAGTCTAATCAAATAATACATGAGTTAAGAAATAGCTGTTAAAAATGGATGACTTGAGTAGGTACTTATTTTGAATAAGTACTTACTTCATGACCACTAAAAAGTATGTTCTCTATAGTATGAATGTGTGTACGAATGTAATCTGTATGTAGGCTACTCAACATGTTATCATTGTCATGTGGCCTAACAGTGTCAGTTTACTACCATTCACAAATGGCCTCGTGGGATAGTAAAGTGTCCAACTCTTTTATGAGTACTGTGAATTTCAGACATACTACTCTTGTCACATACTGTTTTTCGGCCAACTATATAGTAGGGAAGTATGCGATTTTGGATTCAGCCATTATTTCTAATTCATTCATCACACAGGAAATAAAAAGTCAGGTCAAGCGCAATGCAATATGGAATATACTGTACTTGTACAGTAAGCTCTATTGTATACTTTATATTTTGGCAAATGCCACTCAAATCTGCATACTGCACACTTCATACATACTGTATACTTCAGAAATAGTAAGTGTGGTCTGCATTTCTGACCTTAACCACAAACTTACTTTGACCTTAAAAGAAGTAGAGCATACATAAAAACCCACACATGTTCTCAGTGATGCTGATTTTATTGAAAAATCAATCCAACTTTTCAGACAACCGTGTTTTGGTACAATGTGAATACAAGCTTTAACATGGTACAGACGTGGACTCGTATCACATGCTATCTAGTGCAGACGCAGTATTCAGTGCAGACACAAGTGTGCACTTCTGAGAGGAATGTTACAGCATGGAATGGACTTTTTTCGGAAATCAAACACTCGGTATAGTGAGTTATTCGCTCAAGCTGTCGAAATGCAAATAAAAAAGAGAACCCCCTGAGCAAAAATGCTGTTAAACCAAATTTGATAGAGATCATACTTAATATAAGCATGCTGCACTTCTCAGAAACCTATTCAGGTGTAAATTTTACGATACTTTGTCTAGTACACTTGCATAGTTTATAACATAAAACATTATGAGGCACCAAAAACTCAATTTTCAAAGTAAACGTAACGGATAGCACATGCTGGTCCACTGATCTAATGGAATGAACTCAGGTGTACCATTTACACAAATTCACAAATCTGTTCACACACACACTCATTAACCACATTCACTCACATTTAAATGAACATCCTACAATTCATCCCTCATTTTTTCACCCTTCGGTCGGACCAGCCTGCCCATGAAAAGAATGGAGTTTGTCTTGTTGTCCTTCACCAGGAAGACGAAGGGATGGTCAGCGTAGAAGAGTTTGGGGTTTTTGAGCTTGTCGGTACCAAAGATGCTAGCATCGGGTGGATTTCCCTCGGTGCCCCACTCCATGGCGGAGGCATGGAACACGTTGGACAAGTAGAGGTCTTTCTTTCCTGAGATGTTGGACAGATCTGCTTTGGCTTTGTCTACAGCTTCGGTCAGACCCAGCTCAGCCAGATTTTTCTGCAAGACAGCGTGGTGTTATATAAGGAACTGAATTCACAGGTGAGTTTATAACACATTTGCTGATATTGCAGACTGTTCATACCTGCAGGTTGTGGCTGACCTCCATGCTGACCTTTGGCAGCGACACCGCAACCGCCCTCTGTTCCATCTTACCCATCCAGGTGTTCAGTTGTTCACGTGTTAACAGTTTCTCCACTCTTTCCAGGGCTTCTACGTGGTACGGCATGATGAACACCACAGATGACATCTTATGGGCCAGCGGCATGTTCAGAAATAAAAGCTTGTTGCTTGTGTCGTCAAAGAAGCCATAAATGCCTGAAAGACAGCATAAACGAATGTGTAAAAATGCAATCCCGCCAAATTAAACAGCAGTTATGGATATAAATGATTGACTCAAGGTAAGGCTGAAAAATTGTTTTCTTCTTCTATGTACTGGCCAGTTTTAATCTTACTGACAACTTTTTTTAAAAATCAAACTAAATATTGAAATATTTTATATATATATTATTATAAATATTTTATATATTATAAAAAATATATAACAAAATGCTGATATATATATATTATTATTATTATTTTTTGTAAACTAAAAAAGTTTCATATTTATTTTTCAAATATTCAAAAAATAATAGAACATATTTGAATGTTTGGTTTAATTTTGCGCTTTCTTTTAAGATTTTTCAATCTTTTGTTGACAAATTACATGCGATTTTATTGACTGCAATTAAATAATATGACATGACTAAAAGTAAGGATTTATTTCCATCAAAACAAAAAGTGACAAAACTATAAAAATGAACTAGTTAACTACAATAATTAATTTCTAATGAAAAATCCTCCGTAATGTACTTTTAACCACTAAGCTTTGTGTTTCAGGATCATATCTGCTTTAACCATGACCTCACCTGTGCGATGCATCATGGGTACGGAGACAGTGTAGGAGCGATGCACTAAGAAACCACGATTGTCTACCATCTTGTGGTGGAACTGCTCATCCCAGTGTGCTGGAGAGAAAACAGAGTCTCATTTTAGTTTTTGAAAGAATCTACAAATTGCTTCTCATTCTTAAGGTGATCAAGTCTTACGTTTATAAAACATGGCGTTGATGATCATGGCTCCATCGGTCTTCTCCACATCTTTGGTCACTTCAGGCAGCTTTCCGTCGGTGGACTTCGATGCCCAGTCGTTGATGGCTTTGACCGCGCTGCGCTTGTCACGGAAGTTTATTTTGGAGTGGTCGTAGTTATAATGCTTCTTGCTGCTCTTCAGAAAGCCGTCAACGAAGCTAACGGAGCTGGGCCCGTAGAAACGGTTGCTGATCTTCCAGGTGACGTTACGTGCCGTTGAGTTACTGACCTCGGTGAGGAGCTCAGACAGCCCAGAGTGCAGCAGCTCATCCTTCACCGTAGTGGCGCTCAGGACGGTTTTGACCTGAGAAGCAGTGTTGGATTTCCCTCCAAGAGCCAGCAAACCCAGCGAGGAGGCCACTACCACGGGGGAAATCAGGATGTTCTCGAGGTCCTTCTCCTTTGCCATGTTCTGGTACAGGTTGAAGGCCAAAGTGGCGCTGTTGTCTGCCAACATGGTGGCATGGCTGCTGAGGGACTTGTCTGCGCTCACGGTGGCCAATAGGCACAGGAGAACCACGCTTGACACCAACATGATTTTAGAAGTGGTAAGTTTACAGCCTGTAAGGGTAACACAAGTCGGTGAGTTGCAACGTTCATTTTACATAGATATGAGATGATTTTCTATATGTCTAGAGCTGTGGAAAGTTTTAGTTCCTGACCACAGAACTGAGAGGATAGTGCCAAGACATATCAAAGCTGCACTTTCACGCTGTAATTTCCATTGACTTTTAATAACAGGCCTGCTATGCTAAAGGAAGTCCAGCAAACATGTACAGTAAGGCAGAAATGTTACATAACTGCCACGTGAACAGTGAACCTCACTAAGATCTTAGAAGATCTGAGATCCTTCATCACATCACGTTTTTGCTTATAAATGAGAAATATTCCTTGGGGAACACGAAAGAAGGTATTGATCCCTTTAGAGGTTTGAGGTTTACTCTACCTCTACTGTTTTCTATATTGATATACGTGACCCTGGATCACAAAACCCGGTCGCACGGGTATATTTGTGCCAATAGCCAACAAAGCATTGTATGGGTCAAAATTATCTATTTTTCTTTTAGGCCAAAAATCATTAGGATGTTAAGTAAAGATCATGTTCCATGAAGATATTTTGTAAATTTCCTATGTTAAATATATCAAAAAAATATGTTTGTGAGTGGATCCAGAATCAGCAACAGAAATGGACAACTTTAAAGATGATTTTGTCAATATTTAGATTTTTTTGCACCCTCAGATTCCAGATTTTCAAATAGTATCTCGGCCAATTATTGTTCTATCCTAACAAACCATTCATCAATGGAAAGCTTATTTATTCAGATTTCATATGATTACCCATAAGACCAAAATAGTATTTATTCCTGTGATGACAAAGCTGAACTTTCAGCATAATTACTCTCATTCTAATCTGCTGATTTGCTGCTTAAGAAACTTTTATTATTATTAACAATGTTTAAAACAGTTGTGTTGCTTAAGGTAGCTTTTTTTTATATATATATATAAATCTTTCGTAACATTTTAAATGTCATTACTGACACTTTTGATCAATTGAATGCATCCTTGCTAAATAAAAGTAAAAAAAAAAAAAAAACCTTTTGAACGGTCATGTATAATATCACATTTCCCCAAGATGCAAAATATATTCATTGGAGAAAAAGCTGTAACAGCCACATATTCAGATTCCACGGCTCCCGGAGTCATCTTACGCTGGGTGACCGTTATCCAATCAGGAATGCCAGGATGGCAGGAAGTTACACTAGTGTGGGAACATCAGACTTCAGACATGTTGTAGTTTGTGCAGCTGTTCCCCACCCTTCTACCGCATGAACAGCTCAAAATGTTGCCTTCAGCCATACAAAACGCACCAAAATGCACTTTTATTATGCCCATCTGGGCGAGTCAGAGCTTGAAGGAGCAATTTTGGACATATACGTAAAAAGCCTTTAGAATCATCACACAAACACAGTTAATCAAAGCACTTGGCTACTTATGAACACTTATCTTTGAGTAAAACTACCAACGTCTCTTGCAAACATTTATTTTACATTTTAACATTTTGAAAGAAGGACTCTGTTATGGAAACTGGCTACTTTAAAATTTTGCTGTTGATTAAGCCTGAATGCAAAATGTTTTCACAACTGTAATGGCATCTATTACTCACCTCTCAGAGCTTCCGAAAACTTTTGCAACCTCTCGGATCTATTGGCTTCCCCCGACATCAAATCCTTCATGCAGACATTTTAGTCTGGAAAAGAAACTTCTGGAAGTTGGGAAAGGAGTATTATAATGGTCCCCGTGTTCTGTGAGACCTCCCCCAGATCCAGTTACTGTGGGAACTGGACTCTCTCCTCAAGGTCCTAAAGGCAGAAGGAACCTGACCCTTTTCCTGCTCACACAATGACTATAAATAAAATAAAGTGCTGGGAAAAAGGTGAATATGGAAAAAAAGGTGGATGCAGTACAGAAATGTGGACATCAGATTTAAATATTCTAGCAAGAAACAAAATGTAATTTAGTCTAAAATCTGGCAGTAGGCCTACATTTTTGTATTTGTATTTAATAGGAGAGTTTAACATTTATATTATAAAAGTAACTGTAAAAAGTCTAGTTTCATCTGTAAGGTTAAGACAAATGGTTATTCTACTTCCACCCCCACCCCCACCCGGTCTGTCTCTTGTCTCTCTCTCTTCTGTGTGCCACGTTTGTACTGTCTGCAGTGGGTCGTGTCTAGGCCTGCAGGCGGACAAAACTGGACAGAGATTTTATCTCACTTTGGGTGTGCAGCAAGTTTTATAGTTCCCATTTGTCCCCATTTAAGAAGACATCTATTTTAAAATGCTCTTTATGCTCTAAACTAATACATAATGTATCTTCTTTATATAGCACCAGGAATCCTGTTCTACAAATATGAGGAACGTATTGCTCACCCCATTTTTATACTCTCTATTTACGAATATGATGAGATACGCATGCTAGCAACATGTTATTTCATGCTAGCAATTAAATCTTGCTAGAAGCATGGTAATTCATACTAACAGAATGTTAAAACATGCTAGCAACATGTTAGTGTTTTGGTAAGACATGCTAGCAATATGCTAATCCATGCTAATTAACATATGAAAATGCTTGCAACATGCTAATTCATGCAAGCAATATATTAAACATGCTAACATAAAAAATGTTAGCAAAAAAGTACAAGCACCAAAGTAGCCGGAGCAACTTTTCTCTATTTATGGATATGAGATACGCAACTTTAGGCGAGTGACGAATAAACACAATTTCACTAGCCTGGGAAAACCCAGACCACTCTCAGTTGTAACTGAGTTAGGGTCTGGCAAAGCTCCATAGACAATTCATTTCCACAGGGGCGTCACCAACGGACGTCGGATAGATCTAAAACCAATCAGAGGGATGAATGACATGACGTATGCAGAGCGACGGAGAAACATCTCGAGACTCTCAGCAATTCTCTGTTTGTGTTAACGAAAATGACAATTTTAAATCGCTTGAAACAGACGCGATAGCTGATTCGAACGAGTGATGTTGTGATGTTCCACGGCGGCATCCATCTTTGTAATGTACAAAATCTGCGTCACCGTCTCTGCTCTGTCGTCATCGTGTAAAGCCCGCCCCAACGTTTCTGATTGGTGCCGCGATTTCGACGGATTGGAAATGGGTTTCAATGGGCTCTTTGCCAGACCCACTTGCAGAGCAAATCTAAATTTGCCAGAAGTGGTCTGGGTTTTCCCAGGCTACAATTTCACACAATATAATATAATTTCACTATATAATTTTTTTTTATATATATAATAGTAAATCAGGGTAAGACAAAACCCCATTTTGGAAGAACGATTTATGATCTATTGACTCGTTATTTTAATTTTGTTAATTTTGAACAAAAAAGTTACATGTTTAATGTGAATAGCAAATCTCAGATAATTTGGTTTTGTAAGAATTTGATTTTGATTGCTCATCTGAGTTTGTGACGTTAAGATGTGATTTTAAAATATATGTCATCATGAAACAGATCTCATTAGCTGCATGTGGGCTGAACATTAACATCTAACACGACACTGTTGAAAGATACAAACCATTAACAGCACAGCTTTCAAAGTATACACCTCCAGGCCACTTTGTAAAGATCAGTGAAAACACAGCTGAGGCGATGGCATTCCTCGGGCCTCAGAATGTTGAAAGAATGCTGCTCGCTTCAGTTGTCAGGGTTTCTTTTCTGATTTGCTGCTTAATGCTGTTAGATCTGCATAGCTTGAGGTTTAACCCAGACTGACAGTCACTGATTAACTGCCATGAACAAAAGGGAAAGCGAGAGAGTTATTTCATCAGTATAGATTCTGAAACAACTACATTTATGCCCTTGTATTTGCTTCTTCTGTTCCCATTTGGAATTATCTATACATTAGTGTTGCTAAAGCATATTTATTGCTCAAACTTAGTGTATTTTGAACAAACCCTGAACTTTACTGAACTTTGGTGCAATGGTTATGAATGACAGCTCTAAATGTGCATACCATCTAAAACAAGCAGAAAGCAGGTCAGAAAATGTAATATATTTACTGTAATTCACTTGCACTCAGGGCCAAAAACTGCTCACTGAGCATAATACAGTAATATTGTGAAATATTATTACAATTTAATGATTTAATGTGTATTTAAGCTACCTCTTCGTCTAAGACTAAATGTAAACCGTAGCTGCATTCCAGTTCAGAGGCTGCATCCTTCAAAATCTGCATTCGAAGGCCGGATTGCGACACAGCGGTGTAAAGAAGGCTGTCCCAATTTGGAGGAACCTGGCCTCGAAATGCATCCTTCGTTCCCTGAAATGATTGATCCTTCGAGACCTAGCCTTCCTCTAGAATTCATGAATTCTAATTAATGTTAGCAATGTGTTAAAACATGCTAATTCATGCTAGCAACATGTTAAAACATGCTAGCAACATTCCAATTAATGCTACCAATGTGTTAAACATGCTAGCAATATGTTAATTCTTGTTAGCAACATGTTACTTCATGTTAGCAGCATGGTAATTCATACTAACAATGTGTTAAAACATTCTACCGACATGCTAGCAATGTGTTAAAACATGCTATAGCAACATGTTAGTGGGCCTGTTTATACCTCGTATTAAGATGCACTTTGGTCGATCAGATCACAAGTAGACGAGGGAGACACATAGCCATTAATCACACGGAATGGACCAGCTTTTAAAACACACGGAAAGCACCAGCTTTTGTTTTTGCTCTGATAGCCACAAGACGTCTGGCTAGACGCGTTAGGTCAGTAGGCGGAGGAGAGTACACTATTGAAAAATGCTGGGTTGTTTTAACCCAACTTTGGGTCAAATATGGACAAACTCAAACGTTTGGGTTAAAAATTGTCCATATGACCCGGTCGAAAGTGGGCAAGCTCAAAACGTCGTCCACTTGTGATCCGATCGACCAAAACACATCTTAATCCAGGTGTGAACAGGGCCTGTGTTTTGGTAAGACATGCTAGCAACGTGCAATTCATGCTAGTAACATGTTAAAATGCTTGAAACGTGCTCATTCATGCTAGCAATATATTTAAACATGCTACAAACATGTTAGCAAAATGTAAAATAATGCTAGACACATGACATGCTTACAACATCCTGCTAGGAAGTTTAAAAAACTTTCAGACAAGGGTTTGTCAGGTCAACATACTGTAAAACTTTACTTTCTAGTTAGAAAAAAAAATGGATCTTTGCTGAATACAAGTATTAATGTCTTTCAAAAATACTACTGACCCCAACCCTGTGTATATCTATATATAACAATAATGTAGAATTCATATGTGTAGACAATGAGTGCCGGGGAAATGGCAGGATGCTCTTCCTGCAGTCTTGTTTACATCCACGTATCCATAAACGACTCATTAAAGGGACCGGCCTGCCAAAATCACATACTTCAATCAAAACCAGCCTTCATTTTTGACTACATTTTAACTATTGTAGTTGGGTTTCTGTTCATTGCAACTTTAAAATGTCTGTTGGGTGGGATATTTCAGGTTATGAATGAATGTTCTGCAGTCTATGACTAATGTATCAGAGGTTCAGATCGGTGGAAACCTGCCCAGCTATTGTGAGCTTTTCCGTCACACAGAAGGAATTTCGCTCTCGACATGTTAAAGATTTTGTCTGTCCTTTGTGCTCTGCAGGCAGATCCCGAGAAGATATGATCGCTATGTCTGGTGGAGTCTGGTCTGTGTCTTAACTGTAAACTTAAGGTGTCCTTTAATGGTGTCACTGATCTCTAAATACTCCAACTACTTCAGATCATGAGCAGTCATTGCAAGCTGATACTCTGTTGTGACTATGGCAAACACTAGTATATCGTAAAGCAGTTTAAGCTAAAAGAAACAACGTTTTTTTATCACAGTAATCTTTATTTTCTAAAAGACTCTATCAAGACTAATAGTACTTTGTGCACACACCACAATTTTGTGAGAGAGGCAAAACATCTGGGAGCATCAAAAATAGATGAATGAAATCTTGTGGACAAGTATGAAAATGTCAGCTCACTTTTGTTTTCCTCGATTTTGATGTATTTGACTGCATGTTCCTGCAACTACGAATGTGACCACTAGGTGCTGCTAGTTTCACACGCATAAACCGGAGCAAAACATACTGTGGAAGATTTAGCTTATTCCAGTTTTGATGGTTCCCTATAGCTATTTCAAAATGAAACTGGTGTAATTACAAATGATTTATATTTGATAAATACATGTAACATGGTACCATCATTCCAATAATAAAATTATTATAGGCCTACTATATAAATTATTGTCCATATACTTGCATAGCACACACTGGAGTTGATATGAGCAGAATGATCATCCTGACACCTCAGCACATAAGAAAATCCCACATCGAATACACATGCAGCTGTGCCCGACTAGTGTGTCTAACTCAAAGTCACGCTTGCTGAAGGACGGCTTCAGTCCACCAGTAGGTTGTTAAAGATTAGGATGTGATGCAAGCTTGGCTCAGGCCAGAGGTTAATCTCTCACTGTCATCCTGGAATAGAAGCGGTGGATGCTGTGCTCTGTCTCTACGCCTGCAGTCTGCATAAGTATAGGTGGTCTCTCCAAACACTGCTTCAAAAAAAAAAAAAGGTTTCTTTGTTCAGGTAGACAGACAGAGCTGAGGAACAGAGACACAGCATGGTCAGTTTATTAATAGTGTCTGGGCCATAGCTGGGCTATGCAGGTTGTTGCTTCGAGTCCGCTTGAAATCACGTTTTTCCCCCTCGGTTGAAATTATGTGGGGATCTTTTTGAGGGGTCACCTCGGATTAAATCACAGGGCCAACCTAAAGCCTGGAGCCACTAGAATCGTCACCACTTTTCGTCCCGCTAGCGGCAGCCCTGATAGTATATTAGTAATATTGAATATTTAGTAAAAATTTTCATTTGTAATTATTTTTGAGACAAATCATTAATATCAGAGACTCATGACTTAAACTCCACTTATAACAACTGAATGAAGTGGGATCTCGTTCGTAAATAAATTTAATGAACGAGGCATCTGGTTCAAAATCGACTTTGTTGCCAAGCGTATGATGGTTAAACTCCTTTTTGACGCATCTTAGTTGATAATAAAAGAGTTGATAATAAATGAATCAATGACTTGTTCATAAGACAGTCCCTTGTCGCCACCTACTGGGATAATGATGTAACCGATAGAAAGCTGTGGCCAAATATTACGGTAAGTGTGTTCAACTTAAAGCAGCACTGTGCAGACCGATTGGTGAATGACATCTAAGTACTGCGAGAGTGATTTGAAAGCTTACAGAGCCATCTGCTCTCTAATCGCTCTTGCGGTACTTTGATGCCACACACTGTTCAGTCTGAGCTGTACTGCTTCAAGTCGAAGGCTGTCCCTGAAATCGCCCCTCTTAAATAGAGCACTATTTGAGGGCATATAGGTGAACGAAACAATAGTGGACTTTATTGAGTGCACTCATTCATTCCCACAATGCACCGCAAAAACGAGTGTACAACCATAGACAGTATATAAACTGGACACAGCGACCCCATAAGTTTCAACGGATAAAAGTGAAGTCAATTAGAAGCACACACTTCCTGATGGCTGGGCGAACTGCGCAGGCTCAAACTGAGCTTGACGACGTAGATGTGACGTGAGCAACCTGTCTGACAGTCTTCTAGTAGCTGTGCCGAGAGAAATCTGAATCATTCCCTTCCGAATCTCGCAGAGACGGAGAGCGTGAGTGTTAGCTGTCCATGAGCTAGCAGCAAGAGCAACTTTATCACTCTCTATGGGCTTCTCCCTTGACTTTATCGGACTTTATGCCTCCACGTCCCCCCGATTGCTTGCGAGCTTCTCTGCCTGTCTATACGGTAATATCGTATAGACAGTAATATCCAACTCGACTTGTGCGACAGTCGCGTGGTTATGACGCAATCGTTAGCCTATTTTTACAAAAACTGCTTCTACGGGGCCATAACGTAAGATACAAGGTAATGGAGCCTTTTATACATTTTCGTGTTTCTTTAGAAATAAACAATGGACAAATGGAGTCTTTAAACGCCTCAGATGGAAAGTTATTCGCTGTCAAAGTGACGCCAAAATGAATGGGAGTCAACGGAATGCTAACAGCAGGTGGGGGTCCGCTAATCAATGGCGCCCGGCGCCCGGGAAAGCTTCAGTTTCCGGCGGATGGATTACCTTGTGTACAAATGATGTATGCTCAAAGGCTAGAGAATACCCATAATGCACGGTGACGCTTGTGCCGAATTAACTCCTGAGTCTGACCAGAAGATGGCTCTCACAGCTAGCTAAATCATCCATCCATCCGATTTCCAAACCGCTGGTCCAAAGTGGCTATAGTGTAATTTTTTAATTCCTTGTAAATTGATTATTAAATTGTTTGATTAAGGTTTATACATAGTTTTAACGACAGGGTTCAAGATAGGCATATTTTCATCTTACAACTGGAGCTGCCAGTTTCATAACAGTAACAACTGCTATGCAAAAGCGGCACCCCATCCGGCACACACAGTGTCTGTATTCACTCACTCATTCACTCCCTCAAGTGAGCTAGGCTAGTGGACTAGCCTAATTCAGTCGAGAATTGTGGGTATATGGGGCGATTTCGGACACAGCCGAACCTATGAGCCGAACACACCAAACGAATCTATGAATGAATCTTTTTAGTGAGCAAATTCATAAGATTCAAGTCACTGAGGTGAATCAAATACCTCAAGTCTTTTCTTTGCTGAGAAGTTGGAGCTGTTGAGATGATTCTTTTTTTAACGCTAATTGACAGATATCGCTTTTATTACCTTAAATACAGCACTGTTCACAAATACTGAGGTTTGTTAATTACTAGGAGCGCGTTGATGACGCTTGATCAAGAGGAGGAGGAAGAGGAGGCGCGCAGCTCCTCCCACGGGCTTTTGGATCGGATGGATTTACTCACCCGATCTGTAGCCTAATATCTTCGGTGAATCACAATCCTCCAAACACAACGTGAAAACACGTTGTAGTGCAATATTCATATGAACCATCTTGCTGGAGATCGTGCCAGTGCCAGTCAGATTGGATTTAAAGCGCCGTGCGCGCGTCCGAAACTTTAATGTAGTTTATTTCCATTAATGTCACACACCTTGATGCGTTGAGTGGGCTGTTTAACATTGAAATAAAGAGACAATCAGAAGACAACACAAGTTAAGAGAAGAACAGTGGAGAAAGAGAACTCAACTACCTGCGCTGATCACCTTGTCGAAGAGAAGGTAAGAAGGAAAAGAAAAGAAGAGTCTGGATAAGTAGCCTATACTTAAGCATGTTTACTATCACATGCCTATGTAGTTGGCTAGCCTACGTTTACATTTAGTCATTTGATTTATATTTTATGTATGCATCGCAACAATAGCTATGCAACAAGTAAACGAAGTTTTGTTTATTTAAAACTTCAGTTTATCTTTATACAATTGAGTTCTCTTGAAAAGTATGTGATTGTAGGCTACCATTTTGATAATAATACCACACTTTGTATAGGTTATTCCACGGTTTCGAATTTATGCATTTATGCGACAAATGCCCAGTGTACCAATGTACAAACAAACTTGTTTCTTTTAGGTACAGTATTGGTGTTTATTAAAAGCTTTGTAAAGTAGGGTGAATTCAGTTTTATTGTGAGACTTTTTGCCATTGAGATGACTGGGGAAAAGTCCCAATCCACCTGAATTCACCCCTTTGTCTGTTTTAACAGTTACTCTTCACTCAAAGTTATAATTACTCCGTGTTCAGTATCTGTTTACATAAAACAGACCTGGCAAGTTGACAGTTTTTTTTTTTCCTTCTAAAACGCAGCATGTTGTCACACATTATGGGGCTGTCACAATGGAATATTCAAGTTTTTCAACTAAATTTAAGCTGTACATTTTCTCATTTATATTTTTTTGTAAGTTTTTAACATTATATTCAAAGCAATGAATGTGAACAAAGCAAAATATCCAAATAAATGAACAAAATAAAACAAAAAGAACAAATATGTGCCTCTACCCGAGATTTCTGAAAAATGATCTTGTCCTGAGAGTTCAAATCTACCTTGATCGGTTGACTCTTGTCTGATGTGTGGTTTGTACAACTGTTTCACAACAGCTATTGAAAGATATGATTATTGCAATTTTAGTTTAGAGAACAGAATTTGCAAACATGTTTTCTAATGATTAAAATTTGAGAGGGTTTTGAATGAGATGTTTGAAATCATTCAAAATCACTAATAGAGAAAACAAGCATGTGTATTTGGACTTTTCACTTAATATATTACTGAGATATAGTTTCTGTGACAACTAGCCCCAGTCTCCTGACCATCAACACCTTTTTGTGTGTGTAAGCGGCATTTTTTGTGTGTGTTTTTTTTTTAGTTAAATAAAAATGACCCTTTCATACCCTTCCAATTCTTTATTATGCTGCCAGAATCTAATGAGGGCACATAATTTCTCTAAAACTTCAAAAGTTTTGGGCTGAATGTTGAGGGAAGTGGTGCAGACCGCTCCTCAGGAAATGTCCAAGAGAGAAAAGACTAACATTTGAGCAAGAGACGGGAGCAACCAGATGAAGGGTGTTGGATGTTGATGTCTTTCATCTTCTCCAGTCCCAAGCTCTGACTGTAGACTTGTTCATAACAAGGCATTTCAGGTCTCCTGAGAAATTATTGCCTGATTTCACCATTTGGTGTCATTCAGTCACAAATACGGTCTTCGTATCATATTTCGCTTTTACAATGGCATCTACGTCAAGGTACCATCATTATGAGCTCTCCACAACAACCAGCCATGTTTAACATCCAAACTATGAGATTGCTGTTTTTCAGAGCAGGTGAGAAGGTGCCAAAACAAAAACAGCATAATAAGAGAGATAAATAAGGTTGTCTGTGCTCACATTATCTCAGATAAATCCACAGAGGGCCCACCAGAGGAGTGGGAATACAAAGGGCTCGTTTCATCCATGGGAAAGTAAACCCTTCCTCTGTGCGGCGAATCCATCAAACCTGTTGGATGATTTCCCACTGAAACTTCCCAAAGTCGTTTTACCCATTCTTCAATACGTCACTGCTGTTCTGCGCTGTCTAATCAGAAGCTGTACAATGACTTAATGTCTCTCTATTTTCAGACTTTTGAATCATGCATGAGTCCTGGAATAGAAACCGTGTTCATTTTCTTGTTAATGTCATGCTGGAGTTAATGAGAGTTTCTGGACTCAAAATCTGAGGTGAAAATCAATGAATCTCACGAGGAATGAATGGAAAACGTACAATATTGTTGCATCACAAGTGCTGCTGTTGTCAAATCACATTCTGGCATCACCTTCATCATGTTGTTCCAAAACTGTATGACTTCGGGGGAGCCTTGGAAACGACACTGTTTTCAACTAAAAATGGAAAACTTTTTATGCGATTTGGCTGTAAATTTACACGACAACACCGTTTTGGCGGCCTGTAAACGAAAGCTTTTGAAAACTGGATTCAAGGTGCAAGGTTTTGAGATCAATACCGTTGTAGTCTCCGTGTAAACTACAAAAACGCTAATTTGTGAAAACGGTGACATCATGCGCATGCATATTACGCGTTCACATAGGCGCGTAGTGTTTCTTTACAAAGTGACATCGCCAACTACTGGCAGCATAATACAGAGTTTTAGTTGTTTTCGCAGATACGTGTGAATCGGGATTGTTTTGACAACGTTGTGACCTGTACGCAAAAATTTTTTTTGTTGTCATGCAACAAACCCTAAATTTCTTCTATGAAATGCAACTGAAGTGAACTTTTTCCTCTTTTTTTTAACAAAACAACAAGCCTGATTATAAATATGCAATGTAGTCATTGTTAAAAAAAATTTTTTTTGCTCTAAAATAATAAAGATTGGCCAAAATGATCAACTCTACAAAAACAGGCGCTCTGTGAAGATATGTTTTTGAAGCGCCGATCATTGTAGCCAATCACAGACATGTTGAGCGTGTGAACGCAATGGTGTTTAAGAACACATTCAACAGCCCTTAAAATGCTTGAGAGAAATGCTGGTACCATCATATTTTTAAAACTTCAGTACTGGTACTTTTGACACTGCTGAAAATTAGGTATATTAATTTATTTCTGAAAATCTTTTTTAATGCTAGTGTAGTAGATGATCAAATGATCTGTTATGTAATTAGAAGTCTTGGGTGTGGCGTGTAACGGTATGTATCAGAATTACAATTCCCATTAACTTTTTCCGTAGAGAAATAGTTATAATGATATCCTCTAATAGAAATAATAGAATTTTTTCCAATGTAGTGGACATTATATTTTAGCACATTTCTCTGACACCATACATGTCACAACCTGGGTGTCCTGTAAAGAGCACATGCAGGGCTTTTCAGAGATGCCAAATGTTTGGAGGTTTCACTATGAAAACAACTTCTCCTTGGTCTTTAAAAATGTCTGACATTCATTTAGTGATCTAATGTAGCACTCTTATGGAAATAATTAAAATCGGACTACTTTTCAAATTGTATTTAATAAACCAACATCTCAGGAAAACGTTATGGGGTTTCAAATCAAAACATGACTTTCTGTTACAGAACAGGGCATTGATTTCATACATGTCTAGACTCTACTGTAGAGAGAGACACCAGGAAATCATGTTTATCAGGCATTTTGGGTATATTTTTATATATATATATATATATATATATATATATATATATATATATATATATATATATATTCCTGTGAAATATTAGATCTTATTATTAAAATGTTGCTAAGTATTACTCCAATTATTAGACTTCTTTTTTTTTTCATTAAATGTTGCTCCAAGAACACATTAATGTGCAAATTATATACAGTTTATAGATACATTACATTGAATGGGAATATTAATTTATGGCCTTTTTACCCACATATTGCATGAAGTAAAATGGTGTATCAATGCATTCCGTTATATCTTTCATATCATAGTTGAGAATCATCTTTATACAAAATCCTGAAACCCCAATGTATTGGTGATTGAAAAAAAAAAATCCCATTATTTTTGCTTATACATACAATTTCATGTCATTTTATTTTTTAATCAACTGAGTCCTGGTGTCCACTACTACAGAGGACATAGCATAAGAGTAACATATGAATAAAATATCATTTTTCAAAAAATATTTACAATGTGATGACATGGAAAAAAAAATCCCAAAACTTTTTTGGGGGGTCTCAGGGGGACATGAAAACGTCAAAAACAAACTTTCCGTGAGCTCAGGTATTGTTAAATGAGCATATTTCTCTTTAGAAGTCACAGCTTCATGTCTTCATTTCAGATTTGTTTAATATTCCCAGTGGAAAAACTACATACCTCACAATCTTGAAGAGAGATTCCCCTTGGATCCACTGATCAGAGAATCCGCTGTTACCATGGAAATAAGAACTGCGCCATAGAGCTTTGTCCTCCCACTTCCATGAAGCATTGCGAATGTCCTAATCGAGTCAGTATCCATACACTCCCAAACAACTTACATATTTGAATATTTTACAATAAACTTTAAATACATTTAAAATATATTAAATTGTTGCATATTTTACAATACGTTAAAATATGTTGCAGTTTGCATTGCACTTATCAAATACTGAATTTTGTACCTCAATCAATGACTATAAGTCAATAATGTTATATTGAAATTTTCTATCACATATTTTGCAATGCTTCATGGGCTGTTTAGTTCAGGTTTTTAATTTTATATGATTAATCTCTGACCAAGTTGGTTTGATTCATGGATTTTAAAACTTACAAAAGATTTTTTTAAAATCCAGAAAATGAATGGGGAAAAACACTTTGCTGAAGCTAAGCACTTCGTTGTATTTCGTCCCTTTGCTCACTTGAGGAGAGGGCCTGGAGTGAGGCAGGAAATTAAGCAGACAAAAAGTACAGTAGCTTCCTGTTTCTGGCGATCATACCTGTCGGGAAAGTCCGTCCGGCATGGAAGGGCGAGAGGGTCTGCAGTTTGAGCTGGTGGGAATAGGACTCGGAAAAAGCAGACGACTCGTTTTACTCTCCTGATGTTGGAGAATTCAGGCTTTTGTAAGTCTTAAAAGCTCGTGGAAAGCTCAGTGTCATGGAAACAGGCTGAAGCATGAAGCCCCACACCAGTACAGCTGCGTACCCACATGCACACACACACAAGTATACTACATATCTTCTACTCAAGTGTGTGTCTACCACTGTAAACATTGAGAGATGTGGTTTTAAATGGATTTATGAAGAATCTGTTTTAATATTGAGGCTGAAGGATCTGTTTTGCTATTCCATAAGTCATGCAGCTGCACTGCTTCTCAGTGTGTCATAGGGAGACATAATTGCGTCAATAAGAGTTTAAGCTTGCGTAGATATATCATTTAGTATGTATAGTAATTTAAAAAGGTGATAAACACTACAGTTCAAAAGTTTGGGGTCGTTTTTTTTAAAGAAGTCTCTTATGCTCACCAAGGTTGCATTTATTTGATCAAAAAAGGCAGTAAACTAACAAATTTTACAATAATTAAAAAAATTATATTTTGAAAGGTAATTTATCCCTGTGATGGAAAGGTGAGTTTTCCGCATGATTATTAGGCTACTCCAGTCTTCAGTGTCACATGATCCTTCAGAAATCACTCTTATATACGTATTTGCTGCTCAAGAAATATTTCTTATCATTATCAGTGTTGTAAACAGTGATGCTTCATATTGTTGTGGAAACAATTTTATTTTATAAATAAAATGTTCAAAAGAACAGCATTGATTAAAATAGAAATCTTTTGTAACTTTATTAATGTCTGTACTGCCACTTTTGATCAAATTAATGCAGATCCTTGCTGATTAAAAGTATCGTACTGACCCCAAACTTTTGAACTCTTGTGTATCTGTGGTGTTCACACTGAATCCCAGGTGTAAAGCTTCCTGACGGCTCAACCTCCAAAAACCCTAAGGAAGTTGGGAATGAACTTTATCCCATTTACTTTCCAGCTGGGAATAACACTGTTGAGTAGACATCTGAATTTATCTAAAGCTTTGACGACTGAAGGTCATGCAAATACACTTAAAGGGATAGTTCATCAAAACTTTTGAAAAATGTCTTTGTTTGTCTCTATCTGTATAATTTAAGGGTCCGTTTACACAACAACGATGTACAAAAATCGGGAAAAGTTTTTCCTTTGCGTTTCGCACACAGACGACAACGGTGTCAAAATGATCCCCGTTCGCACGGATCCGCAAAAACGAAACATTACATGCTTATAGACAGAACACGTAATACGCATGCGCATGACGTCACCGGTTTCACAAATGCGCTTTTTTGTAGTTTACACAGAGACTATAACGGTATCGTTTTCAAAAACGTGCACTTTGAATCCTGTTTTTAAAAGTTTGCGTTTTCAGGCCCCTAAAATGCTGTTGCCATGTAAATGAATAGCCCAATTTTTTTTTTTTTTGGCTTAACTGTCCCTTTAAGAATAGGGTGACAGATGCGATGTTAACATCGTGTGTGTGTGTGTGTGCTCTTCCCCAATCAGGCGCTCACACAAGAGTGTTACCTCGCTCATACAGGGTCATTTTCAACAGGAAGAAATGTCTGAAAGAGATAATGACTTCTTTTGTTTGACACAGGACAGGATGCGTGTGAATGATTTAACTGACGCATTGCACATCTTTGAGGCGCTGTAGACATTGTACTAAGTGCTGTACGCAAAACCCCTGATTTCCAAAAACAAAAGGATAGCACATTATATCTAATCACCAATACTGAAGCGTTACACTAGTCTTGATCATGCAGAAGAAAGTGTGGAAAAGAAGAACACAGATGCTTTTTTATTCTCATACACATTCACTGTAGAATTTTCTTCCTGATTTGTAACAGATCCATCGTGACTTGAAGAACTGCGGTTATGTGTTGGCTTGTGAGGGTAACGCCAGAGCATTTGTTCTGAATGCCTCAAAGGAATGTGATTATTGTGGAATATGAGGCAGGAAATGCCTATAATGAAAACTCTTAGTAGCTTGTTTTTTGAATGCGAGTCGGGTTATTGAAGATGCTAATGATATGCTAATCTGTGTCTGTGTGGGCGCTTCTGGTGGACAAAGATCAAGTCTGTACTGACTGTGTCTTGACAGCCCTCTTTAATTATTGTCATTGAAATCTGTTGTTTTTCGTTGTAGCATCTGGTGTGGTAATGCTGGGTCAGTGGTTGACTTATGGGTTTTTTCTGATGATTTTATTTATGATGCATTTGAGGAAACTATCAATTATGCTTTTATGTCTTTCTAAAATGAGTAGAAATGAAAATAACCTCAGGGGGGGGGGTCTCGCCCAGGGTGTAATTCAATGTAGAACCGCCACTGCGGTGGCCTGTAGACTGACAGAAAGGTGTTTTCATTCCGTCGGGTCGCATCTGCATATCTGAATTCGTAAAATATGGAATTCTGTACGTCTGTCTCACAGCTCATAATCAAAAAGCTGCTGTCACACAGAGTCCTGTAGGACCTGTTCTCAACCTCGGACGGGCCGCTCACAGTCCGTTCACTGACCATCAGATGCAAATAGCACACAAAACTGCCAAGAACTCTCTTGATCCAGCTAGATCTTATCTGATTGGCCAGGATGGTGGAATAACTGAATATTCTTCATTATTTCTTAGTTAATCATATGTCCAAAATGATCAGTACTTTTCACTTTTGGATTAATAGAAATAGAAAATCTACACATAAATTTCTGCAAATTTTTTTAAGGATGCACCAATATTTAAATTTTTCTTGATACCGATAAGCTGATAATTATTTTTATTTTATGGCTGATAATCGATAAATGATCGATGCTAAAATTCTTCGAAACTATTTTGCATAACGTTGCATTCACACGGGGCATCATCTTCAACGCTTGACAGAGGGTGTGTCTGAAGCTTGGTGCTGATGCGAGCGTCATACTGACAACAGCCAATCACGTTACTTTTCCGGTGTTGCATGAACGCAATTGGTTAACGTCTGCGCTAGGGTATCTGCATTGGTGATCTGATTGGCTGACGCCTGCGTTTGCGCTTGAAAAGTTTTCAACTTCTGCCACGAGCAACGCCAGTGACGCGCCGCAATGGATCCCACAATTCAGTTCGGCAACGCATGACGTAACCCATGCAAAGTAAATGAAAATGTGTGTGAATGCGTGTGAATGCACCGTAAATTAATTAAGAATAAAACGCACACAAAACAGTTTTAAACTGCTAAAAGTAAATTTAGGCATCTCAACATTATAATGCATATTTTATTCTGTGGCAGAAACAAACTTCCATATTAGATGACAGCAAAGGTAATCTAAATCTAAAAGTACATGTAAATATCCAATAACAATAAAACAATAAATTAAAACGAATGGTCCATAAATGTGTTTTATAAACATATTTTTTTTGTCTTCATTTTATTTATTTGTTAAGTGCTGCCAGTTGCCATTGTTTTCAGCTGCTGTTTGATGTAATATCCTCTTTTATCCATGATGGTTTCATTATGAAAAGATTTTGTACTTTTCATTTCACTTGGCATTAAATGGCAAGGTTAACTCGCTTTACTGTTGACCTACAGATTCCTGCAATTATTGCTGACGTATTGTTTATGCTCCGGCGCTGTAGGATTTTCCCTGGTATGTTTTCCTAAGGCAAGTTTCCCAGACTCAAAGCTAAACGACTAAATCCTCCACTGGTTTTTCAGTGCAATGTCAACACTGACGGTATAATTTAGTTGAAGAAAGGGTTTCATCTCAGTGTCTTGTTACCAATAATGCCGTTTCTCACAGATGTGTCTCGTCCCTGCAGGTCTGCGGTGTGTGAGTGGGATGACTGCAGATCAGCTGTGGCCTGACTATGGTGAAACACCAGCCGTTGCAGGTGTATGAGAGACAACTGGGTTTGTCTTGTCTGACCGGGATCTACGGCTGCCGCTGGAAACGGTACCAACGCTCCCATGACGACAGCTCCAAGGTAACCACAGCATCATCCATTGTGGGAGAAGCCATTGTACTCTAACCGCATAAAGACCAAATGAGGATGATAGAGGCAAAAATTACACTGACCTGTTGAGTAATTGACCTTTCACCATAAAAGTTACAGACCAATCATAGCATCAATATGAGGACAGCTAAATTTGACCCAAGACAAAGTAATGTTAATAACTTAAAGGGGTGATGAACTGATAAATTAAATTTTCCTTGAGCTTTTGACATATAAGAGGTCATCATACTATAATAAAACTTCCTTGGTAGTCCAATAAAAGCTTTTCTTGACACCAGGCACAGCGAACAACATGTTTTTCAAAGTGAGGATCTATGACGTCAAAGGGTATCAAACACCGTCTCCGCAAAAGATCAACGGCTACTTTAACACTGCCTGTTTAGCCCCGCCCACAGATTTGCACATTACATGATACTCATTATAATATGCAAAACTGTTATCCAATCATAGCAGTGGGCGTTTACTTCCAAGTCTTCAATGTGGCACATCCATAAAAACCGAGCGTTTCAGGAGCTAGGCTCAAAACCAGGGTAGAAAATAGCCTATTTATTCATTTTGATGTTTTTTAATGTAAAAACCAAGCGATTGTCATAAATTGACCTCAGACAACAATATACTTTTTTTTTAAAGCCAGTTCATGACCCCTTTAATGTTAATTCATTTTCAAATTGATTGAGGTTGTATCGACATTGTAGAGTATGCGTTTTCTTTCTCAACTGTTTACGTTCACTTAAAACAGAACTGACTGTGTTTACGTGAAAACACACCAAGACCGCATTTTGACATTATATTGTGTGTATTTGACTGTTCAAACGCAATAAGCAGCGAAATGGAACTAAAATTTGTACTGAAAGGCAGCTGTGAGCACAAAATCTGTGGGAATTAGTCAAATTATGTGCAATACACACAATCCCACGCCAAAATTCAAGCCCTGTAACAGCAACAATATTCATCCGGAGCAAATGAAACGAGTGAGTGAGGGGAGGCGGGTATGTGTGTCAACTCGCTGTCGGAGAGATGAGAGGGAGAGAAAGCACAGCTGGTATCATGTAACTATTCTGAGGAGAATGAGTTTTGGAAGCGTATCAGATATTTCAGTATCGGAAATCTGTATTTTTGACAACACTTGCACTTGTATTATTATTTCTGATGCCTTTTTAAAAGTCTACAATTGAAAAATGTATATATTATATATAAATTCAACCCACCAAAGTGGCAAGTAGGAGTGAAACGCATTTGGTGGGTGTTAATGTCAAGCCCTGCATGTATATATTATATTGTGTTGTTGTGTGTAATGCTAAACTGCAGCATGCATTTGTGGGAAGCTTGCATGCTTTTAACTCAATGAGAGTAAAATAAAACTGTCTTGAGTTGAAGCTGTTGCTGTTTTGTCGGTCTCCACTCTCGCAGTTTGCCAAGCAGACTTTTGTAGCATTTCTCAAAAGTGTGGTGAGATCCGACTGCTGCTGAAACGGGGAGTTTTTAATGACCCTTTAAAGGCTGACGGCAGAACCGAAGGGCAACTTGGCGAGTCTGTAATGAAGTCCCTCTCCTTTCTCCTCTGCTGTCTGACTGTCTCTCTATCAGACAGAGAGAAACTCAAGCCAGGGTTTCAGATTCCCTGGAGGACGTGTTGTAGGTCAATTCCAATCTGTATACAACACAGCGAGAGGCTTAGTCAGGTCTCTCTGTCTCTCTTTGACTTGTCCGTTCAATGTCTGGGGACACCAAACTGGATACTGACATTATTTCGTAAAGTTATTCAACCAGAAATGCCCGTTATTTTAACCAGGCGTCCATTCCAGCGCAGCGATCAAATGTTCTGACCCGAACTGAGCTGCAGTCAGATTGGAAATCACACCTTATCTAATCTTTACAGAAAGTCTTGTAATATTCATAGGGTATCAAGCTTAAATGTTGGAACAATAATTGATTTAAAGATAAAAATCAAGCTCAGTTTCATCCAGGGGTTCTGAAGTTGATCTGGGACCGTTCTGACCTGCAGAAAAAGATTAATTGTATAAAATTAAATGTGTATATACATGAATTATATACATTTATTTCAATTAATTGTAATATATACAATATATGATAAAATTATATTATTAAATTATATTGAAATATATAACACACACACACACACACACACACACACACACACACACACACACGGTCATTAGACTCTCTAAAGTAAAGTAAGTCTCTGAAGTAACTTCGCATTGAGAGCAAACTCATCAGAAGCCCTGTGATTGGCTGGCATACCGCTGGCCCCGCCCACTCTATAATTAGAGTACGGTGACGATGTGTCCTACTCGATGTGCTCATGAGCAGGTCTGGAGGAGCTGATTGGATTGAGGGATTAGCAGCTCAGCTGTGCAGAATGAACGGAGCAGTGAAATGTGTCCTTTGCTTCATGACTACACTACAATACACATGACAAATAAAATTTGAGTCAGTCCATTTTTAAATTCTCTGAGGGTGTATGGAATAATTGGAAAACTATATGAAATCTATATACTATACTGATCAAAAGTGACAGTAAAGACCTTTTATAATGTCACAAAAGATGTCTATTTCAAATAAACCATGTTCTTTTGAACTTTCTATTAATCAAATAATCCCCCAAAAAATTTAAATCACTATATCAAAAAATATCAAGCAGCACAGCTGTTTTCAACATTGATCATAATCAGAAACGTGTCTTGAGCAGCAAATAATCGTATTATAATGATTTCTGTAGGATCATGTGACTGGAGCAATTATGCTGAAAATTCAGCTTTGCATCACAGGATTAAATTACATTTTAAAATATATTGAAATAGAAAGCAGTTATTTTAAATGGTATTGATATTTCACAATATGACTGTTTGTACTGTATTTTTAATCAAAATAAATGCAGCCTTTGTAAACGTAAAAGACGTCTTTCTGTAAAAACATTTTAAAACATTAGCATATTCTAACTGGGTTGGGGTGAGAATCACAGTAAATGACCCTAATTCACCCTGAATCTGGACGAAGCACGCACAGAATCTCGGGACGTGGTCATTAGATCTCCTCCACACCTCCAGAGGAGTGAAAGGTCTTTTGGGTTCTGAGAGTCTGCATGCCAGCAGGATACGAGCCATCTGATCTGGAAACTGCACTGGGATGTCTCTCTGCACCTTGTGTTACCCAACATGGCTTTCTTTTGTGTTACATGCAGAAATGTACAGTGGAACCAGTATAGTCCAATTCATGAGCAAATTAGTCTGAGTTACGGTTTGACAAATCCTGGGGAACTGAATGAACTTACTGAATCAGTCAGAGCATTACTAAATCAACTGATAGATCTTTATGTTTTAGTAAACAACTTTAATTACACAAATCCATCCACAAATGAAATCACTGCTTGTACGAGCTCATGTCATTTGATTTGACATAAACATAAAGGAAACTGAGCCTTTTGATTAGCATTATTTATTTAAATCCTAATTTAATTTAATTTTAAATCAAATTTTCACGAATAATTATGTTTCATTATTCATTTTAAATGTTAGAATTATACATTTAAATTATTATTAAGAGTAACCACTTTCTCGGTGTCCGATGTCACAGGTTACTGAATAACATTTGAGAATCATTCATAAATCAACAAGACATCCCCATTCACCGAGTGAGATCTTTTACACTATCATCATCAGGTGAGCCGTGACAAGTTGGATTGTTATTACATCACCCTTTAACTCCTGTTAACAGAACAATGAAGCTCCGCCCTCTATCTCTAACTGCTACCTTGCCTGGTCTCCCAGGAAACATGCTTTGGTGCCAGGCAATGTCTCTCTCTCTCTCTCTCTCTCTCTCTCTCTCTCTCTCTCTCTCTCTCTCTCTCTCTCTCTCTCTCTCTCTCTCTCTCTCTCTCTCTCTCTCTCTCTCTCTCTCTCTCTCTCTCTCTCTCTCTCTCTCTCTCTCTCTCTCTCTCTCTCTCTCTCTCTCTCTCTCTCTCTCTCTCTCACTGTAAGATCTTGCTGTGCTGAAAATGTTCCTTTGCTGTGGAACACTGTGTGGTTTCTATGGTGAAGGAATTCAATTGCCATCTTAAACTTATTAGTAGTTACTTCAGCTCACAATTTAATATAGGCTACTCTCTAAAAAAATGTAAGGCATCTTAAAAGCTACGTATTTGACCTCAGCGGCTCTTTACCTTCCCTTGCCACTCTTGATATGTGATAAATGGGGTTTTGGATAATGTGAACATGCTGGTAAGGATATAAAGAGCGATATTAAAAACAAAGTCTGCTTGGCTGTTACTGACGAACACTGCACTTATACTATGCACTATGTAGGCTACTCTAGTGTAGGAGATTTATACATTTAAAATAATGTGCATCATCTGGGTATTTATTTAAAGTGCAATTTTTCTTGGAATTTCAGTGTTTATACTAGGGATTCACCGATGTATCCACCTATAATTGGCATAAAAGCGCCGCAACTCATTCTGTGTGTGAAGAAAATGTCTCTTGTGTTGAATGTAGGGCTGTCTAAGTTAATGCGGCAAAACGCATGAACTGTTTAAAGAATAGTGACGTTAAAGCAGGCTCTATTTGACCCTATGAATCACCCGTACTGTAGTTCAAGCCAGGGTTGCCATGTCTGCGGTTTTCCCCGCACCAAATATTATTTGTTGCGCCTCCCATTCAAAAATCACAAAGAGCTTTGTGCTTTTTCACTTTTGATATGAAACAAAGTCTCAGCTTTCAAATTCTGTCCATTTGATCACAAAATTCAGAACAATAAATGGCGTTGTGACGCTCTTAAATGAGTCCAGTTCAAGCAGCTGCATGGAACGCCAGCCTTTTCTCGCACTTTAATACAAGTTATAGCACCAAAAAACATGCATAGCTTACCGAAATGTATCATGCCTCATGTATTCGCAACCAGAGTGTCAATCGCGGCGGCAATAAAAACAGCTTGTGAACAATGCGTCTCTTAACGTTGCATTTACCTCAGGAAAGTTATCGGATATCGGCAGAGAAATGTAGTGTCCATACATCTCTAGTTTATACAGTACCATACTTCACTTTCTACTACAAAATGGCGCCCGTCTTCTGCAGTTTATGTGTGTGTGTACATCACTTCCTGTTTTTGCTTTTCAGTGGGAATGCTCATGGTTCTTCCTCCTCTGCTGTTCGTTTCTCCTCCTCCTCATCTGGTCCTACTTCTGGTTGGAGGCCCGTAATGACTACAACGAGTTCAACTGGTGAGTTGAGCCTGGAGGAACCTGCTGTTTCGGAAGTGACATCAGCTGGTCATTATCTCTGGACCCTGCTGTGTGTCCTCGCCATGAAACTGACATCAACCCTATGATTACACGTTTCATTACTAGAGCTTGTTCTATGAGTTTACTAGTTACTAGTTTAATTGCAGTGTTTACTATTCATTGTGTTTGCAAAAATTGGATTGCTTAAGAAGTTTCTGAAGTAATTTTACATACAAAGGGTTGAAAAACAATTTTTTTTCGTGTGTAAAGGATGCTTTGTATCCCCCCCGTTGGTGTGTGTGAACCACTCTAATTGGTTTTATTTCGCTGGCAGGTTGTTATATAATCGTTCGGCCGTTTGGAAGGATGGCACAGTTCCTATTCTCGCCACAACACTCACAGGATTCACTTACACTGCATTTTTAATGGTGAGTGCTCTTCACACACGCACATGTGACCGAGAAAGGGAGCAGTGCCTTTAAACTTTTTGTTACCTTTTAATTGTCGCAAGCATCACCATTGTGTCCTTGATTATATTTGCATTTATGTTTGAAGAACTTAACCACGGGTTGCTTCTAGGGTCAGGAATTAATTGGCACTTATACAGTGGTGGCCAAAATTATTAGAACTGTATTTTTTTTATGTTTTAAAAGAAGTCTCTTCTGCTCACCAAGGCTTCATTTATTTGATCCAAAATACAGCAAAAAAACGGTAATATTGTGAAATATTTTTACAATTTAAAATAACTGTTTTCTATTTGAATATATTTTAAAATTTAATTTATTCCTGTGATTAAAGCTGAATTTTCAGCATCATTACTCCAGTCTTCAGTGTCACATGATCCGTCAGAAATCATTCTAATATGCTGATTTGCTGCTCAAGAAACATTTATTATTATTATCAATGTTGAAAGCAGTTGTGTACAATTTCTTTTCAGGATTATTTGATGAATAGAAAGTTCAAAAGAACAGCATTTATTTGAAATAGAAAGCTTTTGCAACATAATAAATGTCCATACTGTCACTTTTGATCAATTATGCATCCTTGCTGAATAAAATTATTAATTTCTTTAAAAAAAAAAAAAACTCTTACTGACCCCAAACTTTTGAACGGTAGTGATAATGTTCCAAAAGGTTTCTATTTCAGATAAATGCTGTTCTTTTGAACTTTCTATTCATCAAATAATTAAAACATAAACATATTGTACACAACTGTTTTTAACATTGCTAATAATAATAAATGTTTCTTGAGCATCAAATCAGCATATTAGAAGGATTTCTGACGGATCATGTGACACTGAAGACTGGAGTAATGATGCTGAAAATTTAGCTTTTACATCACAGGAATAAATTACATTTTAAAATATATTCAAATAGAAAACTATTGTAAATTGTAAAAATATTTCACAATAATTATTTTTTTCTGTATTTTGGATCAAATAAATGAAGCCTTGGTGAGCAGAAGAGACCTTAAAAACGTCCTATCTTAACGTTCTAATAATTTTGGCCACCACTGTTTATATGAATAGAGGAAGAAACAAAGTACAAAGATGGCAAATTAAAAAAGTAAACTTCAGTTTCAAACTCTCTGTTATGAAAGATTGGCACGTTTTCCAGAGGACAGCCCAGATGCTATGCAGAGTTTCACAGAAATGCTTATATCCATATCAGAATTATACATTCCCAAGAAAATCTCTGAACAAAAAAAATCTAGACGACTTGCATGGGCTGATGATTAATGTAAGGAAGCTGTAAAAGTGTGGGGGAAAAGCTGAAAGACTTTTCTTCAGACATCCATCAACTGAAAGTCTTATCTAACTCCAGATGAGTGGAGCACAAGCGAGAAGAACTATAAATGATGTTTGAAAGGAAAGCTGGAGAACAACATCTTTCCAGCACGTCAACAAGTACAAAAAGGAACCGGATACGAATAATTAACGGCAAAAACAGTGGTCCTCAAATACAACACATC